>NC_071400.1:99432174-99744937 GCF_022682495.2 Desmodus rotundus | reverse complement strand
AGGCCTGGGTTACCTCCCTCCAGCTCTCCCTACGCACAAATTAGCATCCTGCGTCCTGATAGCGCTTCGGGCAAGGCCGAGGCACACAGGTCGGTACCACCCCATTCCTGGGACTCCGGTTTTATGGTTCAAATGCCACTGTCTTCCCCGATACAGGAGGACGTGTCAGGCCCCCGTAATACGTCAGGATGGCGCTGTGGGCCTGTTTTCTAAATAAACCCTGGAGGTAGCAGGCACCCACGATGAACCAGAGGCTATTAGAAGTGCGCTGGGTGCCTCAAGGTCGGGGGCTTGCAATGGGGGGACAACCTAGCTAAAGAAAGGAGGAGCACGGCATGAGGCTCTCCGGGCCTAATGTCTCCAGTGCGCGGGCTTTTGTTTTCTTCTGCTGCTGAATCGTTACTTTGTCACTGACGTTGCGATTGAAGCCAGTTATAGCTTCCATGGGAACTGTCGCAACCAACCAAGGGCCTCGCCTACCCACACTGCCAAGACGGAACAGCTCAGACTTTAACAGCACGGCGTTTGTCTGTGATGTTTATTCGCTCCAGGGAAGCAAGCGTACGTTCTAGGGCAAGGTTAAGAGACAGGAGAAGTGACTGGATGGATGGCACAATTGAAGGCGTTTCTGGAGAATCTGAATGTGCCTGAAAGTCCCTGGGAGTGGGGCTCTCTGTGAGGTAGATTCTCACGGCTGTGCTGGGTGTTTGTGTGACCATGTGTTCCGCGCGGGTTCTCCAGGGGTCTTCATAACCCGTAAGCGCAGTGTGAAATCCCACTCCCAGACGGCAGAAAGGGCCTACTTCAGTAAGCGGGATCTTCGCAGGTGTTGTTTCTGTCGGACGATAATGTTTTTTCGGTAAATGTTAAGTTTCTCATCGCCAACATGGGCACACAGTTATCCAGACGCAGGAACGGAGTTTTGTAAAGGTCACTCGATACCGTAAGCGTGAAAATTCGTGGTTCAGGGTAAATCCGACGGCCACCTCCTAATACTGACAGTGATGGAATCTCCAAATTCTTTATTAAATCCCACTAACCAATTCTTGGTGTTAAGTGAAAAGTGTATCATTTCTAGAGCGGCAGTTTGGTCTCTGACAAAACACGGCTCTCTAGTTCAGTATGATGCACCCAAACCATAATCGCTTTTCACGATGAGAGACTTCCCTTCTGCTGTGCGTTTTCCAACGATACCGCTGGGTGGGTGAGGAGCCTGAAGAAATACCCGCACAGAAAGCAAAGAAGCAAAGGCTGTGTTTTCAGGGTCCTTTACTGGGTTTTGAGGCAGGTCCTTGAGTTCTGCTGATCTCTCTGTTTTCATATTTATTCTGTTTTTATTACATAATAGCTCCTTACATAATGGCAATAGGATCTCAAACAAACCATACCTATTGTATGTGATTGCAATACCGATTTTTAGGTTGCCTGCAGAAACAGCTGTGGAAAGCACAGTTAAAAATCTGTTTTGAGCCCTGGCTGGCATGGCTCAGTGGATTGAGCGCCAGCCTGCAAACCAAAGGGTCGCTGGTTTGATTCCCAGTCAGGCCATGGGCCTGGGTTGCAGGCCAGGTCCCCAGTGGGGGGTGCACAAGGGGCAACCACACATGGATGTTTCTCTCCTTCTCTCTCTCCTTTCCCTTCTCTCTAAAAATAAATAAATAAAATGTTTTTTTTTAAATCTGTTTTGGCCATTTTTTTTAGAAAGAAAATTCTGATTTTTTTTTTTAGGTAGATGTTTGTGTACTTTCAACTCACAGGAGAGAAGGGTAGTTGCTTTTCAACTCCTAAAGAACCCTAGCGGCGAAATCTTGGGAAGACTCAGAGCCTTTGCTGATGATATCCCTCCCTGCTGGCAGAAGCTGGGTTGGTGCATCTCAGCAAAAGTCCCGCCCAAGCGCGGAATCAGCCCTCATTGTCAAAATGCACCCAAAGTATCTCTCTCTGGAGTCGTCAGCCTGCCTCTGTGGCCCGCTACACACACGGTGACAACCACCTCTTTGATGATTTCGGAATTCACATCGAGTGTGACAGCTGTACTAACAGAATTAGGGCTTCCTGATTCTTGCTTTTTTTTGGCCACGCCCCTTCGACGCAAGTTCATTCCCTGATTCCCGCCCTGAGGCCAGATTATTGGGGACTGGTCTCGGGGACCAGTCCCGAGTCACGGCATAAACGAGTCTCGATAACCGAGCTTGCAAGATTTCGCTCTCCCAATCAATGTGCAAGATTCATGTTTTAACATAAAATTGTTCAGTGTCAGACATTAAATTATACAATAAGAAAATTATCGTGTCCTTGAAAAAAATCAGTTAAAATGTCCCTGTGTTGGTTTTAAAAATGGTAAAACATTACAGAGTTTCACTAATGAGGTAAGTCCTGGGATGTGAGCTACAGTGTGTTGAGTGTAGTTAAATTAACTACAGTGATTATACCTCCACTAATTATACTGCAGTGTGTATTGGAAAGTGGATAAGAGGGTCAACTTTAATAGTCTTCCTCACGAGAAAAAAGTTTTGTAACTGTTGGTGGTGATGCAATAAACCCATATGTTTGCATCATTCCGTTGTACGTTGGAAACAGATACAATGTTACACGTCAATTGTATCTCAATAAAAATAAATAGTAACAACATAAACATAAAAACGATATGGTGTATATTTCTCTCTTTCCACCTAGTTCATCAGTTCGAACATTTTGACGTATGTTAAGATGTGTTTACTTGGCTTATTGAAAATATTCAAGAAAGGTTACAGACTTGAGTTTTAGAAAGTTTACCCCGGTAGGGCACTGGCATATTACAAAATCAAATTTGAGTTTCGAGACAAATAAAATGATTTACAAGTACAGTGTTACTTCAAAGGACAGCTTAAGCAATATAAGCTATTCACATCATTAACAATTAAGTGAGTTTTAACCAGCTGGGGGGTTTCATGTGTGCGTATGAATGTGCAAACGTGGGAACATTCGTACTAATTTCAAATAAATGCCTCTTGAGGGAAGACGAACGGCATCTTCTTGGTCTTTTTCTTAGCTCAAAAAGTGTCACACGCAATACTGAGTCACAAATGCTTACTTTCTCCGCTCCCCTCCCGTACATTGGGGAATTGCATTTTTTGTTAGGGCTGATACTGAAGATTAACAGTAACACGTTATGTAGATTTTCTTTTAAAACTGAACCAAAAAAAGCACTATTTTTAAACCTTCAAAAATGCCATGAAGTTTTCACTTGCTCCAACACTCTCACAGAGTCACCTGCTTTGGGGCCTGTCCTGTTCTGCCTAATCCGCCCCCTTAACGTGGAGAAATGCCTGACCCACTGGCCCTCAACCACCCAAATTAAAAAATGGGTGAAGACCATCAGCCAAAGGGCCTCTACAGCCCTGTTCAGTGCAGGGGACAGTTTCCGGCATGTCAGTTGACATGGAAACAAAGCATTAAGATGCCACGGAAGACAGGTGTGAAACGGGAAATTCCATGTCAGGCTCAGGCCTTTGTTACACTTTCATAGAAAAGTAACTTCAGATACTTCTTAAGTGCACTGTTGGGACAGGGAGCAGCCAGGGCTCCCCCCCAAACAGGGATTTGTAACGGGGTCCAGCACTCAGGGTGTCCAGGAAATATTAAAAATGTACCGGATGTCCTCACCCCCCCACAAGCCTGAGCTGGGGGAAGGGACACAGGGAGCAGGGCCACTGAGTTATTTTGCATAGCAACAGTTTTGCAAATAACTGCAGAAACATTAAATTTAACATATCTACGACTTTCGGCTGGTTTCATAGATATGTTCAGTAGCTGTGGCCATGCTTTGAGCCAGGGGGATGGGAGTGACGTCCACCCAGGATGTAACTGGGAGGCAACTCCCCCTGGTTATAGCACGTGAGTGAGAGCTTGGAGATGGTTGGCTCCACACCACCGTGCCACACCTGCCTGGACTCACTGTGGCAGCCCAGTCAAGCTGGAAGAATACGGAATGCTGGCAGGTGTAACTGATTGTGGGAAGAGTCAGAAATGGGGCTGCAGAGGAAGACTGGCGCTGGGATTTAAACCCAGGCACAGCAGCGATGCTAGGTGGGGACCACGTGGCTTTGGGGTGCTCCCTTTGCCACGCAGCTTCAGAAGCAGGAGAGACCTTGCAGGGAAGGGAAGGGGAGAAAGGACTCTTGCTGGTGGGCCAGGACAAGGTGCCATGTGGGTTTGGATTGAGAACTGGAGATCCCGGGCACATAGCTGATGGTGCTGGGAACCGTGGGAGGCCGGCCAGCCGAGCATGGATTACTGGGAAGAACCAGGGGCTGCCTGAGCCACGGACTTCTATTTCTTTCCCTGAGATACAGTACCCCAGACTGGGCAAAGGGGGGCAGAAAGGAGTGTGTGCCTTTGTGGGTGTTTTGAGGGACTTTGGGATTTTAATGAAGACATTAAGTCGTTATAACTTCCGAATACATAGTTCCTTTCCTTTTCACCAAACTCTGGCATTGAGAGCTATAATTCTCTGGAGGCAGCAAGGCGAACCTAGTAAAGAGGGACCCTGGGAGAGGGGGGTTCCATGCGATAACAGTATCTTGTCATCTCCCCCACCTCTGATGGGTCCTTCTGGAACACTGTAATACTTTCAGGTGCTTATTAACTGTGCCCAGAGATTCTTTTAAGAAGGAAAATGCTTCCTGAATTCTTCTTCAGCAATTTCTCCTTCACAGTACTGCTCATTTTTATCGCCACCAATCCATTGTATGCATAACTTTTGTCGTTTATTATATATAAACATGTATACGATGTCATGATTATTTTTTTAGATAAAAATCTGTGTTCTAGGAGTTTATCTATTTTTTTTTCTTTGATCTGCAACTATGCAGGTTTGTGGGCGCTGTCTCTTCGGAAACCTGACTCCACAGTGAGACGCTGGGTCTTCCCGGAAAGGTTTCCTGGCCTGGGGCGGCCTGTGGAGCCATCTGTTCAGATACAAAGTTACTCCATCATTGTTCCAGTTTACCGGAGTCACGGCAACATTGAGGTTGACTTGGGGTTCAACTGTTTCCAGCGGGCGTTTATCCCAGCTGGGCTCTCACTGATGGTTTCCAGTTCCTTCGAGCTCTGGACGGAGGGGCTCTTCATTGTAAATAATGCTGCAAAAACAAACACAAACACATACACAAAAAACCCGTACAGGTGCAGATATCCATTCAAATCAGTGTTTTGGGTTTTTTCTGATACACACCCAGAAGTGGGTCAAAAGTTCCATGGTTAGTTTTTGAGGAAATTCCACACTGTTTTCCACAGTGGCTGCACCCTCTCTCTAAAACTAAAAATGAATAAAATCTTTAACACAAACTTTAAAACTTAACAAAATATGTATATGTGTGTTTGTTAGCCCTAGCCAGGTAGATTAATTGGGTGGAACAACAGCCCATACACCAAAGGGTCGTGAGTTCGATTGCCACTCAGGGCACACACCTGGGTTGGGGGTTAAATCACACCAGTGAGCATGCGTATGGGAGACCGCCGGTCCCTGTGGCTCTCTCCCATCTCTCCCCCTCCCTCTCTCTAAAATCAGAAAGCACACCCTCGGGCAAGGATAAGAAACGAAAGCTGTCAGCCCTGTACTGCAGACACAGGAGGACAGGAGGTGACCAGCGAGCACGAAGCCTCCACACAATCATTAATCCGGGCATTGGTTTTTTAGAAGTTTACTGCAGATCAAATCCAGTTAAAAAAGGAGGCAACAGCTCAGGGCCTCAAGAAAAAAAAAACGAAAAGAAAAGCTAAATATATTGCCTGCTGAAGAGAGCTCTGGTTATAGGTGGAAGGGCCTTTGAAACAAATACATTGCTGCTATTATCCCATATTTGGGAACTGCCAAGGTCATTTCTGGCAAACTTTCGGAATAGAATTTTTATGGGGTGAGTGAACTTAATGTGGAAGCATAGCTTTTGGTGCTGTTCACCTAAAAATAAAGGGCCTCTTTCAGTGATGGGCAACCGCATTTATTGAGATCCGTAAGAACAGCTACTGGGGAAGGGCCGACACAGGCAGGAGCCCACACAGGGTCCCCTTGATAAGCTGACACAGGGGAGGCACTTAGGAGAAGGGGGAGGGGATAGGGACACCCACAGCAGGGAGGCGTGGCTGTGGGCGCAGATGACATGACGTCGTGATGCTGATTCTCAACAGCGTGTTTCATTCTCAGTCCTGTGCTCAATTCTCCTTTGTACATGTGATACCCCTGTCTTATCATATGCCACACAAAACAGCATTCTGCAAACATCATGTAAACACTCTTCTAACAGGCAGAGCCTTAAATACGCATATATATTCTAATTCAGCCATTTTTACACTCACCTACCTGCTAAGGATTTTGGTGTTCCTACTCAAGATGAATGCAAGAATTGATGTAGAAGAGACTAAACAAAAATATTGTAGTTGCATAAATGAATAGACAACATCAACGGCGGGGAGGGAGTATCATTTTGCTGTCTTCTATGTGGCTTGGATTCTCATGTGTAGCTTCCATGTCCAGGTCTCTCAGAGCAATTGCGAGCTCCCTTAGCAACTGATTTTTTTTTTTATGGTCCCTTGGTGCAGAGAGATGACCTTTACAGCCAGTACACACTCATTGCCGTCATTGTCACCGTCAGTAGTTGGTTAATTATTAATAAGAAAAGGGGCAAAGGAAGATGCACATGGAGGTTCATACATTGGGAAGCATGAGCCTGTTGGCTCCAACAGGAAGCTACAGCTTGAGACAGCAGGAGATCATACAGTTTCTCCACCGAGGGGATGCACACCCCTTCCTCTCCCCTCTGGTGTGGGATTGTGGGGGCACAGGGGGAGGGATGACCAAACAGGCCTGTCTGTCTGACTCAGAGAGGGACCCATCTCAAAGCCCGCAGAAGCTTGGGAAGTTGATTGATTCGTTTGAACCACGGCGGGTCCATCCGAAACCCGGGCTGACACAATCCCAGGGGAACGAACACATGCTCCCTCTCTCTGTCCCTCTCACTGAACCTGTGTCTCTGTCTCACCTGGATCGTGGGACCACGTGACTGTAGTGGCCCTGGCACCCACAGCAGACTGTGTGGGCTCCAAAGGGTATGAAGCAGAAACTCTTTTGCTTTCACCCACTTGAAGGTATGGGCGGACTTTTCCCGTGGCAGGACGGACAGAAGGAGATAGGACAGACCCAGGGGCAGCTCCTATTTGCCCCTGAATAAAGCCCACCAGAATCCCCCATGTGTGGCTCCTTGGAACGTTTTCCTCACGATCCGTGGAAGAGCCGCATTTCCACTGACAGCACTGCGAGGGGCTGCTGTGTACACCTGCCCGTTTCTCCCAGGGCTGCGTTTCTCTCAGGGGTGCTGGGGATTCATTCACCTGTGCTGCAAAGGTTTCCTTCCATTGGCCCATCCGTAACTCACAATACTAGAAGAAGCTCAACCTCTTGCCTCAGGGAGAACGGAGTCTGCACGGCCATCCATACTCCTGAGCTTCCCAGGGGGTGAAGGTGGAGCCCACGGCCACTCACCTGTCTGTTCTGCTGCCGTCTCCCCCTGGCTGACTCTCCTCACACCACACGTTCTGCAGATTGCGGGCTTGTCTATCAAGTCCCATCTCAGCTTCAGCTGCTGGGAGGCCTGGCCAGAATGTCACAAACACTGGGGCGACTCCCCTGTGCTTGTCCAATAGCTCCCTGAGTCACCATGAACGGTCAGCCGTTCACCCTGGCCAGTGTGGCTCAGGTGGTTGGAGCATCACCCCATGAACTGAAAGGTCACAGGTTTAGTTCCCGGTCAGGGCACATACCTAGGCTGTGGGTTCCATCCCTGGTGGGGCTCCTATGGGAAGGCAGCCAATCAATGTTTCTTTCTCACATCACTGTTTCTCTCTCTTTCCCTCCTTCTCTCTCTAGAAGGAATGAAGTTGCCCAGTTCCCATCTCCTATTCTGCAATGTTTGCCTGGAACTAGGCTTGCCCTTGGTCCTCATTGCCCAGTCTCCTGCAACCTTCATACTCACGAGCTAGTGTACGAACCCTTGGGGACCTCTCTTCAGCATTGAGAGACAGAGACGCAACACTCCAGCCCACACGCATGCCCATCGTTCAGGACATCCTTTAATGGCTCGTTAATACACACAAGACCACGTATCGGGACATTTTATAAAGGAAGCATGCTTTAAGAATCTCGAGCAGAACACAAAATATTAGGAAAGAAAGCGTTTGTAATCAAAATGAATCAACCAGGGAGTGTGCTGTTTCCTAGCTGTAGGTAAATCGGGGTCACACACTTCCTGCACGTTTTCCCAAGGGTTTTAAGATACAAGTCAACTGCGGACACAAAGTAACACCCAGATTCCTGACATTGAGCCCCCAAACATGGTGCGTTCTCCTGGAGAGAGTGTAATGCCCTGCGGGGTGTCTGAGAGAGCGAAGCCCCCCCGAGACGAACGGGATTCATTGACGGCTGGCTCTCGGCATGCTCTCCACATGGCCTGACGTCACAGTTCAACAGAACAAGATGAACAAATGAAAGGGCCCAGAAACCAAACTTGGGTGGGACTGCTTTTCTACAGATCCTTCTTTTCCAGGTTATCTTCTAGAATGGTGGGGCCAACAAGGATGTCCACACAGACACACAGACACACACACACACCTGGAAATCCGGAAATGTGCTTTCTGAGAGGGGCCGCGTACGAAACCTGGCGAGCTTCAGGGGACCCCCGCGTGGTGGCCTTACAAACTCAGATACCCAAGTAACCACATGGGTGGCCTGAACTTAAAACTTCCTAGCGAAAAAGGCACGTGGTCCTGCCGTAGGCTAGAACCTTCCCTGACAAACGTCAGTCTTTCCCATAAGTGAGGCTGTCTATTGTCATTGTGTATCTGTGATGATAACACACCTTTGGAAGGTCAGCTAGTGAACCTTTTTGCCAAACCCCTGGGGTACAAGCTGAGACCACAAATACCATAGTCGATTATGTTAACTTTTACCGCTAAGTATCCTGTGCCCACCTGTGTAGAAGAAGTGCGTTTATCATTTTATCTTTCATCCAATCCCAGGGGGTTTCCTGTGCTTTCGTTTCTCTTGCCTCCCTAATCAATCCCCCCATGGATTCCATGGACCCCCACTCCACCTCCTCCTTTGATTCCAATGCATAAAATAAGGTGCTAAACCGTCCATTTCTGCAGCGTTTTCTCAATTTGTTGAGATTCCATATTCTGGCCTGAATGAGCACTGGGAATATGTTATCAACGACACCTGGCGATGCGTGTGAGGTCTCCATCCTCTGAGAAACCTCCCATGTTATCGGTGTCCGCGCTGCAGCTACACTGGGATATTCGCTCTCCTCTGGGAGAAATTAGCGTTTTTCTCGACTGGTGAGAATGCATAGCTCGTTCTAAGCTAAATGAGCTTCCTGATGTCCACCTGCATCACTGGGCGGTCTCACTGAACGCATAGCATTACGTCCTACGCCAAAAAATTATCCAGAGCCCGTGTCTCTGTTCTGCGTATCGGCCATGGGGTATGCATGTGCGGGCTTGTTTTCGCGAAGCTCAACACAAGCCTCAAAGATTATAAACAAACATGTTTCAGAGACGTGGGACCATGGAAGCATGTACATGTGGGGCCTGGCATCACGCGTGATGGAAGATGCCAAGGCTATAGCAAATACATGTTACAAGTACCAGAAAGGTGTGTGAACAGCATATATATGTGTCATTAAAACCACTTCTATGGGGCGTTCTAATTACCCTAAAGAAACCAATGTACTCATTTTATGACTAAGTAAAGAGTGCCTGCCCATTTCCCTACGTAGTCAAGCAAAACTGAGAATTTTAAGTGTTTTATTTTGTCAACATGAGGAACTACAAAATTTCATGTCTGTATTTATTTGCTTTTTCTCCGATTACTAGCATCACTAAGCATTTGTCGTATGTGGTTAAGCCATGTAAGGGTTTCCTGTGAACACATTTTTCATGTTACAATTATTCTGGTGGTCTCCTTATCTTATTAGCATTTATATTTTTTACCAACGTGAAGCACCCTTTCTTTGAAATTTTATTCTTTAATTATATTTATCGGGGTGACATTGGTTAATAATATTATACAGGTTGCAAGTATACTCTTTTTAAAAATACTAGAATTGGTGTATTTCTCCTCCTATGTGTTTTACAATTTTTTTAAGATGATGTAAGACTTTTCAACATCGTTTCGTTCTGCAGGCGGGTACTTCCATTTACACGCCCCCCACGCCACAGTAGCCAAACACCCCCCCATCGTTAATGAACCTGACTCACTAAAGTCTTCTCATATACGACACATGTATATCAATTTGGTTAAACCACATCATGCTTATAAGATGGATGGAGCCCTGGCGGGGTAGCTCACTGTGTTACAGCATTGTCTGGATGCTCCAAAGTTGCGGGTTCGATCCCCGGTCACTGCACATACCAAAATCAACCAATGATGCATCAGTAAGTAGAACAACAAATCAGTGTGTGTGTCTCTCCGTCTCTCTTCCCCCTTACTCTGTCTCTCTAAAAAATCAATAAATAATTTTTTAAAAATGAATAGGCATCTTATTCTCAGCATTCCAAAGTCATAAGAAAGAAAAAAATGTACCACCTTGAAATACTAAAAATCCCCAAAGCGTGTGGTCTGAGCACATTATTCCCTTTTCCTGTAGAAGATTCTCCGGGCTGGGCTGTTTTCCTGAATTATTTGTGAGCCGTGGATGCTTGGAGTATTCTGATCAGTGTGGCCTCCCACGGGACGCTGCTGGTTCCTACCAGACCTAAGCCTGGGAGCGTTAGGAGCTGATCTTGCACGAAGGAGTGCCCTGCATTCATTGACTTCTGGAAACAGCTGGTGAGGCAGGTGGCCAAGGAGAACGTGTGGCACGGTGCAAAGTACAAACTCAGATGCTTCCGAAACAAAACAACTGCTAGTAGCTGCTGCAATCCCTAGCTCTCCTGGTTTAGAGAGACCGCTGAAAAGTATGACCAAGGCATGTTCTGGTGTAACATGCCTTTAAAGCTGATGTTGTCCCGTTATCTGTATCCGCTTCAACACGCACCACGATTCATTTCTCTTCAGCACGCCCAAGATAAACAAAAATAAACAAATGGAAATTTGGGGGCGGAAAGCACAAATTTAAATTTGCATGTGACTGAGAACCAGGTCTCTGGGTGGTTGGTTTTTTTTTCCCCCTTTAATCTAGTGCACTTTGTTACCGGAAACAAAGACGTGATGGGTAAATAATGAAATGAAAGTAGCACATCTCGGCAATAGTTTGCTTTTCATCTACAGAGAAGCTTTCATCCACTTTCAGAAAAATTATTTTGTGAGATGTGAGATGTAATTGCCTCTGATTTCCCTGTAAAAACTGTGTCTGTGCTGTAAACACACGCGCGAGAAGAGACAAAACTCACAATTACGCTGGCACACTTCCAGCATAAATTCTCCCCAGTTGCACATTTCGCTGTTGGGTGTTAATAATACTGTCAATTATTGAGCGTTGATAAAGAGACGGGTAATGAGTAATTTGTGTTTGTTTTATTTGCCACAACGTGTTTTTCTCAATGTCGAATGAAGACGACAAAACCGGGAACTCAGTTTGTGGATAATTTTTAAGTGGCACAGAAATTTAAGCAAAAGCTCCCTTCTATGGATTTCTACAGACCTCGAAACTAGGGAGGGACTCGTATTTTTGTTATTAGATTGCTGACGTCAGAGTGATTCAAAACTCCACACAGCGGGCCTGCTCTAGAATATTCTGTGACCTCTAAGGACACCCTCCTCTCATCTCATGTCGTCACCGGGTCCCTCAGCTGCTTCTCACACACGTTTACCTTCCAGAGCCAATTACTCCAAGGTGCATCGAGGCACAGGAAAGCGCACCACAGCCGTGGGAGGGGCGGGTTAGCTCCGGATGCACCGTGAATGCAGCAATGGCACACGGCCCTTCTGGGTGTACAATGTCCTCACAAATCCCCCGTTCTCTTCCCCGCTCTATTCTTCTCCTCCCACTTTGCCCTGCTCATCAAACGCAGGGTTTTAATAAAGCTGTTCTCCATCTTTGCTTTAGGCCAGTGTCCCCTCCCCACACCTTTTCCCGGGTCAGTGAGGCTACCGTTGGGTGAAGACGAATTTGGAAACAAGAGGAGCTACCATGGTGAGGAGAATACAGAAAGCTGGATTTGCTGTGAAGCCAGAAAAGGGCCACGGGGAATACAACCCCTCCTACTGCACACAGCTGTGCCGTGGGAAACTGGGAAATATGAAATCAATTCATTCCACTGGAAAAATAAGACTTTCCCGTCTTATCCTGAAAGGGGTTTGCGATATGCCCCCTTCATTGTTCTGCCTACGTGTGTCCCACAACATATTCCTTAAACGAACGTGAGATCTTCGTTTTTAGTCTTAATTTTTTGTCTTGTTTTGTTTTGGGGCGAAGAGAAAGATCTCAGATGCAAAACACCCCTCCATGAAGGAGGAGCAAATATAATTGTAGGCCACTTTAATTAAGGGTTCCATAATTTTTACAATAAAAATGTAAACCATATAGTCCCGTGGCTCTCAGTCACATCGAGCACCTGTGGAGAAAATCCAGAATTTGTCTATTGAATCCGTCTCTACAATTCTCATTCTATTTGAGGAGGCCCCCTTGGCATGGAGTAGGACAGGTTTCAGACAAGTTGTGCCCTGGTCTCCAATTCCATCTTCATCTTCTTCAGGCTGTTATTTTCTCCGTGGGGAGGTTTGTTCTTCCTAGAGACACACACACGCGTGAGCGGAGCATGAAGGCAATTAGCATCAATTACACGATTCTTAGCCGTTGAGGGGCGGTGAATTCTTCACTTCACGGAAGCGCCAGGAGTTTGAAGGTTAATAAAACTGACAATACGTGTGAGCAATTGCCCATCAATGAGAATTATAGTGTAGGTCAAGGCAATATTTTTTAAAAAGTATTTTATAATCCTTATCAGATCCTAAATAAATGATATGCTGTCAGGCCTTTGAAGCTTACATTATTCTGCAGAAGAGTGTCTGAGATAATGATTGAGGTGTGCATATATTTGTGGTCCCTACCCCTCAATGCCTCCATCCCTCTCTCTGTTCTCTCTGTCTTTTATGCCAAGGTAGTTGGGGCGCTTTAGGACTAAACAACATTGATGCAAAACATTATACATTTTTTACACGCTATACCCTATGTGGAGACTGTAGAAAAATTACAAAGCAGAAATATACAAATCTGTAACTAGCACAAAACTCGCCTCTGGTCTCATGAGTCAGGACCATCCGTGCTTAGTGAGCTGAGGTGTAGCCTTATACTCCGCACGGCTTTAAATGCTCACAGAAGTTTGTGTTTAGAACTCTGGGTTCTACGGGGCATGTTATTTTGAGGATGTTTTGCTTTCCTTTCAGCCTTTTAGGTTGGACCTTTTGTCACGTGAACATAAATCCACTGATGAGGTCTTTTCCCACAGTTCCAGAGTGTAGTTGTTCACCAGCGTGGCTGTGGCTGGCGCCCAGGACGTTCCCACACACCTCGGTGGCCACACACCTGGAGGCTGTGGGACCCACATGCTGAACTGAGCCCTCCTACCAGGGACACCTTCTTAGCTGATATATCTAGAAATCCTAGGAAGTGAGGGAACGTTCACAGGTACACGGAATCGACAAAATTCCCGGTAGAGAAAACTGAATCAGATTAAAGAAAAAATCAAACTCTAAGAGCATAATCGGAATTCTGTTTGAAAATGTGACAAAATACCGAGTCTCTAAAAAATTAGGTTTCAAGAAGAGTCAAACCCCGACTCCTTGAGGTCTGCCTGGAAAAAGCCCAGCCATAGTTAATATAACGACGACGGTCTGCACGGCATTGATGGGACCTGGCAGCCAAGGGGAGAGGACGGGAATGCACATGTGTGAACAATGACGACTTCACTGTACTAGTCAGTGGGGGCGGTAGACGCCGTTGAGTGAGCATGTGTACTGTGTGGCTGTTGCATTCAAAATGACTGAGTGAGCAGAGCAATGAACTTGCATCTAATTTTGCATGAAGCTTGAACATTCGTCCATGGACACCATTCAGATGACTCAGAAGGCCGCGGCTGTGGGCAACTTCAGCTTCGTCACGACAACGCACCTGCTCCTACATCACGTCTCGTGCAGAGTTTTTGGTGAAACAGCACATCGCCCAGGTGACTCAGCCCCCCTACAGCCCAGATTGGGTGCCCTGCGACTTCTGGCTTTTCCCAAAACAAAAATCACCTTTGAAAGCGAAGAGATTTCAGACCATGAATGAAATTCAGGAAAATACAATGGGGCAGCTGATGGCGATTGAGAGAACTGTGTGAGGTCCCCAGGTGCCTCCTCTGAAAGGGACTGAGGTGTCCTTGTCCTGTGTTCAGTGTTTATTGTAGCTTATATCTTCTTCAAAAGAATGTCTCTATTTTTCATTTTACATGGCTAGATACTTTCTGGACAATATGTTGTCCAGTATATATGTATATATATATATATATATATATATATATATAAAATTTACATACAGGGTGTTACAAAAGTAGGTTAACAGTTGTTTGTATTGAAAAGAATACAATGATAAATAAATAAACAATAAAGAATAAAGTCTGTTCCACATGCTCACAACTGTAAACCTACCTCTCCCCCACTGTGCATGTAGATACCTGTACGTGTACCTCCCCATGCTGTGTGCACACGTACACAGCTGGCCCTCTATCTGCATGTGTACCTGCATCCGTATCCATAATTTAATGTTGCCCAGCCCGAAAAGAAGTCGTGAGGGACGTTATGAGAAAGTAGTTGCTCAACAGCCAAGTTGATAGTAATTAATATCGGTCGCCGGTTTACTGTGTTGGGCATTTTTCATATATTAGAGGCTCTAATACTTCTGAAAAGACAACAAGGCACAGTTATACCCCCGTTCCTTCCCCATAGGGTCAAGGAGACAGAGGTGGGATGGAAGGTGAGTGTGTGCAGGGCTCGGGGCGTGGCCGATTGTAGCTGCGGCTCAGCCTCGCTGCCAAATCCATGCTCAGACCCACGATCTTGTCCACGAGACAAGCCGAGAAGTGGTGATACCACCGGAGCTTCCACTCAGCTCAAGGTGCGCCTGCCCGTATTTTCGTGTTGCACCAGGGCCAAAGATTTGCGAGAGTAACACGTAGTGGAAATGTAATATCAGCCCGATCCCGTATGATGCACAAATACGCACCTCCAGCAGCCTCACTGGACGAAGCGGGTTCCCTACCCGTCCTGAGCATTCTGCACTTTGTGGTACTACAGGTCGTGTTTTGAGATGTAACATGTATTTTCCTCTCTAGACATTTGGTTCTGGCAAACTTGACCTAAATCCAATCTAAAGTGGGGGATTCTCGTAAGTAATGAAGACTGGCACGCTTCTGCTAAGTTTTGTAATGATTTTATAACAGAGGAGGGATCCCTTTGCTAAGGGACTCCATGATCATGTCCAAGCACCTTGGAAATCCGATGACAGGAAGCGATGTGTGCCGAGAGGAAGTGGTGACCCTCCCCAGATTCCTCCAAGAAGCCATCGACATTTTGCTCGGCCATGGCATCTTGTCCGCCTGCCAGGCACCCCCTCCCCTCCTGCCTCTGGACTCCTGCCCACCCTGGGGGGGGGCAAGGCCCTCCCCTCCTTGGCTAGGACAGCTGCAACAGAAAAAGAAACCTCATCTTCATCAAAATAGGCTTTGACGCCCCTCTGTGGATAAACACTCTTCATTTATTAACGACTTAATCCCTGAATCAAAGCTCACTGTGTTCAGCGGCTGCGCTTGCCGAAGCAGATAGCTGCGTGAGTCCACTGGAGACACCGGGCAGCAGGAGACGGCCGAAATGAGTTTCCCAGGCCTCTGCGCCTACCGGGGATGGGAGCAGCCTTACAGAATGCTTTGTCTTGAGTTACCTTGCCTGATACCTGACTCTCCCTTTGCGGCCCCCTCTGAATTTGAGATATGTGTTATGCCATTGTTCGTTCTTGAATAACACATCAACATTAGGGTTCTTTTCTTGCCCTGGGAAGCCGCGGACGAGTGGGAATAGATAAGTGGGACTGGCAGGAAGCGACGCAAACACCCATTGGATGGGGGCCCTCGAATGGGGCTTCGCTGGAAACGGTGCTTCTGGGGGTGAAAGAGAATTCACAATTGATGAGCTGGTTCTTCTCAAGGGCAATTCCAGGAGATGGGGAATAAAGCGGAGGCCGGAGTGCACTCCGAGATGAAGCAAAGCAGCGAAAGTAAGAGAATGAATGACACCATTCAGGGAAGGGGGCAAAGAGGAAGTGACCATCTCGGTGTCGGTGAAACTGATGTGGCACCAGCGAGCAGGTCGAGGGGCACCACACTCAGATGACACACAAATGAAAGTTTCAAGTTGCTTTTTATAAACATAGGTAGACAAATGGAACTCAAAGAGAAAGCTGACGCATTTTAAATTAAAAATGCAGATGAATGTGTTGAATCTAGTGAACAAAATGAACCGACAAGGAAAATAGAAACAGACTCGTAGATACAGAGACAGGCCGACAGCTGTCAGAGGGGAGGGGGGAGGGGGCTGGGGGAGAAAGCTGGAGGATTAAGGAAAACAATACTCGGAGACACAGACAAGAGGATGGTGAGTAGCAGAAGGAAGGGGGTAGGGGAGGTAGAAGGGGATAAAGTGGGATAAATGTTGATGGACGACGGAGACTTGACTTGGGGAGGTGAACACACAATACAACACGCAGGTGATGTGTTATAGAATGTACACCTGAAACCTGTGTAATTTTATTAACCATTGTCACCCCAATAACTTCAAGAAAATGTAAACTAATACCTAAATACATGACAAAGAAAAAATAAGGATTGAAAAGAGGGACGATCCATCAGCTGCCAGCCAAAATGGACTGAGAGGGAGCTACAGACCAGCATTGTTGACGTAGTGAGGAATGGAAGTGCAGAGGAAAAGACAGCTGTGAAGACAGGGACGGAGGACCCAGGTGCAGAGGCGGCTGCTCTTCTCACCAGCTGCCCCGGGAGACCTGGAGGAACATGGGGCGCTGGGTGGGTTGCAGAGGAAGGCTTTGCCTTAGTGACAACACACAGCCGTTGCCTGAGAAACACTCTCGTCCAGTCTAACAAATCATAACAGCAACATGTGAACGAGTCAGAGTGTGGCCGTGTAATTTACACGTGTCACAGAACACATGTCAAGGATATTTATAGGGAGGAAGGAAAGAAGGAAGGGGGGAAAGAAGGGAGGGAGGGAAGGAGGGGGGAGAGAAAGAAAGAAAGAAAGAAAGAGAAAGAAAGAGAGGAAAAGAAGGAAGGAAGGAAGGAAGGAAGGAGGAAAGGAGGAAAGGAGGAAGGAAAGAAGAAAGGAAGGAAGGAAGGAAAGAAAGAAAGAAAGAAAGAAAGAAAGAAAGAAAGAAAGAAAGAAAGACAGAAAGAAAGAGAAAGAAAGAAAAGAAAGAGAGAGAGAAAGAAAGAAAGAAAGAAAGAAAGAAAGACAGAAAGAAAGAAAGAAAGAGAAAGAAAGAAAAGAAAGAGAGAGAGAAAGAAAGAAAGAAAGAAAGAAAGAAAGAAAGAAAGAAGGAAAGGAAAGAAAGAAGGAATGAGAGAAGGAAAGAAAGATTCAACAGCCAACATGGCCAAATTCACAATGCCCATGAAACCTATCCTGGAAAGACATATGCAGGTGTGAAAAATTGCTCCCGTGGCTGTTTCTGTGCAATCCAAAGTTCTTAGGTAGCTGCAAATTTCTGCCTTCCACTTGAAAGAAAGAAAGAGCCAAACAAACACTAATTTTGGTGTTTATTATTTGAGCCTGGGATTCTCAGACTTTGAATTGCGTGGGTCCAGGAATCAAAGGCAGGTGCCATGATTGATGACAGGTGTCTGTTGCTATTTTGGGTGTGAGTGTGTGTGTGTGTGTGTGTGAAGGGATGGGGAGTGTGTGGGGGGAGCACCCAATGAGGGAAGGCATTGGTCGAAATTCTGCATCTGACTTGGAAAGGGTACCCACTATATATATTGACCTGTCTCTCTCTCTCTGTATATATAAAATACATATTAAAAATAAATATATATTAAATATATTTTTAAAATAAATACATATTTAAAATAAATATATATTTATTAAATATATATTATAACGTGTATATTTATATATTTTATGTACTTTAAAGTAAATACATACTTTCATATATGTGTTAAAAAGCAAGACCCTTCTCTTGCCGCTAATATTTTTTTTGTCTCTTCCACTTGGCAGGCAGTCCTCCCAACAGGACGTAGAGACTCAAATGTTTTGGGGATGTTCCTCTCCGTCCCCGAAAACCCCCGCAGCCCATCAGTGAATCCGTAGCAGAGGCACGGAGAAGCGGAGCCCGCCCTCCAGACGGGCCGATCCCATGCCGACCCACGGCCCGCCGCGCTGGGGGCGGGCATCTGGGTGCGCCGCTGTAATGCGCCCCTGGGCCGCACTGCCTTGGAGATTCTGGAAACAGATCACCCATCCGTTGCGTCTCCCACGTGCGCTCTCCTGCTGGCCCACCACGTGGGCTGTGGGCTCGTTGTGCGCCCATGAGGTGTTCGCACAGAGCTGTGCCTTGTGCTGCCTTAGCGCTGCGCCCCCTCTGACGCCCCTGCATAGAAACCATCCCATTGGCGGCACCCGGTCCTCCAGAGGAAGACTTCCTGCGAAGTCTCCATGCATTTCTGCCTCCTCCCCCTCAGCACCCCCAGGGCCTGAACCACGGCACCCTGCTAGTCCTGGGATGGGAATCCTTCCACACCAGGAATGACAGACTCGCCCCTCACTGCAAAGCTCCCCAAGCATTGAAGCCACTCAAAGTGTCTTTGTTTAATTATTATTGTAGCAAGAGAGAGAGAGAATGAGAATCGATTTGTTTGGTTCCACTTGCTGATGCGTCACTGGTTGATTCTTGCACGTGCTGTGGTTGGGATCGAACCCACAACCTTAGTGTATCGGGGATGATGCTCTAAGCAGCTGAGCTTCCTGCATCATTTTTACCATTTTTATACTAGAGGCGACTGTAGGTAATTAACAGAGAGAGATAGTCAGATGGACGGATGAGGGTATTGACCCGCCGTTCTTGTGTGACCCCGCCTGTCTGTTAGTAACCAAGGATTCTGAGGGTGCTACTTTCCCCATACACAGAGCGAGAAGCGGGCCATCAGACTAAGAAGCGAACATGACAAGATAAAAGAAATTAAAAGCAGAGAATGTCGGCTGGGAGTTTGGGAGACGGGCATTGGAACTGGACAGAGCTAGAAGAAAACAAGTCACACAAGAGCTCAAGCCAGAATCTGGGTCTCGCTGGACCTTCTCCTGGAGAAAGAGGGTCTCAGATTTCAGTGTCAAAACAGCTTCCTGGCCGAGGTCTGGGAGAGGCAGTTTGCAGTGGGCGGATAACATCATTTATAACAATCACTCCCGGGGATACCAGCAAGTCACTGGGAGCGTGAATGAGGTTTGTGAACCGCATTTGCATAAAAAACGGAAGGAGAGAGAGGAGGGAAAACCGAAGGAAAGGTCACTTCACATTTCATCACTACTATACAATTACATTTTGGACCAACAGGTTTTTTTTAAAAAAAATGAGCTAAAACGGTACAAAATAAAAATGAGGATGGTTGCTAAGGATTCGCTGGTGCACGGACAGAATGCACCATGGAACACATGTGTTGCGGCATAAACACGGGTTATTCCACATGCTCCCCCCAAAGCTCAGCGTGCCAAATAAAACACGAATTTCAGAATGCTGAGCGTTTTAAGAAGTGGCTTGCTAAAATGGAATGGCAGACCTATTTCAATAAGCTGTGTCCTTCAAAATAAAGGTTTTATGAAGCTTTCTTGAAAACGGTCTTCCTTTTGTTCGAGTAAATAATCATTGGTAGCATTCGGAGAACACAGGCAATTCAATGATTTCACAAAAAGGCACTTCTTAGGGAAATGTGGATGTGTCCCTGGAAATACATCTTCATAATTTTTTCCCCATAACTTTTTGTATCCTTCTTAGTTCCCAAGGGTGTTGATGGAAAAGGCAGTTAAAACGTGTTTCCAAAACTCTACCAAAGGAATAAGTGGGGGGTGGCTCTCTAGGAAAAATAGCAGAGTAAGAGTGAGCAAACAGTATTTTCATTTTATTCCGTTTTCGGGGGCTGGTGACAACCCTTTGGGGACCCGTCCACGGGTCCCCAGCCCTAGATGCTGAAGTAGTTTGTTGATTTGGGGATGGCTAGCCCTTATTAGAAATGCATGAAAAACGGCCACTTATCGCTGAAAGATAGCTCCAATTTTCTGTGTGAAATGTGATCCTTTCCCTTGAAAATCAAGCCCATGGAACCCACAAACTCAGTTAGTTCTGAAATATGAAGTTAGACCCTAGAAACCAATAACCGAGCTATTGACTGCCCTGGCGTACTGCCTGCTAGCGCTTTAATAAATGCCTTCCAGGGCCCCCTTAATGACACGTTATTGAGTTTTAAGGAGAAAAATAACAAGATAGCCATCGCTTTTCACTCTGCATTAAAGTGACGAAGGGAGAAATAATAAAAGGCACAACCTGGTAATGCCCCCCCCCCCCGAACTTCCCCGGCGTGCAAAGGTCATCTTTGGGGCACGTTTGCTAGATCCAAATGAAGTTTCTCCAAATACAGGACGGCTGTTTCAAAATTGACTGGCAAAAAGCAAAGGTACTGCTTCTCAGATAAAAATTATATATATTGATCTTAGTTCAACTCTATTCCCATGGGTATTTTACAAGCTGTTGTCATTCTTTAAACATCAGTAGAGAGTCGAATTTCAAAAGTGCCTTTTAAAATAAGTGTTTTTCTGCTTTCGAAAGTTTGTCGCAGTATTTAATAAGTATCCATGATTTGCCTTCTGGAAACATCATTTCTTCTGTCTGGCTGCGTCCTTTGCGGCAGCGCTTGGGAATAGAACTTTGCAGAAAGATGAAAATGCCCTGTTCCTGAGCTGTATATAACGTAGGACCCACCAGCCACGCTTGGTTATAAACCGTCAGTGTTCACATGTGTAGCCGAGAATAAGTAGTCAAGGACTGGGGTCCACGTGTAAAAGTCTCCATTTCCAATCTCACGAAATACAGTACTTGAAACATCGTTTAAAACCACCTCATTGGGCCCTGGCTGGTGTAGCTCTGTGGATTGAGCGCTGGTCTGTGAACCAAAAGGTTTCCGGTTCGATTCCCAGGCAGGGCACAAGCCTGGGTTGCAGGGCACATCCCCTCATCTCCACTAGGGGGCGCACGAGAGGCAACCTCATGTTGATGTTTCTCTCCCTCCCTTTGCCTCCCTCTAAAAATAAGTACATTAAAAAACAAGAACAAAAAAGACCTCCTTGGATTTCAGTGTTGTGTTGCAAGAATTCTATGTACTTATGGGATCATTCCCAGAATTTTGTGAGCACACTGGACTTCCTCCTTTTTGATCTCTTTCGTCCTCATTTTCAAGGTCACTTGGACGTTGTGCCAAATGTAGCACCTTTGGAAGATGTACTGTCTCATTATGAACTCTGTCTCAGCGATACAATGTAACTTCCCTCGGACATGAGGCCCTTATACTGTTGTCTGAGATGATAGAATACATTGCTACAGTTACCCCGATTATTAGGCTCACTGTGCTTTTTTTCCTGCCCATATGAAGTCGCAGGTGATGGTCTTTAAGTGAAACCTCAGCGTCAGCTGATGTCGTTACTGGCTCACACACACTCTGCATTGTCAGTACTTCCTGTAGAGGTATTTTCTTTACCTTGACCTCTTCAGGGCCCCTCGGTGCATAAGTGTTTGTGAACACATCTATTTCCTTATCTTGGGTGAAATAGAATTTCCCGAGGTCAACGTTCCTCTTTGTGGATTCTCATGGAGTTCAGTGGGCGCGCCAAGATTTTAGCGTGACTCAGAGACCGAAGATCGTAAATCTGAACTAAACTCCGAACAGAAACGGTGTTCTCGTTTTCTCAGGAAAGCCTTCGCCTCCACGTGGTGCTAACACCAGCTGCCCTTGTCATTTTTTAGTGCGCTTTGTGTATTTTACTGAAATTTCTCTTGCCCTTTCTTCCCTATTTCCCCGTAGATTCCCCGATGCCAATGGCATAAGCGTACCCATTTGTCACAAAGTCTGGAAATGGATACGGCTTCTTATAAGCTGGGGAGAAAATGAACCAGCCCCTTGGACGCATGGGTCAAGTCGAGCCTGCGTGGAAAGATCTATATTTTATGCCTAGCTCCTTCTCTCCACCCACGTCAGAGAAACAATATGTTCACGTTTCATCGGGCCAAAGAAATGCCAAGAAAGTCTTCTTCAGGATGTGCGTGGATGGACCTAGTGTTGCGTGGATGGACCTTTGCGTGGCAAACCCCAGGCTCACCGTAGGCACCGTGCCGGGTGGGGTCCCCAGCTGATGGACATAATTCCTTGCCGGTCTGGTAGGCTCTCGGAGTGGGAAGAAAATTATGTTCCCACTTTGCACAACGCGGTGATCTGTGCGTACAGATTTGTCCTGAGGTTTACAGGACGTGAGATGAGGGCAGAAACAGTACAAGACGTCACATTCCCCACTAAGCCAGGAAAGGGAATTTTAAGCCTCCAGGTCAGCGGGCGTGGAACCACAGTAAAAAGCTACTATGTATGTTTGTATAGACAAAATTAAGCTTCTCGATCGGTCTGTAGATGTATATGTTAAAACCAGAAAATATGTACAAAATGTTAAGTTCTCCATGGCAAATTGGGGCAACAGTTTGGGGATTTCACGATGGCCTCGTGTGGTATAAATGAGGATGTTCTTTTGCAGACATTTCCACGTCGTGCCCAACAGCCCAGCGAGGACATGCCAATAGGAGTCAGGGTCACCCCTAGATTATAAGGCAAAGGCGGAACAGCAGCCTCAGTGCCCCACACTCTTGCTCTGTGCCCTCTTTGTAGCTTCACTCCCCGCCTCGACAGGGAGGGGTCAAGAGGGTGAAGCAATCAGACACAGAGAAGAAAAGGGGCCAGGAAGGCAATGAATTGGAGCTGCAAATACAAGATAAAGTTGCAGCCGTCACAGCCAGGCATCAGGCCGCTCTAACAAACGGTCACCAGCCAGGGCTCCCAGCAACGGGGCTGCGTCCGTTGGCCGTCCTGCAGTCTGGGAGTCTGACAGCGAGGTGTTGGCGGGGACAAGCACCCTCGGAAGCCTCTTTCTCTCTCCGGGCTGTCTTCCTCATCCTTCGCCTTGGAACTGCATCACTCCAATCAATGCCTGCCCCGTCACAGGGGCCTCCCTGGGAGTCTCACTTTCTTTTAAGGAGACAGAGGGGAAGGGAGGGAGAAAGGGAGGGAGAGAGACATCCACGTGTGGTTGTGTCTCATGCGCCCCCTACTGGGGACCTGGCTTGCAACACGGGCACGTGTCCTGACTGGGAATGGAACTGGTTACCCTTTGCTTTGCAGTCTGGCGCTCAATCCACCGAGCCACACCAGCCAGGGCTCTTCTTCTCTTCTTAACACACTAGTCGTATTTTATTGGGTCCAACCTGCTCCTGTATGACCTCGTTTTAACTCATGTCTTCATTCCACCTGCCCAGGCTCTATTTCTCAATAATGTTCTAGGTACGAGTGTTGAGCACACCAGCTTTCTAGGTAGGAGAATCTAGAGAAGGATGTAAAAAACAAGTTTTAGAGATAACAAAAGAGAGAGACATGCAGACGTGACATTTTTGCAGAGGGAAGCCAGGCAGAAAGTCGCACCCTGAATGAAGTGTTTGTAAGAAAACTCTGACATCAAGTATAAAAACGTCACACCAAAACAAAATTCCGTGTTGTCTACCTCGATGGTAAAATGTCCTCGTGAAATGACTTTTTAAAAATTTATTCTACAGAAACCACTCAAAATGGCATTGGATTCTCTTCGACACACATCGTTCCTCTTGCAGCTCCTGCTGCTCCCACGAAGGTAGATGCATGGCTAGCTTCCTCCACGACACAGAGGTCCTAACTCTGCTCCTTGCTTTATTCTCCTCAACGTTTCATCGCGGTTCGGGGGCAGTTTATCCAGACAGCTCAGGCATCCTAGTTACACTTGTCAGCAAGTTACGATGAGCACATCGAAGACCGCAGGAACGTTCATGTCACCCCCAGCTCTCACCAGGATAGAAGATGTAGAATTCAGCCCAGTGTGTGCAACACAATTCGTGTGCGCTCCAACAGAATCCGTATGCGCGTGTGTTAGTTTAAAGAATATAAATAAATAAATAAATAAATAAACAAATAAAATAAAAATAAAGAAAACGAGAGGTTGTACAGCTTTATTTTTCTTTGAAGGTCTGAGAAAGCATGTAAAAAACAGAATTCGCCGAATCCGGCCCGGGAAAAGGCTGAAATCCACGCAGACATAGAGAATCCAGAAAATAGGTCCCAACCGGGACAAAGTCCCTTTCTGCCTCCTGAGGCAAGCGTGCCAGAACTCAAATCTTTTTAAGCGGTGGGATTCATGGGGTGTCGGTGGGACAGCTAGAACAAAGGTAGGCAGTCAAGCGAACCCCCACTGTGGCACCCACTCTCATAATCCCATCTCCCATCTCCAAGGACGGTCCACTGACCTTCTGTGTGTTTTTAAAATTTCTGCTTCAGCGCCATCCCCTCCGCTCACAGCACAGATACGCCACCCGAAGTGGACCGAGTTCTGATGACATAGAAACATTCGCTGAGGCCAAACCCTTATCTGCTTCTCTGTGGTCACTTCCAAAAGGGCAAACTTTCCCAGTGCAACACGGCGTGGGTCCGGTTCTGGGACACTGGTCTCAGGTGAGGCCAGCGGTGAGAGCAGCACTATTGTCATCATGCCGCCTGCTGCTGCTGTTGGTGGCAGGTACCTTCCATCCCCACTCTCCCTTCCGTTCCAGGCGTGTGCAGCGCAGGGGAAAAGCAGGAGGAAGCAGCTGACCTGCGGTGCTGAGGATGAGAAATGAGCAGCCGTGGACGAGGAAGACGACGATGGCTTCCCTGAAATGAGTCTCCTTAGAGGGAAAGCAGATCCACAAGCCGCGTGCGATCGGGTTTCATTCCTCTTTGGTTGTGCCGCCCGACTCAGATCTGGGAATAAATACGCACAGTGAACCCCGCTGGTCCCTGGAGGCATTTTGGAAGAACTGAAAGGAAAATTGAAAAACCCTGCTTATTTTCAAACACTCCCTAGGGGGGGAATATGCCCAACGGAAAGGTCCATTGTGATGCTTCTTGTGGCTAATAACGTACGTTTTACCGTAAGAATCGTGTGTACCGTTAGCGGTTGCCTGTTCTAGGAAATGTTTCCATAAAGCAGCCACTATCGGAGAGCGTGCAGCCACCAGTGTATAAGCATCATCAAGAATAAGAGCAATCACTCAAACATTTACATCCCAAAGCCTCGGGAAAGAAAGCTGTTTTTTAAAACAGTTCACATGTGTTGAAAAATCAGTACGTTCTCCCAAATTTGAATCGAGAATAAGCAATTAAATATTCCAAAGATGGTACATGCTTGGTCCCGACACAGGAAAGTTTTTTAAATGCTGTTCTTGCGGAATGAATTTAAAATAGTATATTAACTAACGTGAAAAGGTCAGGTCTCCATAAACGCGTGGTGAGTGGCGGTACGGCTTTGGAAGTTTCATTTTGCGTGGAAATAGTGTGTTAGGAGGGCGATTGTCTACATTGTGAGTCTTAAACACAACAAGATACTCTTTGGCATATACATTTGTGTCATCAAATGATTTCAGGTGCACTTATTCTCAACCGAAGAGCAAGTGCCTCTTTATTTCCACAAAGGTGGTTTAACCTGCACGGGCAGGTGGGCCTCCCCCCAACCCCCGCCCTCAGCGTATGGCTGAGAGCCCCCAAAACAGTGTCCGTTCTCTGATTGCGGGAGAGAAACAATTGTCGAAGATTTGTTTCATTAAAGGTCATTTCTGCAGAAAGCCTTTCCCACCTGAGTAGATCTTGCAGATTTGTATTCAACCCACAGGCCAGAAGGACTACAGGAAACTCGGTCGCTCGTTTCTAATTAAAGGGGAAACAAATTCTATGACTTTTAGGAGCAGCCTGGGTTCTAGGCAGAGGCCAGCTGCCCTTCGTAGAAAGAACTACTGTATCTGAGCTTTCAGGTGAGGCAGGAAAATACCTGCAGAAATGCCGCCTTTCGTCCTCACAATGCTGCAGAACTCACGGAATGCTTGCTATGCACTTTTCTTTTCCTTTTTATTCTCGCAGTGAAAATACATTGAGGGAGGATAAGCATTATTAGCTCAGTTTAGAGAGAAGGAACTACAGGCCCACACTATTAGGTGAATTGGATGGTTCCTATCAGCTAAAAAGCTGTGCATAGAGCTGAGCCCAGGTTTTCTTAAGAAGTTATTTTTCCTGCTAATCTGGCCCCACCAATAAAACAGTCAAGTGTCTTCCCCGTGGTGCAGTCACTTTTAGGCTGAAGTTGGGGATTTAAACCCTGATTTGCCATTTATTACCTGATGTTGGGTGAACATTCCCACTGGCAAAAATGTATAACTTTTAAAAAATTAAATTTATTGGGGTGACGTTGGTTAAGCAGGTGATATAGGTTTCAAGTGTCTACTTCTATGATACGTCATCTGTATGGCCACCACCCACAGTCGAATCCCCTTCTGCCACCATCCCCGTATAGCTGACCCTCTCTACTCTCTTCATGCCCCCCAATACTCTCTTCCTCCCCCAACCCTCTCTTCATTCCCCCAATACTCTCTTCATCCCCCAATACTCTCTTCATCCCCCAATACTCTCTTCACCCCCCAATACTCTCTTCATCTCCATCCCCCGCCCCACCATGCCTCTTCTCATCTGGTAACCAGCAAAGTATTTTCCATGTCTATGAGTTTTTATTTGTTTGTTTTTCTTGTTGGTTCATTTGTCACTTTCAGTTTTATATCCCACGTATGAGTGACATCATGTGGTTCTTGACTTTTTCCATCTGACATTTTGCTCGGCCTGATCTCTCAAGGTCCGTCCACGTTGCCACAAACGGCAGTATTTCAACTCCTCTGGGGACTGAGTAGTCTTCTGTAGTATGAACGGACCACAGCTTGTGTACCCAATCACCTGCGGAAGGACACAGGTGATTCCTGAGGCTTCCGTGTCATGCCGCAAACGGGTACAAGGCTGTATGTATCCTGTGAATCAATGTTTTCACGTGTTTCAGGCAGAAGCGCAGAATAGGGGTTGCTGTATCACACGGTAGCTCCGTTCTTAATTTTCGGAGCAACCTCCCTACCGTTTGCTGCCGTGGCTGCCCCGGTCTGCATTCCCACCAGCAGTGCGTGAGGGTTCCCTCTTCTCAGCATCCTCTCCGACACTTGGTACTTCTTTTCTCGTTGATAATAGCCAGTCTCACAAGTGTTCGCGAGCATGTGTGATGTTGGGACGGCTCCATGGGCCTGCTAGAACACTGCACGTGGAGAGCTAAGCCCGGGGAGGTGAGAACAGAACAGGCGTCCCAGAATGACTGCAGGAGAGGGCAGGCGACCCTGCTTGGTGGATGTAAACACAGGTCAGTCACATCCCTTGGGCTCCCAGGGCCAATGCGGGTGGATTGAAAATAATTGTAGCATGAAAAAATCACAGAAAAAAATCAGAGGGCTTATCACTATAGGACTTTTCAAAGTGCTGAAATAAGGAGTGTAAAGGTTCGAACCCTGAGACATGCATGGGAGAACACAGGAAGTTGTAACTCCTAACGCCCAGCTCTTCATACCACTGACTGGCACTGAGAAGAGCTTTTGCTCAGAGATACATCTAATTTTACAAAAATGGATGAGTTTTTTAATCAACCACGAATTTTTTTTTTAAGACAGAGACACTTTTCCCCAACTAGAGGGTGTGTGAAAAGACAGCATAGAAAGATTACATCGGAAAGGAGAAATTTGAATACTATTTAAAAAAAAAAGCACCAAAGGCAACCAAATTTTCTTTCTTTTCTTTGGGGTGTTTAAAACGACTCTTTGAGGTCAGGATTCCGAAGGTCGAGTGAAACAGAGTCAGGTGAGACGCAGGAGGGTGTGTGAGGCCTCACAGAGGTTGAACGTTGGCTCCCAGTCCCTTCAGCCAGCAATAGCTAGAAGCAGTGGAGAAAACAGAACCTAAAAGGACCAAGCTGCCTGGACAATGGTTATCCCTGTATTTCCCAATGCGGTCCAAGGTCGACGACCAGCGGGATTCCAACCGATGTTTTGCGCCCAAACCATCTAGATTTGAGTTGAAGTGGGTTTAAAGAAATTAAAGGTGTGTCATAGTTTCTACAGGAAAACAAGAACAACGCTTTGTCCCCATTAATGCGACTCAGTGGATATTATGTTAGAAGAGGGGCAATGAGAGTTTTAGACAAACTCATTAAAAAAAAAAAACGGACTGGAAGTAACCTAAATCATGGTAGAGAATGTGGAAATAACGTTATAGTTTATAGATCCTTAACAGAAGCGATATTTTGCACCCTTGAACAACGGATGTTTCCAGGAAGGGATCCCGTGTAGAAAAGGATATGAAGGGGAAGGGAAGGTAGGGACCTCCAAACAATTGATTTTTGAGCCCCTGGAAAAGAAATATTGTATTCACACACACAATCTAACTCCTAGGACTCCGGGCTATTTATAGGGATGGCGATCAGTCCCTGAAATGGGGAGCAAATCGTGTGTTCTCAGACGGCCGCTGGTCCTATCTGAACCCCAAAGAGCTTGTATGAGACCGGAGCTGCAAATTTTCTTGGCTTTACAAGGAAAGGTATTTCCTTTCCCTTCTTTCTTTTGCACGTGTCAGGAATTACTGCTGACCCAAGGCTTCTTTCTCTGTGGGTAACTCTTGTTAATTACCTAGTTATTGGTAATAAATGAAAAATCTTTGATCATAACCGCGGGCAGCCTTGTCCGGGATTCCAAATACTGATCAATGTAAATGAGCCCATTTCCCCGTCTCTCTCTCTCTCTCCTTGTCTCTCTCGCTCTCTCATTAACCAGCAAGATCTATACACATGGATTTATGGTTTGTTTTCAAGCCTGAGACAGAAATAGCTTCCTTGAAACACAGAGATGATAGAACAATGGTAATAAGAGGGTTTCATTCCCTAACTGTTTAAAAATGCAGGCACGCTCCGACAAGCTATTCTTTTTCTATTATTTTTTTTTTTGCATTGACAGTCTCTTGGGCATTTTTCTCCTTATTAGCACTTGCAGCGGAAGGAAGGCAACGGGGGAGGAACTGGAGCGTGTCAACGGGAGGCACAGACTCTTACATTTGGCCCATCACCACCTCAAAGTGCTCCCTCCGCCGGGAGCGTCCTCAGACCCAGCGGCCCTGAAAAGTCTGCGTTTGCACAAAATAGGGGAGCATTCCCGCACGTGTAGCCCAGCCTGCCTACTTTTCTGTGTAATTACTGCATTTCACACTTCCCCCGGATGCAGGCTCGGAGACAGTCATCCCCGCTGGGTTCCAAGGGGAATGTGACAGAGACAATTATTTGCTCGTACAAAAATTGTGTTCCAGACATTAAGAATGGACTGATGTATTTATTTCATATGGCTTGGAACGTAAACAATCGTGCGGGCATTTATGTTTGTCTTTGCTGATGACGGTCGGAGACCGTGAAAGAAACAGTGTAAGTCAGTATGGATTGGTTCCTGCTTGGGATAACTTGTGGGAATATTACACCCATTGCTTTTCTTCACCCAATCAAATGTTTAGTGATTCCCTCCTATGTCAGGACTTGTAGTAAACACAGAAGCATGACCACTTCAAACAGGCATCTAAATACACATTCAGCTGTGGCTGCTGTGGTGCAGTGGATGGAGTGCTGACCTGTGAACCAAAGGGTCGCCGGTTCGATGCCCAGTCAGGGCACATGCCTGGGTTGTGGGCCAGGTCTCCAGTAGGGGGCGTGCGAGAGGCAACCACACTTTGATGTTTCTTTTCCTCTCTTTCTCCCTCCCTTCCCCTCTCTCTAAAAATAAGTAAAATCTTAAAAGACCCAGCAGTTCCAATTCCTCTTCTGAAACACACACATATATATACATATATGATCCAGCCATAGAATTAGAAGGTAACAGCAAGAACATGCGTGGGGCTTCACGACATTGTGGGACAGTGGACGTTGCGCGAACTCCAACACTCTCACCATCTCACACCATCTCATCACGGCACAAGGCGGGCACGTATCCAACCCCAGGTATCCTGCCCCTTCAACTTTCACAGACGTGTGTGGCAATTATAGCTCAAAACACCTGAAAAAGGAAAACAAAATGAAAGATGGGCATCTCAGGTGCCTGGGCTGAATGGTCCTGTTGGAACAGGGTGCAGCGAGGGGGCCCCCAAAGAGGGATTTGTGACAGGGTCCAGAACTCAGGGTGTCCAGGAGATATTAAAATATACAGGATGCCCTCACCGCCCCCCCACCCCAAGTATGAACTGGGGGATGGGACGCAGGGAGCAGGCCCACTGAGAGTTGTTTTGAATAGCAACAGTGTTGCAGATAATGTCTAGGATGGTCATTTAACACATCTGTAACCTTTAACTGGTTTCATAGATATGTTAAACAGCATGCTTTAGGCCAGGGGGATGGGAGCCACTTCCACCCAGGATGGAACTGGGAGGCAACTCCCCCTGGTTACAGCGCCTGTGTGAGAGCTTGGAGAGGATTGGCTCCACACCAAGGGGCCACACCTGCCCCAACTTACTACGGCAGCCCAGAAAGACTGGAAAAATACGGGAAGGCTGCCAGGTGTAGCTGATTGTGGGAGGAGTCCGAAATGGGGGTGCAGAGGAAGACTGGTGTTGGGATTTTTAACCGAGGAGCGGCAGGTATGCAAGGGAGGACCCTATGGCTTTGGGGCTCCCTTTGCCACGCAGCTTAGGAAACCAGAAAGCAAGATGTAGCGGCAATGCAGAGCTCTCTCCTAGCAGTTCGGAAGAATGCAGGAGAGGCACTGCGGGAAGGAAAGGGGAGAAGGGACTCTTGCTGGTGGGCCAGGAGAAGGTGCCAGGTGGGTCTGGATTGAGAAGTAGAGATCCCGGGCACACAGCCGGTTCCTGGGAACCGCGGGAGGCCGGCCAGCTGAGCACGGATTACTGGGAAGAACCGGGGGCCACCTGAGCCACGGACTTTATATGTTTTCCCGAGATACGGTACCCAGGACTGGGCAAAGCGGGGAAGGAAGGACTGTGTGCCTTTGTGGTGTTTCAAAGGACTTTGGGATTTTAACGAAGACATTAAGACCTTACTCTAATTCTATATAACTTCTGAATAAATAGTTCCTTTCCTTTTCACCAATCTCTGGCATTGAGAGCTATAAATTCCTGGCAGTGGGCAAGGCGGACCTAGCACAGGAGGACCCCACGAGACGAGAGGGTCCATTCGATAATAGTATATCGTCCCCCCCACCCTGTCCATTCGCTAACCCTGTGACCCAAATTTGCACGGAGTCGTTTTGTGTATTTAACAAGCAAATGAAGCCAACTCAAAAAAACTCGTTTTGTGAGTGAGAGTTCAATCAGTTCCTTTGACAAGTTTCTGTTAAATACAAACCCAATACTGTGTTCAATTTCCCTAAAGCACCTAAATTCCGTACGGCACCGGTTTAATCTCTATTCCAAGGCTCCCAGTGAGGGGGAGGTTCAGCTCTGAGACATTGTTCACTATTGCTAAGGTGGGTAGTTAGACTTCTTCCCTGGTAAGTATTTCAGACACGCATTTGGGAACCAGCTAGTACGCATCCATCTTCAAGTGGCAAAAGTTAAGTTTGCAGTTGCAAGCAAAGGATAGGGTAACAGCCTTCACGGCAGCACCAAAATTGGACTTGTGTTAGTGGAATGAAGCAGGCCTACCCCAAAATTCAGCAAAAAAGCTATATTTGAAATACTAGGCAGGTCTTACAATTCATTGGGTTAATAGAAGTTCTCTCTCTCTCTCTCTCTCTCTTTCTCTCTCTCTCTCTCTCTCTCTCTGGGTGTGTTTCCATGTAAGTAGAAAGCCCAGCCTCAGTTCCCTATAGAATCATTCAAACCCAGAAGAAGAAGAAGAAGAAAAAAAGCAGCTTTGGTGAACTGATGATGTCATCCTGGGCAAACTCCGAAGAGATAATACGTTAGGATTTTTAATAAAATATCGTTGTGTGGGTACCACTACTGTAAGCGGTGAACAGCGTGTGCGGTTCAACAACCCTGGCTTCCTCACGGTTTTGGAAAACAATACCGTGCTCAAGTTTCTCAAGGAACAGAAATCTTGCCCTGATGCTTGCTGGTAGGACCCTGCGCTATTTCCTCGGAGTCACACTGGATCCACTTTTCAGCGCGGTCCATGCCTAAGTGGGTATGACGTTATACATAGTAACACTTCAGAGTGTTGCGGCCAAGAGTATTGGAGCCATAAAGCCAGTAATTTACTTAGTTATTTAACGCCAGCACACGTGACAGGCCCGTTGCGGACAGGCTCTGAGGGAAGCATTGTAATGATACATTGTATTTTCCAAGCAAAGCCCAAACTTCAGCAGCAGAGACGCAGAGGCCCCTGTGGGCATTGGAGAGGAATTTATACAAATTAAAAGCCGACGGGAGATACAAAAGAATACAAGTTAATGGACATTTCTAGTGTTGGTTCCTTGGTAAACTAAAAACTATACGATGCACTGCTGAACATGGTGAGCATCGTAGGAGAAGAGAAAGCCCAAATGGATAATAAGTAACCAGTCACAGGAGAAAAATCGCAGCTAGAAAGGAAGCGGTGGAATCCAAGGAACTTGTTGGAGCCTTTCCTGGGGAAGGCACTTGAAAACTCAGAGGAAGTGGACGCTGAGTGTAGGGACACCATTGTCCTCCCCCCATCCCCGCCCCCTGCCCCTAAGGAAATGACAACTAGGAAGTGTCTAATTACATAACCCAGAGAGACCCAAATTCACTGCCTGCCTCGGCAGCACCCCTGCGGATACAGCGGTTCCAGGCGGCCCCGCAGTTTTATGTCTCTTTCCAAACAAGGTCAACCCGCTGACTTGTGCCCTGGTTTCCAACGTGGGAAAGGAGAGAGGTTTCCAAATTTTGATGCTGAAGCCACGAGGGCACCGACATGAAATCCAAGACACACAGCAGAAATGACAAGTGAGCAGAAGTATTTTCAATAACAGGCACATAGAATCCAGCTGATGTTTAAAGAAAGAGCTACTGGCATGAAGTGAGGTCTCCTGCAAGAATGGACGTAAATGTTTCTGTTAGTGCATTTACTAAAATGTATCTATAGAATCGCAATATACACTGTGATCAGCATAACAGAAAGAAGGCATTAAATATGACAACTCTCATTGTTAATTTTTTTAAAAAATGAATAGAAATAGATGTATATTATGTTTACATATACATGATGTTAAGCTATGTATCTCACTAACATATGTTATAAGATGTGTTATGAAAACTGTATATCACATAAAGGTATAATATAAATGCATATAATATGAAAGATACTAGTTAACACTGTTGAAAAATGAAACAGGTAACATCCTAAAAGGCATACATTTTGGAAGGAGGGACGGAATTTTTATTAGGATTTGCACAGTTTTGATGGCAGGGGTGGGAAATCCAAGGATGTGAACAACAACAGAAAAAAGAGCAAATTGCAAGGTTAATAAGTTAGAAGAATGAGGAGAATAGATTTTCTAGAAATCAAAAAAAAGGTACAAGATATAATTCAACACAGAAGTTGTAGCAGCCATGAAACCATATCAATTGGGTTAATAATGTTCTTAAACCCGAACAAAGATAATACAAGGCAGGAAATTAGAGTCCCATCTTTCAATAATCTTTCTTATTGATGCCAAACTTATAAAGTTATAGATGGTTATGTACGCAGTACACTGATGTTCCTATCCTGCGGTATAATGAATATTCATGTAGATGTATGTGTATTCCAGTGATAAGTTCAAGAAAATGCATGTAATATACCTTTTTCAAGTAGGATTTATTTTAGGAATGCAAAGTACAAGAGTGGTTAAAATGTGAAAAATCATTTGGAGTGAAATGTGACATTAAGAAAAAAAGACATAGATGATAGGTGGAAAATAGACGGGGGGGGGGGGTAAGAATAGTGTAGGAAATGTAGAAGCCAAAGAACTTATAAGTATGACCCGTGGACATGAACTATAGGGGGGAATGTGGGAGGGAGGGGGTGGGCAGGATGGAGTGGAGTGGGGGGGGAATGGGACAACTGTAATAGCATAATCAATAAATATATTTTTTAAAAAAAAGGAAAACACACCTGTGGCATGCCCATACTTACAGAACAATAGGTTTTGAAAGAACAGTACATTCTAACTATGGTTAATAAACTGTATTCCCAACATGGGACAGAAGGAATTCTACCTTTAAAAAATACAGCGAGAAACATGTTTTGGGGTGAAATTGTCAAAGCAAACACTGGATTTGAACAGAGACCTGCATATAATGAGGGAAATTCTGGGCACTACATTATTTAAAAAAAATAAATAAACATGTCTTAAATATGGAAAATGTGTCCCCATTTCCTCCAGTGCCTCCTGGGGTTCACGCCAGGGGACACGGAAAGGTGGGTTTTCTTTTCTCCCTGAGGTGTTTGTGAGTCGGTGTCCCGGAAAGGCAGCGAGGAAGCAATGGATTAATTAATTAACACTGCGGGGAAGTGTTCTTTCCTGTTCAGTAAACTGTGCCGCTTCCTAAAAAATGCTCCTCGTGTGCCGGGTGGTTCCAAGGTGGATGGCATTTTGTGACACACAAGAAATGGAATAGAAATTATAACGCAAATGTCACTTTTACTTATCGTATACATGGTTTAGTACCTTTTACTCTGGGCCTCTATGAATTTACTGCCACTGGGAAAAATGCTAGTATTTCAAGCTGAAACAGGAAAAACCAAGGAAAGAAATATCGCTTACATTTTTTTTGGTAGGAACCAACGGCCTCCCAGAAATATGAACAGAGACATTCACAATCCCGTGATAGATACATTTCATTATGGTGATACCTATCTCTCTCGTGAAATATGATACATTGTCATATTGATAATGATACATATGATACATTCAAAAGTGGCAAATCCATGTAAAGTGATTCTAAAGGGTAAATAATGTCACTGGTTCAAATTGATCGATGTCACTGTCCTAGAATTTCATTAAGGAAAGATTAAAGCGTTCTCCAGGTCAGGTAGGAAACAAGAAATGACAAGTTGGAAGGATTTCAGGGGAAAAAAAAAATCAAGACTTCCCACAAAGCCATGATGTCTAAGGAACTATATACGGAAGACATGAGTCCTGGTCTTTCCAAATAGTTTGGGAAGGCTAGGGGACTTCAACCATTGACTCGGGAATGAGAAAGCAGCAAACAGGAAAAACCTGAGGTCCAGTCTCCGTGAACTCAGTTCGATGACTCATTTTCTATAGTTTCCCTGAAATAATTGAAAAAATAGAAAAAGGAGGCACTTGGTGAACTTCCTTTTTTTCATAGCGATGCACTTGAAGTGAAGATTTCCCATTTACAAGTAAAAGTAGCAAAGCCTTGTCAGTTCAGATAATTGCTGAATTTTGCCCACGTCTTAGCAAACGTGGGGGAGGGGGGACCAGATCCATTATTAATGGGGTGAACTTCTTTAGATGCCACACAGTTCTGATGAACAGAAGCGAGCTCAACTGGAGCTCGTTTTGACAGGAATAAAGAAGAAAAATAAGCTATGCGCGTTGTCCTTCACATTTTTTTGGTCTAATACTTATTTTGTCTTTGCAGAAATGGAGATGAGAGGAATAGCAAATACAATATACAGAACTGTATCCCTGAAATCTATATAATTGTATTAACCAATGTCACCCCAATAAGTTCAATTAAAGTGCATAAATAAATTCTACTATATTAAAAAAAGAAGGAGTAGAGACAGCTGCAGATGCTGAGATTGATTTTGTTTTTAGAAGAAGAAGAAATTGTAAAAATGTATGATGGAAAGTAGAACACAGTTCATTTTGAACCATCTGCCTCACCAAATATTGTATTTTTTTATAGAGTCTGCCTCTTACCCATGTACCCCGTTATATTTGAGTGTGCCGAATCAACTTTTATCACTCAATTTATGTAACAGGATCCCGGGCTCATAGAACCTTTGGAAAGTTGTTCTCAGAGACCTATCGGGCTGGTGTGGAATCCCAGGACCCAAATGAGGGTCCATAAAATCCCTCCGACTTTGGAGAAGGGCACTCAGAGGTCAAGAAGGCGGGAGGTGGGCTGACTCTGCAGGTTTGGTACAAGAGAGCTGACTTAATTCTAATGAATCCTACTCAAATAAGAATTGGACAGAACCTGTGAACGTGAGGCCTTGAGACAACGGGAAACCCGTAAAACGCGGGCGTCTAGAATTCCCTGCATGCACGTGGTCCTTTGCAAAATAAACTCAGCAACGGGTCTTTGTCCAGCATAAAAAATGCAGTTTTTGAGATAACTAGCTTGAATTTCAGCTCGTGTATTTGCTCATCTGTCGCTGATGTTTATCCTCACGGAGCAGAGGAAAAGGGGTTGGAGATTGTTCGGGGGGTTTTCATGGATCGACAACTGTCCTCTTATAAAAATGCGTAGCAACTGCCGTTTTTCTCCCTTCGCCTTCCTCACTTTTCTCCTCTCCCCCGACACGAAACTTCCACAGAGTAACATCTCAGTGCACAGTGCTGGGGCTCTGCACCGTTGCACAGTGTCCTTTCTGAGGTCAGCACCCGGCTCCTGTTGCAGGGGCCGGCCCGTGCACTTGGGCCGTGGCCAAGACCCAACGCGGACCACAGAGAAAGCACACGGAGGTGTCAGGCGCAGGAAGAACGGTACCTTATCCAGGCGGGGCGATGTCCAAGCCTGGGGGCAGCAGAGTGAGGGACAGAAACGGAAACTCGAACTGAGGAAACACTATAAAGGTATCTGCGTACCCAATTAGGGTATTGTGTCAACTCATTTTGTCCAAGAGAACACAGAGAGTGGGGCTTTCTAAAATATTGTCCGAATGCTGTTGACATAGTCGTCTTGGTATGATAATTATCAGTGTAATAATTGAGGGTGTTTTTTTTTCCAACAAGCAGATGAAAATATAAAATGAAACAGTATAAAATAAACCAGGAGAGCAGACATTTATGGAACTTTGGGGGCTCATTTCCCTCCCTCAATCCTCCCAAGAAAGCTGTGATGGAGGAATTTTGCCTTCCCCTTCATGCCCGGCGGTATCAGCTCTGGAAATTCAGCTCTCGTGATTTATGCACAGAAAGCGTTACAAAACGGAATTCCTTGCTAATTTCAGCTGCGTATAATTACCCGTCTGTGTAGTGCGGAGAAAAAAAAGATAGGTTTCTCCAGCCATGATTGTATCTGAGAACTATAAATCAGAGAACACGGTGTGCGAACTTCCATTTGAAAACGACTCCCCCTTTCTATTCCCTCCAAACAGATGTTCAGAATAAGTCCGTTTACACTTCTTCATGTGGAAAATGATGCAGCAACGAGTTCAGAAGAATGCACGAATAAAGTCCTAGTTTGACATGCGCACAATCGTCAGCCTCCTTTGCCCCGCCCTCTGGGTCTAGGTGCAACTTTGGCTTCGAAAATACGCTGCGTGAAATTTGACGCTTTCACGTCAAATTTGATTGCAAATTTTCATGAAAAAATTCATGAAATTTGATTGCAACCTAACCGTTGCAATCTTTAAAATTAAATAATGCTGTGGCAAAGGCTCCACATTGACTGAGGAGCCCTTGGGCTGTCTGCAGGTCTCAGCTATCGCAAATGGTGCTGCCGCGAACACACAGGTGCGTCTATCATTTCAAATCAGTGTCTCGGGTTCGTGCGGATGAAGCCCCAGAAGTGGAATCGCTGGGGGGTATAAGGCAGTTCCAGGTTTCGCACGATAGAATCACAAACGGAATCGCGGGGCGGTTCCTTTGAGACCGAGTTGGCTTGGGAACTCCTCTCCTGAAGAACCCCAGCAATAATGACCTCGGTTTCCCTGGTAACCAAGGGCAGACAAAGGAGACCGGTCGTGACCCCGTTTTCTGGAGCCTGAGGTCAATATGCACAAGCTTTGATGCACTAGGACGCTGCCCGTTTGGGAAGCAATGCCACAGCCAGGCAGTGGTTTCCAGCCACCTTCTGGCAGCCTGTCCTAGGGAAGCTCGGATGTGGGAAGTCAGAAGCTTCCTGTGCAACAGCCAAGGCCAAAGGACTAGACGCAGAAGCTTCAGTGACCCCTGAAGGTCACATTGCTTTGGGAAGGCAACACACGAGAACGTGCTCACAAGCCCTGATTTGGGGACACGTTGGGGTGAGCCTCAGATCTCTCCCCACCCCGTTTACACAGCAAAAATGGTGAGCTGATACCTGCTCAAAAATCACCTACCCCTCAGGTATTACTTTCTCTAGTTCCAACGGAATGCCATGCGTGGGTCAAACCTGAGGGTCTGACGCGCGGCTAAGGAACAGGGGGTCTCTGAGCAACGATCTGGAAGAGCAAAGATTGTACCTGGGCTGTCTCTGGTCTGACAGAAGCCACCCACGACGGACCGTTCAAACGCTCCTTGTGCCTGACAGAACCGTTCAAACGCACTCACTCCGTCACAAGTCCGTTCCAGGGTCATCCTTAATTTTTGTCAACTCATTATACGGATTTCTTCATATGGAACACCCAATTGTACCAGAAAGGAAAACATTAAAACTCGGTGGTGGGACTTTAAGATAACCTTCCTTCAAAAAGCGTGACTGGAAAACATTAGTCAACACAGGATTTCAGGAAGGACATTGACAACATGTATCCATGTCCATATCAAACATGGAAACATATAAAGAAATCTGTATGTTTGGAAACATAACATACAGATCTATATGGATGTATATGGAAACATATAAAGAAATCTGTATTTCTGTAGCCCGTAAAGCCACATTGCAGCTGCTTTTTGAGACCTTTCTGTGAATTTTTATCTTTTTACGCGCACAGGGTTTCAGGACACCTTGAGTAACTACGCTTCCGCTTTTCACACATTTAAAAGCAGATGGCGACCTTGGGGAGAAGCTCCTTGTGCGTGCCCCCCGCGTGTGTACGGAGGACAGAATTAGAGCCTGATTGGTGAACCACTGCACGGTGTGTCCCATGATGCCTCACTCCGAGATGGCAGGCTTCTTAATCACCCCAGTGCTAAATTAGTGTCGTGTTGGAAGCAAGCCTGCCCATACGGAGGGGAGAAAGCAGCACCGTGTCTCAGCTCAAATGTGTTTACCAGTGAGCTCTCATGCAAGGCGCTCGTTCGTGTCTCGGAGGTGGAGAACGGTGATGCAGGTAGAGGTAGTGGAGACTCTCTCTCAACCTCCATCCCCTTGCAGATCCCACATCGAGGTGTATTCCTGAGAAGGGGAGACCCCGGTTCAAGTGCAAATCAGGAAATGAGCCTTGGACCTGACTGCTTCAGCCTCATCAGCTACATCCATGCAGGAGAGAAGACAGACAAGACCCAACTGCCTAGTCATCACCTCTGACGTTAATTAGGTCAGCCCTGCTGGGGCGTCTCAACCTGCTAACGCACAGGTGGCAAACACAAGGCCCACGGGCCGAATCCGGCCCTCCACCTTGTTTTATCCAGCCCGGCACCTTGTTTCCACCTGGCGGCAGCACCAAGCTCGCCCCTAAAATTACACTCGGCCCTTTGAAGGCAACCGTGAGGTTGACGTGGCCCCCAGTGAAAATGAGTTTGACACCAGTGACTAAAGAATACATACCGACTTCTGTGTGCATGGGAATTTCTGGGCTCTCTTAATCTTGGAGCATAGTGGGGCATAAAAACTGCATAAATTCACACCAAATGCCACATGCTTCCCAACACAACCTACGTCAGATACCTCCTTGGAAAAGAGAAACACGGATTCTCTTATTGACTGGGCCATCCTGGATGAGCTATTTCCGATTCACAGATTAGGTTCTTGTCTTTGGACACTTTAGTTTTCTTGGCGTTTTTGCTTTAGTGTATCCACCGTGACGTACTCAGTTGTGTGTGACTTTCGCGTTCTTTTCCTTTATATTTTATATAAATCTGAGCAACTCTTTGCCGTTCCTGGGCATGGCTGACTTCAAACACCTTCCCGTGCTGGGTTTTTTCAAACTGGCATTTCTCACCATGATGTGTCTAGAAGCCTACATTGGATGCTTAAGTAAAGAAACCAAGTAGAAAAAGCCATTTTTGGACAAAACCGGGGAAATTCAGATGCCAGGAAGCATGCAATGATAACAAGCAACAGTTGCCTTTCTTTAGATGTGTTTACGTTGTTTGAGTTCTCTTGGGAATACCGTACAGGAGGCCGCAACTGGTGGCTTAAAATGACCGTTTTTTAAATAAAGATTTTACTTATTTATTTTTAGAAAGGGAGAAAGGATGGAGAAAGATAGGGAGAGAAACGTCAATTGGTTGCTTCTCACACACAGTCCAACCGGGGATTGAACCCACAACCCAGGCACATGCCCTGACTGGGAATCGAACCGGCGACTCTTCGCTTTGCAGGAAGACACCCGACTGACTGAGCCACACTGGTCAGGGCTCAGGGCCCAGTGTTTAATCCAGGAACATCTGACCTCAAGATCATTAATCACATCTGCAAAGACTTTTATCCCAAATAAGGTCTCATTTCGAGGTTTCAGGTGGACTTATCTTTGGTGGACCCCGTTTGCACAACTGAGAGTAGCATCCTGTTCAGAATGTGTTCAAGCACATTCTGAAACAGTTAATGGTTCAATGTTACGTTGTGTGAACGTGAGCTAACCAAGTACATGTATTTCAACAGGCAACACAACCTAGCATATTTCATTTTCCGTCCTAGCCTAGCCCAAACTGGCTGACGTTTATTCAATTTTTATTGCTTCTGACGGCAGCATGCAAGAATCTTTTAAGCGCTAGGATTTATTCATGTCTACATGCTTTCTCCACTAAGCTGTATAAAAAGAATAGTATAATCGATTTTTTTTTTTTGAAACTGCAACCTACACAGTTCTTCCTCTTCTGCCCGTCCTGACCTTCTCCTAACATTCCCAAGCCTGGCGCTCACCCGCAGCTTTTAACGAGGCAAACAGCGAAAATGTAAGAGAAAATATCCTTAAAATTGGGCGTTCTCTCCTCTTTAAGGCACGAGCCAGGATTTTGTGGCAATAAGCAAGTTTCTTCAGACCTCACGGGCCAGTGGGTACAAATAGAACCCGTACGAAAAGTCGTGAGAAGCTAAGTTGTGTGCGGCTTCGCCTGCACTGTCAGGGGCGCTGGTGGGGGGACAGAGGTACAGAAAATGGGGATGGACAAACGCACGTGTCATCACCAGCAAGGCCTACTTAGCAGGACAGTGTCCCGTCACTAAACAAGGGTCACTAACTAACTTCCCTCTTCAGCTCCTGCTGTCTCTTACGCGAAGGACAGGCTGTCGAAGTTCAAAGACAAAAGAAAATGGTTTGTCCGTGAAAGCCCCCAGAAGGAATGCGGTCCTACTGGGAAGCTTGACTTCCGCCCACGGAATGCCACTCCTGAGTCTGGCCCTCCAGCATGACCACACGTGGCTGTAAAGTTATAATTTGTGTGGGGTGGAGGCACCCGGTTCACGGTAGTTTGTAATAGCAACACGGGAAACAGACACACGTGTAAATACACATCTTTTTAAAATTAGCCCCGGCTGGTGGGGCTCAGTGGATTGAGTGCCGGCCTGCGAACCAAAGGGTCACCGGTTCGATTCGCAGTCAGGGCACATGGCTGGGTTGCAGGGCCAGGTCTCCAGTAGGGGGAGCAGGAGAGGCAGCCACAGATTGATGTTTCTCTCCCTCTCTTTCTCCCTCCCTTCTCCTCTCTCTACAATGAAGTAAATAATGTCTTTAAAATGATCCCAACTTGAGTATCAGCTGGCCTGAATAAACTCACAGATAAAAATAGATGAGGTATTGAATGGGAACCTTTTTTCCCACTACTAGAATGCACGTCCTATGCACTGAGAGTCGTGTCATTCAATGCCTGCTTCTTGTCCCCCGCAGTCAGCAGCCTGCGAGATGACATCGGCCTTCTGACCACCTGTGGTGACATAGTTATTGGTGCATGTCGAGTCGTCCCCAAGGGGGACGCCGAGATGGAGCGTCGTGTGAGGTGTGCGGGGATGTAAGGCAGATGGGCGGAACGGGATGGAGAAGAAGGAAAAGGGAAGCTGGGAGCTGGTTTATTAGAGTGCCTGCCGCCCCAGGGGAGCCCTGCCATGGCTGAGGCCCTGCAGGGGAGGGGGGAGTGGACCCTTCTGAGTGCGTCCCCACCACCGAGCTGACCACGGACTTGCTATCGCTGGCTTGGTGACAAGTCCTTTCCTAAAACGGGCAGGCAAGGGCTCTTGACTGTGTCCTCTTACAAGAGAAAGGGTTCTTCCAAAACGAGGAGATTCACGCAGTGTGATGATGCCGACACCTCCCTTAGAGCCTTTGGAAGAGCTGAGACCTGCAGAGTCCGTGATGTCAGCCTTCTGGTCTCCAAAACGGGGAGACAGTATGTCAGGGTTTAAGACTCCCTGTTCGCAGTTGGGGGTCATGGCAGCTTAACACGGACCATCCTTTCAGAACTGAGCATCCACCCCTGTCTGTGGGGAAGCTGCAGGAAGCTTTCCCTCGACACGCCCCACCTCACCCGCCAGTCCTGGGCGTTGCTTCCAGGAAAGGAACACATTCTAGGGTGTGTTTGCAGAGCGGCCGCTGTGGCCGCCTCTCCCGACACACAGCAAGCAGCATAGCTTCTGTCTGGGTTCTTCCCCATGTCCCCTCTGTGCTGAGCTTCTCAAGGTTGACATGCCTGGTATGGTAGTGTTTTCCTGCACCGTGGGCGCATCCTGGGGGCGGGGCTGGACACTCAGTCGGGGCTGCCTGGGTTGTTCTGAATAAGGGAAACTCGCTCAGCTCGGTAACCAACAGCATCATTCCTACCACCACCAGAGGAGTCCTACCATCATCTCTTTTTGCACAGACACAGTTTTAAAAATCAGGAAATATTGAGTCATAGCCACACGAAATCATTGGAGGTGACAGGGTTTTCAATGTTCAAACTGGGGGCTATTTCATCTCGCTCCACTGAGCACCCCGTTCTTCCCGCAATAATGTGAGACCCGGCCTTCGAGGATGATCGGCGGGGCTCTGCTGTTTCTCGAGTTCACGGAGCAGTCAGGAAAACAAGTGCCCGGCATTGCAGGGCGCTTCCGTAAGTAAGTAACGACCACCCCTTTCCCCACGCCCGGAGCGCTGAAGGACCTGGGTCAGAGCTATGGCCCCGTGAATATTGCTTCTAACCATCCCACCCGCCAGGTGTGCATTGTTCCTCAGCTCATCGATTGCAGTGCAGGTGTGCACCGTTTAAATGCAAATAAAGATCCCCTTCGCAATGTCTATGAACATTAAATCCCACCGCAAATAAAAACTCAAAGCCCAAGCACCGTTTAGTTCCTAAGGCTGTATTTGCAATGCGGTCGAAGTTGAGCAAGGGACTGACAATTGGTGCTCAGATTCCGGCCTGAATGTTTCGTCAGCATGTTCCCTCTGCAGCGTGAGAACCAGTAGGCGCCCGCCCCGTCTGAGCTCCGAGCCGGGAATGCATTTGCGGTGGGCAAAATAACCCCGAAGGAGGCCCACTTGCCGGGCCCTGGGTCCGGTGCGTGCAGGACCTGACCTCGCCAAAAGGGGCTTTGCGGATGGGATCAGGTTACGGAGGTCGAGATGTGGAGACGGCCCCGGGTTATCCAGGGGAGCATGCCGTTACCCAAAGGGCTCGAGGGAGCGTCATTGTCAGGCAAGGACATGTGACTGTGGAAGCCAGGGTCACAGTGCTGATGTACTATCAGGACACAGGAAGGAGTCTTGAGTCAAGAAGCCCAGCTGGATGGATCAATTGGTTGAAATGCTGTCTTTTGCTCCAAAAAGTTGTGGGTTCAATGCCCAGTCGAGGCACGTACGGGAGGCAGCCTATTGACGTTTCTCTCTCACCTCAGTGTTTCTCCCTCTCTTTTCCTTTCTCTCTCTCTCTAAAACCAATAAACATTTCCCCGGGGGAGGGTCTAAAAAAAATACAGGAGCCTCTAGAAGCTGGAAAAGGCCAGGATACGGACTCTATCTGCCCTGGAGGGAACGCAGCCCTGCCAGCAGCTGGATTTCAGCCCCGGGGCGGTGGCGGGGCGGGGGGGGCGGGGTGGGGGGGGGTGGGGAGGGGGGAACGCACTTTGGACCCCTGGCCTCCAGAACAGAAATACGACACATTAGTGTTGTTCCAGGCTGGTACATTGGTGTCAGTTGGTCACAGCAGCCCTAACAACCTCCTCAACCCAACCCCAGAGGGTCTGCGTCTCCGTGCCTCCTTGCCGAGATAACATCACTCCGCAGATGACCCAAGAACACGACCAAGGAGCAAAAGTTCTCACGCCACCTTTCAGCCACAGAGCCACGTCGGTGGGTGGAGGCACAACCTCCCAGTAGGTGGCTAGGACCCTGTGAAGCTCTGTAACTGGGCAAAGAGGAAAACAGAAGCGCAAGGCATGAGAGCAAAGAGACGCCCGTTGCACGGTGTTCTCTGGGTTTGAAGCCTCGCACACAGAGATATCCTCTGTTGCACGTCATCGACTGCCAAGCGCCTTCTGATGACAGGCAGACGGTGGCGGACGGGCACCTGCCGCCCTGGACGTGTGCACAGTGCCCCATTCGCAACAGAAACGTGGGGAGGGATATTTCTTCATTTCTGCACAAGCTGCAGGATCCCAGCCTGACGACTGGTCGGCTCCGGCCAGCCCAAGGCAATTCCGTCCCCGGGCCACCTGCTGCGGTGTCACTGCAGTGCTGATGAAGACAGATTGCGTTCCCGTGTTTGCCAGGGAGCGCGGCGGTGTCGGGCCACGGAAGCTTCTCCTCGCTCGGAAGCCAAAGGCAGGTGTACGTTGTGAGTGCTGGGTCTTGAGGCAGCTGGCTGCAGGCTCCCCGCAAAGACTAAATCCCTGGGACACTTGGCCACTCCCGAGACGGCTCCTAATGGCAAAGGGGTTGTCTTTGAGGTGCGCTGCGGGGGTAGGAAAAGCTCAGAGGCACAGCTGCTGCACCCCGCAATGAGAATCTGCGCCCACAAAACGTATTTGAAATGATGACCAGTGACCGGTTCTTACTGTCTCCCACCTCCAAGGTCTGTTCTTGGAAGGGAAGCGCAGCGTTCACAGTGAAGAGATTAACGCTAAATCCTGGCTGTAAAGGAAAGAACCAACATTCAGGACGTGACGTTTGTTTGTTTGTTTTCTCTCCCTCAAAGGGGAAACCATAGCAAAATAATGCATTTCTACATGTATGAAGCATGCAAAATAAGGCATACGTAGGCTCCTGTATCTTTTCTGGTGGCATTTGTTAAAAGGCTGGGGGTTGGGAGGAAAAATAGGGATTTTATTACAGACTTGGAGCATCATGTCTACATGACCCTGAGCCTGTCAGCTACATATGTCAGCTAAAACAATGCTAAACTCTCACATTCTAGTATTCCTATTTTTAAACCAGGGGGGTGGAAGTTAAAATGGAAAGTTCTGTTGTTTATGCAAACTCGATACAACCCCTCGACTGCACGGAGAAATATATGTATTGTGTGAATATATTACATATACATATTATGTATACTTGCATACATATTTATATAATGATATCATATATTCAATACATGAACATTTATATTATATAATATTTTATGAATATTCATTCACATAAAAAATTTGCATTCATAAGATATAGTGTAATATGTAATAAAATTTTACATTGTATCATGGGTATATAATACATTCTGTTATTTTTTATTTATTTATATATTTTTTATTGTTGTTCAAGTACTGCTGTCTCCCACAATGTGCATGTATTCTTGAATTTCACTGGATTTTCCCATGAACGCAAGGGGCCGGCGTTGTTTATCCCAAGTTTACGGATGACGAAACGGAGGCCCGGAGAGTCAGCGTAACTCTCCAGGCGGATGAACCTGAAAGCCCAGAACTGAGAAATACACGTGAGATGGGGCACAGCGGGGCGCCCTTCCGTCACCTGCCTCCTGGGATCCTCGCTCACCCACAGGTGTCCTGGCCTCGCCCCAGACCCGTAGCATCAGAAGTACCAGGCAGGGACAGGAGCCACAGCTTTAATACATCTCACACGCGATTCCCAAGCGCGCAGACATCCGCAAATCCCTGATTTCCTAATGAAATTGGTTTCAGAACCTTTCTCTGCTTTACATGTGAGCGGCATTGGGTATTCGTGGGCCATTTTGCCATCTTTGCCGACTTGTTTGGCTAATCGTACCCTACATTTTTCGTAGACAGACTGATAAATGTGGATATTAACCCTCTTGAAAACTACCACAGGAAAGGTAAACAATAAGAAAATCATCACAGGTTTGCCTTGATATATTGGTAAAAGGAACACAAAAGCAAAAAGGGACAATAGAAATTCTCTCTCAGTTTCTCTGTACTGAGCAACTTGTATTTCTTTTTTTTTTAAGATTTTATTTATTTATGTTTAGAGAGAAGAGAAGGGAAGAAGAAAGAGATGGAGAGCAATATCGATGTGTGGTTGCCTCTCACTGGCCCCCTACCGGAGGAGACCTGGGTCACAACCCTGGCTTGTGCCCTGACTGGGAATCGAACCAGCAACCCTTTGGTTCACAAGCCCGCACCCAATCCACTGAGCTGCACCAGCCAGGGAACAACTTGTGCTTCTTAATCAGACACTAAATGAGTCATTACTATGCAGGTCCAGTATGCTGTGAATGACTGTGTTAGTCTGCTAAGGCTGCTATATGCGGCAAAAAGAGAATGAAAAAAAGAGGGGGGATAAAAAAGAAAAGAAAGGAGAAAAAAGGAAAAGAAATAATCTCTCACTTCTGGAGATCAGAAGTCTGAAATCCAGGGGTTCGCCAGACCACGCTCTCGGGGGGGAAACCGTCCTGTCTCTGCCAGATTCTCATGTTCTCAGCTGCATCAGCCCAATCCTGCCTCGAGGTTCACACGCCTGTCTCCCGGCGCTGTGCCACCACCCGAATTTCTGTCTTTTCATGACTCCCATCACTGGATGAGGGCCCATCCTGACCCAGGGTGACCTCTTAGCTCCGTGACATTGCACAGGCCCTGTCTCCAAACTGGAGTCCTCGGAAGGCTGTAGGAAGGCACGGGGTTTGAGGGTCACGCCACTCAACCCAGAGTTTTGACCTCCCGGATGAAAAGCAACAGCTGAACGACATGCATGATGGGAGATTTTTGCATAGCAGTAACCACCCTCGAAGACACGCGTCCCTGGTTCTGCAGACGGACCACGCAGCCTAGCTTTGTGGAATGTATGCCCCACGAAAAACATAACGCCACACCTCCGGTTGTGTTCTTTCTCATTGATACGGTTTTTAATTTGAAATCTTTCTCAGTGGCACTTGACGTAAAATACTCCACTCGCTTTGGGTGTCCAACGTAGGGGCTAGACATTTCTAGAACTTACCAAGGGAGTATCCTCCTCACGAGTTGTGTGTTTAACACACACACAACAAAACTAAAAATGGAGGGCAGGAAGGAGACACGTTTGGAGGTCATGGGCACGTCTGTTACCCTGAATAAGGAGGATGGTTTGCGGTCCGTGCGTATGTTCCAAACCAATCTGATGGGGTATGTGGGCTGTGTGTCTTGTTTTTGTATGTTGACGACACCCCAGTTAAGCTGATTCAAAACAGAAGAGCATGCATAGCCCCGTGGGTCAGAGGTAAAGCTTCGAGACGGAATAAGTCGGGAGTAGGGACCGCGTGGGTCTGTGCACACCGGACTCGTGGACGCGGATGGCACGCGGGCTGGTGCTCACTCTAGGGCATCACCTGAAACGTTTCGCCGGCTGCTGCGTGGCCTTTGGATAAACCTGGCGTGCTCACGTTCCCACCCACCCACCCTTCTTTCTACATGGTATTTGTGGACGGAAGGCATGAAATCTATTAGAGCAAGTTCACTGAAACCTTTTACTGAAGGGACATTTCCTCCTTTCCGTGTGCAAGGGGACAGCATCGTCCCTCTGAGCATGAACAGGCCCCATGGCCGAGGCTCCTTCTCGAAGGTTGATGGCGTAACAGGGTCCACTGACGACATGTAATTTTCCAATCCCCATACCTCCCGGAGGTGAGAGTACACAGCTCTGCTTTCCTTTTCATGGAATATTTACTTTCGAATGCATGTGATCCTTTGGTTTAATTGGTTTTATCACGGGAACTAATGTGTTGTTCAATAAGTTAGAGACACACTGCCCTCACCGTCTACCTCAAAAATGGATTCTCCGAGGGTGGCATTAAAATGTCACATGAATGTCAAACTTTTAACAACAGGTTGACATTCTTTGTGGCACCTTCCTCCCAACGCCACACACAGCGTCTTCCCTTATACTGGGGTTAAAACTCATGACGAACTTCTGCGTTGGGCTGACAATATCCTTCTTTGTTTCCCAGGAGAAAAGCAACTCTACACACAGTAAATGAAGCTCGTATGCCAGGTGCTGAAGTGGGTTTTGTTCCCAGAACTAGTGCTTTGGGATCTCGATTTATTTTTGCGATGATGGGAGCAAGGCACGTTCAGGGTGTTCACGGGAGAGCGGTACGTTCCTGAGAGGGTGGGAAGGAAAAAGGTCCCTAAGACCGGGCATCACACAGCTTGATGAAGCCTGATATGAACCATAGGGAGGTCAATGTCACCTGCAAGTGGGCACAGAGGCCAAGATGATCCCCCATCGAGGGTCTCAGTGTTCCCCTTGCTCCAGGCACTGAAGTCTGTCTGGTCCGCTGACTCACCAATGCAGGTCCTGGCTCTTTTATTATTTTTTAACTTTATTTATTTATTTCCAGACAGAGCAGGAGGGAAGGAGAAAGACAGGGAGAGATACATCCATGTGTGGTTGCCTCTTGTACACCCCTGACTGGGGACCTGGCCCCGCAACCCAGGCACGCGCCCTGACTGGGAGCCGAAGCGGTGACCATTTAGTTTGCAAATGGGTGCTCAGTCCACTGAGCCACACCAGCCAGGGCGCAGGTCCTGGCTTTTAAAGGGAATTGGGAGGAGAGAGCAGATAGCCCAATTCCCAAACGCCCATTTTGAAGCATTTCACAGAGAGCTGGAAGGGACCCCTCCTCAAATACTCATTCACGGATGCGGAAGGAAGGTGGAAGATTTGGGGATTCTGAAGGCGTCTTTCACCCAGGAGAGCCAGGTTTTTGGCTTGGAAAAAGTTATCTCATAATTCTGATTTCCAGCGTCTATATCTTGTGCAATCATAGATACAAGGATAGAATGTGTATCCAACACTATTTTATGTAGTTAAATAACTTACGTAGCAATCTAAGAGCAGCGGGAATAGAATACCATCAACTGGGGCTCCATGTTTTTTTATTTTAAAGATTCTTTCACAGTTGCCTTTGAAGTGTCTGCAACATTCTCGTCCTTCTCTCCACAGTGAACAATTATGTCAATTAAAATGGTAACCATTTAGCGGGGTGGGGCGGGGAGAGAACAGGCGACCAAGTGTTAAAATGTGTAATTAGCATTCCTTATGTTTAGGGAGGTAAAGTAATTCTGATTTATTTTTCTTTTTGGACATGCTCAGCATTTTGAAAGTGTTCCCCTTTTAACTTACAAAACAAAAGACGCGTTTTTGCCTCCAACAAGCTCTTTGTCTTCACCCGGTCCATGCAAACATATTGTCACATCATGATCATTTGCAATTGATACAGTTTCCTCTTGAATTCCCTACAGCATTAGCCTGGACGCCCAGAGAAAATGGCAAACCCTTGTTCCGCATGTGTTACAACAAACTGCCTTCTTTTTTTTTTTACATAAATTCTCCTTTGTCGTTAGTTCCAGTACATCTCGCAAAAGGCCATGTCTTCTGCTTCTTTGAGAGTGTGTGTGGGAATATTAACACAGAGAACCAGCCTTCCTGGCATGAAATTACAGTTTTAATTACAATAAAAGTGCTTCTAACGCACACATCCCTGTTTCCGTGCTCCAGACACGAAACATCACGAAGACTTTGTCTTTTCCAAACTTATGCAGTGAAGGCGACAAGGAGAGAGAGAAGTGTGAGTAATATTTACAAATATGACAAAAATTCGGATGCCAACACGTCGCAGAGGGAATTCAGAATAGCAGCAAAACAAGTAGTTTGGTGGTAAAAAAAAAATAATGAGAAAATCCACACAGACTTTTTTTTTTTTTTTTTTTTTTTTTTTGCTTGTAGCAACCTCCAGCTTCATTTCACGACACACAACAGGGATCAGTTTTTCTATAAGGGGACGGAGAGCGAACAGTTTTGGAATTAACACCAGGTGGTGAACTCTGACTTCTTCGCAGACAAGCAGGCTGTGGCGTTCTGCAAATGCCCGGGATGGTCAGGTTCCAAAAGTTTCAGCAGTGTGTCTGCCTGTTCAGCTCGTCAACCTCTGGCATAGCATTTAGCTGAGAAAGGTGAAAATGTTACAGAACAGACCCACAGGGGGCTGGACAAGACACTGTTACCACATGGAACCCCCCTCTCCCGGGGTCCCCCTGTACTGGGTTCACCTTGCCCACCGCCACGGACTCGGGGCTCTCAGTGCTGGAGTTTGGTGAAAAGGAAAGGAACTGTGTATTCAGAAGGTACACAGACTTAGAGTAATCACTTAATGTCTTCATTCAAATCCCAAAGTCCCTCAAAACACCCACAAAGGCACAGAGTCCTTCCTTACCCCTTTGCCCAGTTTGGGGTACTGTATCTCAGGAAAAGAGATAAAGTTCATGGCTCAGGTAGCCCCCGGTTCTTCCCAGTAATCCGTGCTCAGCTGGCCGGCCTCCCGCGGTTCCCAGCACCATCCGCTGTGTGCCTGGGATCTCCAGTTCTCAATCCAGACCCACCTGGCACCTTCTCCTGGCCCACCAGCAAGAGACCTTTCTCCCCTTCCCTTCCCTGCAAGGTCTCTCCTGAATTCTTCTGAACTGCTAAGACAGAGCTCTGCATTGCTGCTACATCTTGCTTTCTGGTTTCCTAAGCTGCATGGCAAAGGGATCCCCCAAATCATGTGGTTCCCCCAAAACCACATGGTTCCACGCCTCACCAAAAACCAGGTGTTTCGCTCAACCTGTAGACTGCTTCCGACCCCCATGGCTGCCGTGCCTGGGTTTTAAATGCCGACAGGAATCTTCCTCTGCACCTCCATTTCCGACTCCTCCCACAATCGGCTACACCTGCCGGCATTCCCGTATTCTTCCAGCTTTTCTGGGATGCCACAATGAGTCCGGGCAGGTGTGGCCCTGTGGTATGCAGCCAGCCCTCTCCAAGCTTTCAGGCAGGGACTGAAATCAGGGGGAGTTGCCTCCCAGTTGCGTCCTGGGTGGAAGTCACTCCCATCCCCCTGGCTCAAAGCATGGCCACAGCTGTTTAACATACCCATGAAACCAGTTAAAAGTTATAGATATGTTAAATACCGTTCTAGAGGTTATTTGCAAAACTGTTGCTATGCCAACTAACTCCCCATGGCCCTGCTCCATGCATCCCATCCCCCGGTTCAGACTTGTGGGGGGTGAGGACATCCTGTATATTTTAAATATTTCCTGGACACCCGAGTTCTGGACCCCATTGCAAATCCCTCTTTGGGAGGAGCCCTGGCTGCTCCCTGTTCCAAAAGTACATGTGTCCTCATTAATGCAATGCCAAGGCTTAAATGAAACACAATAAACAAGAGCAAAAAACTGAAAACTCTAAAATAGGCTGTGCAGAAATTCTGTCCCTCTGCAGAGCAGCACGGGGGGTGACGGTCATCGCCCACCACGTCCCCATGTGAGCTTCTGTTTTCCTGCATTTACGGCGAGGGTGCGCATCCCAGGCGGTCCCGGGCACCAGGGTGCACAGTGGCATCAGCCTCCCCGTCTATCCTGAGATAAACTTTACTCCACATATAACCATGTGCAGGCAGCGAAAAAGACCCCTGGTGTTTCTGCATGCTCTCCATCTGGGAGTAACGTTAACATTTTCAAAATCTATGTCAGTTCAGCTCCGAAAAGCAGGGCAACAGACTGAGGGTGTGGGAGGAAGCGGGAGGCAGGCAGGGCACCCTGGGCCGATGCCGCCTGGTGCAGAGGGGGGTCCGAGACTGTGCCCTCGGCTCCGGCTGGGAGAGGCTGTGCAGCCAGGAGCTCCGGGGCCTGCCTCCCCCCACCTGCAGACAGCTCTCACCTTGTTCACGGCAAGTAAGGGGAACGCTCACGCAAAGAAATACAGAACCAAAATACGGGCACTGCATGCAAGGCTTGCAAACAGGAAAACACACCTACAGCAAATGACAGCCGCACAGGGGTGGGGGGTGGGGGTGGGGAGGGATGGAGCAAAGAGGAAAAAGGACACACGGACATGGACAACAGGTGGTGATTGCTGGGAGGAGGCGGGTATAAGGGGGCTATATGGTAAGGGAACACATACAATAAAGATTAAGTTTTTTTAAAAAAAAAAACGCATTTTGGCCAGGATTCTGCATGTCTAAACTAAATTTAAAATATATGTTCCTTTTTTTTTTTTTAAATCTTCACTGCAGGTTATGCTTTTGTGGGTTTTTAGAGCGAGAAGAAGGGTGGGGAGAGAGAGAATTAAACATCCGTGTGACAGAGAGACACGGGTCGGCTGCCTTCTTCGCGCACTGCAAGCAGGAGTCACACCTGCAGTCTGTTGGTGGATGGGGCCTCCGTCCACGCACCGGAGCCACCTGGTCAGGTCCCCATGTCCTTTCTCATGCCCTTACAGTTCTCAGTAAGTGTGCTGAGCATCCTTATCACCAGCTTCTGAACTCTGCAGGTGATACATTGCTTGCCTGCATTTCATTTCCTTCTTCCTCTGGAGGTTCCTCCTGTTCTCTCATCTGGGGCCTGTTTCTTTGACTCCCCACGTGGGCTGCCTCTTTGTGTCAGTTTCTACCTATCAGACAGAACCGGAAGGAACCGGAAGCGGCAATTCGCAAGCACACACGCACCCCGGTGTTCACTGTGGTGTCATTCACAATCGCCAAGATTCGGAAGCAGCCCAAGTGCCCGCCCATAGACGAGTTGGGTAAGAGAGCTGTGGTACATTCACACAATGGAATACTGCTCAGCCATAAAAAAGAAGGAAATCTTACCTTTTGCAACAACACGGAGGGACGTGGACAGTATTATGCTCAGTGAAATAAGCCAGTCAGAGAGAGACAAATACATATGATTTCCCTCACATGTGGAATCTAATGAACAAACTGAACTGACAAAGAAAATAGAAACAGACTCTGAGATGCAGAGAACACACTGATAGCTGTCAGAGGGGAGGGGCTAGGGGCTGGGTGAAAAAGGTGAAGGGGTTAAGGACAAAAAAATCTTAAAGGCACAGACCACAGAGTGGTGGTTACCAGAGGGAAAGGGGGGGTGGGGAAGGTGGAAGGGGGAAAATGGTGATGGAAGGAGGTGTGACTTTGGGTGGCGAACACACCATATAACACACAGATGCTGTATTATAGACTTGTGCACCCGAAACCACTATAATTTTATTAACCCATGTCACCCCAATAAACTCAACAGTTTTTGCAATGCAGAGAGTAAAATGTGACATGTCATTACACTCTTCAGGAACTCTGGCTGTGTCCGTGGTACTCTTTTCTGTCCAGACAGGTCAGGCATACTGCCGAGGAGAATTCTTCCCACTTTTGAGGGGGATTCCAGTCTAACGGGGTGTGGGGAAGCAGGCAGGTAAAGAAATGACCCCAGGCTGCAAGGGAGCTGCCTGCCGAGGAAGACGGAGGCCAATTTCCCTCGGGGGTCAACCGTCCATGATGGAATCTGGTGGGTGACGTCAGACGCACACAGACCCCGGGCGGCCAAGAGCTTTGTCAGTGCAGAGGCTGTGATGATGGGCAGTGGGGCGTGGGGCCGGGTGCTGGACTTGACCTTCGAATCCAGTCCGAGGTGTGTTATCCTAAGGGAACACATAAGCAAGCAAGTAAAATGAAAGAAATCCTAGCAACAAGGGCAGATTTTAAAAATTAAACTTCATTCCATGGTTCAAGAGGACCTAACCCAGCAGAAAATGAAATCCTAGTCAGAAAAGAAAAAATAATTGGGAAATGAAGTTTTCACCTCAGGGGAAATATCAGAAAATGACTAATATAATGAAAAAAAAACACAAAAAACAAAAAAAAAACAGAGATGAGATTAAGAGTGTGAAAAAAAAAGGGAAAGAAATGGAAATCACTCATCAAAAATGGATGACATGGTCTCGGTAATAAACAGTGTGTAAATAATAAACGCGTGTGACTTGTGTACAGTGCGGTAAAAAAGCATGAACGATACGGAGAAAGAGCGAGGGCCAAAGAAGCGGATGTATGTGTCACGCAGGGAACACTGTGTCTCCGGAGGTGGGAATATTTCTATCCACGGAAGGGGCAGGTGGCCTCCCTGGGCTTCCGATGGATCCTTCTTGTCACTTGCAATGGAAGACGCTTTGTCCCCTAAGACTGCTGGTCTCAAAAAGTTAAAAAAGAATCTCCTGCCCCTTAGACCTGCCTTGTTCTCCTGGGCGAGCCATGTCCAGAAATCTTGCAGCCTGGATGTCCGGAAGATGATTTGGGTAAGAGTAATGGGAACTCAACCAAGTAATGGGTAACTTTGAAGAAAGACCGCTAGAGCGCTCTTCGTCTCGGTGATTCTCCTGGTGGGCGTGTTGAGTGAATGTGTTGAGTGTGGTAGACAACTCGGCGGAAAATGTTTGGGAAAACACTTCCAGCAGGTGAGCTGAAGCTTTTGACAGTCCACAGTAGGTTGGCTGCGAGTTCTAGCCTCGTGGATTTGGGAACCCGCGGCCACAATACAACAATCAAGCACCTGACTCGTCTTCCAGCCCCAATGGGAGGGTCACGCACTCAGATGGACACTCACTAGATGGGTTCCCTGGTATTGAAAGTGTGACCACTATCTGCTCCATAGTTCCCAACAACCACAGACAAAAAGAATATACTGCAGTCAGCCAATGAGTATACATAACAATGCTTTTGTTTGTCTTTGCCTTGTTTCCTTGGAAAGCTTTTTTTTTTAACTATTTGTGGAAGACCTTGGGCCAAGGAATCAACATTACATATAATCGTCCTTTTGACTTAAAGTGAAGCATTTACAATAGAATTTAAATCTGACTGTGATGGATAATTTTACATCATCTGTGTCCAATAGTTTGTAAAACATTATTCTTGGTTTGTCTGTGTTTTTGGAGGACCTGAACATTTAAAAATATTATTTTTTAAATTTTCATTGGCTTGAGAGAGAGAGAAGGAGAGAGACAGAGAGAGGAGAGGGGGCAATAAAAACCTAAAATTTGTTGGTGAAAATTAAAATGGAGATGTTCTTCTAGACACCCTAAAAATGTACTGTTTGATCTACCCGTCCAATAGCAGATTGCTGTCTTGCATTCACTGATGAACAACCAATACAAGCCACCTAGAGTTGCTCTAATCTTGCAACTAGTAAAGGGCTGAGCATCTATTAAAAAAAAAGAAAAAACCCTGACTTTTCCATACATCATTTACCACAGTCATATCAAGGGCTTGCTAAAAGGGTATGTTTGCACCGAGCAACACAGTGCTGTGGAATTCGACCCAGGAGCAAAAAGATATAAAATAATTGGTTTCCATCCACGTTTTCCTTGTTCCCCTGCCTTCCTTCCTGCCTTCCCTCCTTCTTTCCTTGCTTCCACTCTCATTCCCTCCCTTCTTCCCTCCTTACAAATTCCATTGTAATTGTCCATCCACAGAACCTCAGTCCTAGTCAGTAACACAGAATTACTGTGCCAATTATCTTTGTGGTAACGAGTTTTTTTTAACTGGTGGAAAATTCTCTCCTTCAGAACACATAACTGATTCTTAAAACGTTTCTTTAAGAAATAACAGGTGGGGTTTTTTAAGGAAAACCCAGAATAATACTTCTACTAAACACTTCTTTTCTTTCTTTAGTATAAGTATAATTTTGCTTATAGGTACAGAAGTTTGTGTCGATATTTAGTCTAATTTACAGTTATATATACTTATATGTACATATATAAGTGCCACATAGCTATAGCACTTAAATATGTATGTATAACTTTTATATATGTAGGTGGTTTTAGATACAGTTGTATATATTTTGTGTAATTATAGTTTTGTGTATGTATATGGTTTTATATATCTATATGTTACGTATCTGTATATTTTTGTCTGATTTACTTATATAGACACACCTATCTATGTATATGTAACTCCTACGTATGCTACATATTATGTTATAATGTATGTATAATATACACATGATATACATTGTAACTGCTGTTGGCATGAACTGAAAAATAAGGAAACAGAAATTACAGGTACGGAGACTACGGTCCTCCACAGACGGAGCGGCGTTCCCGTAAACACCATCAAATGCATTCTTGGGGGATGTGCAGCATTTCCGGGACGAGCGTGAACGAGCGTTAATAATAGTGACGCTGTTCCTCCTTTATAGCCCCCCCTAATGTCACACCCACGTGTGCTCATCAAGTCAGGTCCCAGCCACCTAATTCCCACCAGATTATTTTCACGCCTCAAGACATAAGTATCTATGACAAATCGAAGTAAGCCCTTCTCGTACAGAAATGTATTGCTTTCTACTGAACCTGAAATATACTTTCCTTTCATTCCCGATGAAAAGACCTTGAATTACAAGGGCATCTAAATGGCCGTTGAGTGAGTCAGGCAGGAAACAGCCCAGAAAAGAGGCTCCTCTGCTATTTGTGTTGGTTTGTGAGATTTAGGGCAAAGGTCATGTAAATGTGTGGTTACAGAATTTGGGGCTCCTGTCGTGTGCGTGGCTGGGGGACAGACACACACGTCCACTAGGGGACCAGACGGACGTCATCAGCTGCCTGCCTTATACATGTATGTACAGGATTGCTTTAAAAAAAATGGTTAGTTATCCCCACCCAAGGACACTTTTGTTTTTCATTGGCTTTAGGGAGAGAGAGACAGACGGACAGACAAAGAGAGAGAGAGACAGAGAGTGACTGGTTGCCTCCCCTATGCTCCCCAACCAAGGATGGAACCCACCACCTGGGCATGTGCCCTGACTGGGGACTGAACCCACAACCCCTCACGCTGCAACCCGCTGAGCCACACTGGCCAGCGTTAGAAGAGCACTTTATAAAAAGTAACCAAGAGCTGATACATGCAGTGCCGTGAGGGGAGACTGATGCTCTTACACAAACCTTCTTTTTAAGCCTCTGTCTCAGGGTCCAGATGCAATCAGTGACGGGTGCGCTCTCTGAAGAATGGACATGCTGTCCACTGTTGGCCCTGCGCTGGCACTTTTGTTAAGTCGCCGTCCAAGGATGAGAGATAAGCGCTGTGGCCTGAGGCCGCCATGGAAGAAATGGAAAGTGTCGATACCCATCTCGGCGGCCTCCCTCCGGAAACTAAGGACTCCCGTTCACAGAGCTCCCCGATACAGATCGCTTCGAGGGCCCTTGGGAATCCAACAGCTTCACTTTCTTACAGGGAAGTAATTACCCTGTCTGACCTTCCTTCCGTGAGGTGGCCGGCCTTGCGAATGTATCATGCGCTGGCTTCTCTTGGGCTCCCTGGAGCTTCCCTTCCCTGCGTCGGCTGGAAAAAACGCCGAGATTTTTACCTCCCACTTCACAAGGCTGCCAGTGTTTGTGATGCAGAGCATCAGGCCCTGCAGGACGGTCTCCATCTTTTATGCGTTTTCCTGATGCAGAAGTAGCAGGAGGGATGGCTTTTGGGGAGGAAAACACATGGGCATGCCTTTTAAAGGGTTTTTGTGCAGCAGTAACTGGTTGACATTGGATTCGCGATTCGATGGCGTGTAAACCTTCCTCCCTGTGGGGCATTGTCACTCGCCGTCCTTTGCTGATGGGCCCAGAGTATTCTGGGGAATGATGGTGGGAAAGTCCCCGCCAAGGGGCGGTTCAGCAAGTCTCCTTAGTGAGCAAGTTTCCCGGCTTCCGTGTCTCCGACGGATTTTGTAGCGACTTGAGAAAAGACACAGAGGTAGATACACACACACCCGAACGTCAGGTGAACACAGGTACAGACACGCACACCTTTCGGGACGGACCCCCCAGCAGGGAGCATTCCAGATAGTTCCCCACGGCTCCCCAACAACAGTCTCAACTCACCCGTTTCCCCGTCCACCCCCAACTGGCAATCTATACTCGAAGTACCCACTGTCCCTCGTCACCTACCAAAGGCCGAAACACCCACAATTCTCCCTCCCTCTCAGCCTGGTTTACGCAGAGCTGGTGGCTAGAGAAGAGACACCTGGGATTTCTCAGCTGACGCCACTCATCCTTCTGTCTTGGAAGAAAGGAAAGAAAATTAGGATAACATTTGCCGGGCCCTTTGCCACGTTCCGGGAATGGAGAGACGATGGAAATGCAAACAGTTTTTGTCCTAAGGGGATGCAGGCAGGCAGAAAGTGAGGAGGATATTCAGCGTGGTCTGAGATCTAGGAGGGTCACCCTGAACACAGAGGCAAATACCGACATCTGTCCTGCCTTGGTGGATAGTTAAAACAAATAATAATTCCTGCCAGCCTCTATGCTCAAAATGGGCTAACGTTGGGTCATGCATATCCACATACCGCCCAGGATAAAATGGGCATCTCATGAAAATTAATTCTTTGTTTCTTTCCTTTTCAATTGATGGTACAAAGTCCATAAACCACGTAATCTGACCCCGGCGGGGATTTCGGTTTGCTTCTCCGGGACCAACGGTATCCGGGGGGCGGGGGGAGGGATCTTATTTTCACACTTGCCCACGCAGCCCCCCGGGGCGAACAGACACCAGGACCACAACCCGTACACCCGCCCTGTGCTCTTCAAGCGTGGATGTCATTACTCACCGCAGAGTAAGGGGGGGCAGACGAATGGAGACACATTTCCCGGTTCCTCTGGGGCGGGAAGTTAGTCTCCAAGTGCCCCGAACTCAAATTCAAACAGGAAAGAGAAAGAAAGAAAAAAAAAAAGGCAACAATAGCATGAGCAAGAATTGGGAGATAAATTCAAAATTTATGACTGACTCATAATGGGAACGCCAGAGGTGAAGAAAGAGAGAAGGGAGCAAAAGAAATATGTGAAATAATAATAACTGGAATTTTCCCCAAATCAATACCACACACTGACCACACAGCACCGAGCAAGAGAGCTGGAAAATCCCGAAATACTGGCGGATTAAAGAACACAATCCTGAAGAACGCATTGGTTCCAGGAGAAATGTCAAAAAAAATTTAACATATTTCCAAAATCCATCAAAATGAAAAGAAAACATTAAAATCAGTGAATCAGTGACAGTAATGCTTAGAGGGAATTTTCTGACCCACTAAGTACATTTATTAAAATACAATAAATATTAATCATCCGTGATCTAAGCTCCCACTGCAAAAACCGAGGAAAAGAAATACAACTGAAGTCGCAATCTAGCAGAAGAAAAAAATAATAAAAATGAAAACAGTCATTAATAAATTAAACAGGAAATCGATACCCAAAAAATCAATGGCAGCCAAAGCTGGCGATTTGAAAAGGTCAGTAAAGTTGACAAGCCTCTAGCCAGGCGGGAGGGCACAAATGTCTCATCCAGATCATGTATACCCACATATGTTGTATATATGCACATACGAATGCACTTCATACACCATACATGTTTCATACATCATCAGATATGATATCGTGTGTCATTGGTACACATGAATATGCATACATGATATTCACTTGAATACACACTGGACAGACCATGGACGCCACACAGAGGGGCGAAGAGGCTGTGGATGATGATGCCAAGTGGCCCGTAGTCCAGTGGGCAGGAAGGACCTCTTCAGTATTCCGTGGATATGAACTTGTAAGGGCTTCATGCGTAGCTGAAAAATAACAATGACAAGGACGTGGGTATGAATGAAGCTAGGGACTGCAGCCAGACACGAGCAGCCACGTTAGAATAAACAGATATGTACTGATGAAGGGCTCGGTGTGAGTGAAGGGCTTGCTTGATAGGGTTTGTCTCACTGGATCGTCTTATTTTAACTCTTGGAGAGAGTATTATGTCAATATTACTGGGAAGGGAACAATAGCAGCGAAGATGGGCCATGTTAGGACTCAAGATGGGTTAGCTGGGGCCAGTATTGACATCCATCTCTCTTTGCCACCACAATCCACGGGCCCTTCTGTGCCAGTGGTTCCCAAGCCCCCCTGGCTGGAGCTGGGGGGTCCCACAGAGTAGGAAGCCACCGGAGTAGAGCCGAATGAGGAAGAGGTGAAGCCTACACCTCGCCGCATCTGTGGTAAGCGTTTGGCTGCTCGGAACATTCCATTCAAAGACAATAACTCAGTTACATTTCAACTTGGCAGCAACAGTACAGCATGATATTCAGGTGGGAGAGATGCCTCAGACACCCGTCTGAAACCCAGATAACCCAGGTGTCCATGGGCTGTCAGAAATTATTCAACCCATGCTACGTATAGAATATCCCATCATACTCTGCATCTTCTCAGAGTGTTTCTAATTATCCATGCCCCACTCGAGGATTGCAATCAGGGCATGTTTGTTTTACAGTCCTTCCTTAGAAAATGGAAGGTCTCTTCCCAACTTCACGATTCCTGGGGGAAGATGCATAAAAATACTTCCCCAGGGACAGACGGACAGCTGTCAGAGGGGAGGGGAGGCGGGGACTCATTGAAAGGAGGGGGAGGGGGAGGGAAAGGATACACAAGGCAGACGCTTGGACGTGGAAAACAGCGTGGGGATTGAGTGTGGGAGTGCGGGTGGGCTGCGGGGAGAGGAGACCGTCAGAAAGACCATAGAGATTTCTCTCTGGGGCGAGGTCTTTAACTCCGACGTCTCAGTCAGCAGCGGGAGGTGGTTCTCTGAATGTTCCTGAGAGCCGAGACATGCTCTGACCCCGCCATCTCTTCAAAGGCTCTGTTTCATGAGGCTCGTGTCTTCACGCCCACAGCAGACGGAAGAACATCCTTGTGTTGTGTGAGGGTCTCGAGCACAGAGCTCTCCTACACCGCAGGACAGAAGACGGCACAATTTTTCTTCCCCAGAGATCTGTTTATTCAGCTTGGTTATAAGAGCAATATTTCAAACGGACTTCTTTGTTTTCCTTGGCTGAGGGGGGTGGCATTAACAAACCACGAGATCCAGTGGGCCCTGCCACCCCGCGGTGGGAATATTAACGAATTAACAGTCTTCTCAAGAAGCTGTCAAAATGCACCGCGGTGGTCAAAATGGGTTCTTCGGGTTCCACTGTCATTACAATAGACCTGTACGCGTTTTCCCCGCCGCCTTACACGGGGAACTTTTCAAACTCGGCATTTCATACCCCTTACTTCTTATGCATCTGCTTAGAAGACTTTGTTGCGTGAAATACAGTTCATTGCCTTCCACCGCCACATGGCAGAAGAACAAGGAATCTCTGAAAACAAAACAAAGAAGAACGGATTTTTTTAAAAAAGCCTTTAACATGAATAACTCACTTTTGCATTTTTCAGTGAATTTATTGTGGAAATTCCCTCCCCTCATCTAGGTTAAATGGATTATGGAAAGTGGGCCGTGCATCTCGGCAGCTTGTCCAAGAGCCCCCTAATTGTTATGTTTTGTTATCATACACAAAGAATTTTGTGGTGTAAGACAATGGCCTCTTTGTTCCAGGAAAATAAGAGGAAACGAGGGGAAAGTAAAAGATGAGGGACAGGAGAACAAAGGGGCACAAAGCAAGGGAAAAACGTCTCTAGCAAAGAAGGAAAGGAAAAAAACAGACTCACCTGCGTGTTTCTGTCCAGATGTGCCACGCATGATTCATTTGCTCTGGCTTTGCAAATGAGCTTTTGAAATGAGTGCAAGCCGTCGCCAATCGGCGGCCGTCACTCCTGACCCAGCTGCCAACTGCGGCGTGGTTTCCTCTGCGTCCTTAGGACGACTCAACGTGGCACAAGGTATCTTCAAAACACCTAAAATCTTGTTTAATGAAAGTTTCCAATCTAACCCCAAATTGTAATTCTAGGAATATCAGTTAGCTCTACGATCTTGATCTTTGCTATCCCAAGAATTATTAAAATATGTAGAAGAATATAAAGTTCGGTCTGACATAGTGAGTTACAAATATGTAACTTTGATGGAAGGTTGTATCTATTATTTATCTACATCTGTCATCCATACACCATATGTACATCCGCTACAGAAAGGATATTGACGTGCAAAGTGATTGTCTATTTCTTCAGCAGGCCAACGTTCCAGGAAAGACTGTGACCCAGTTTCAAGTCTGTCTGAAATCTCCGCGCCCAAAACGACAGAGAACATTGCACTCCCACATGTGTGGCTCCACGGGCGCCTCCCACGGAGACACCTCCAACCACCTTTACAAGGCAGATGGGCACCGACAGAGCGTCCCACCTGCTAGGGAATAATGCGCCTGTTCGAAGGTGCTGTGGGCGGAGAAATGAAGCTGGGGTTCCCATGGGACCTCACATTTCAGGTTTTTACCAGGGAGGGCACTCTTATTTTCGGCTGTGGGGGACTTTGCTTCTGTCTGTGTCCCCTCACTCCAAAGAGTGTTCAGGGGCGGGGAAAAGACCAGCGGTATTTATTTCAGAGGCTCTGGTAAAGGATTCTCCCGGGCCACGCCGGCAAGGCCTGTGATTCACCGAACAAAACAGTTTTTTCTGTTGGCTAGTGTTGCGTGGCAGGCACATGTCCGCCTGGAGGCAAAGAGAGTCCCGTGCAGTGTTTTCCCCTGAGAAATAATGTCCAGGATTCGATGATTTGAATGTGGAACACTATCCCCAAAGTCCTGGCCAGGGTTACTGTGGCTTATGCTTGACATCGATCGATCTCCTGTTATTAAAAAACACTCTGTTTCCCAAAATAAAGACACAGCCGTATCGGATCCAATGAAAAACAGTCACGAATGGACACAGGTGGTCATTTTGAGGTTAAAGTGTAAAGGGCTTCCTCCCTGCAGAAGTTCGGCAAACGAGATGCTCTGTGCATCCCGGCATTTGAAGCACGGGATGAGGCTGTGAGCAGAAACACAGGGGAGGCTGACTTGAGTCTCTGTTTTCTCATTCAAGGGGTGACGACTTTGGCTGTCGAGTTAAATTACAGGCTAGCGCCCCCCGACATGATGGGATGGTGAGTCCCTTGAGACCTGTAGCATACAAGCACAGCAAACAGGAAGTTCAGCTCTGACTGCGGAACTCACCTCTGGGCGGTATCATTGCAAACGAGCGGCCTGGAGCTTTCTGGATGTGAAGAAATGGGCACTGAGTTGGCTGTTAGCGCACAAATTTTCGGGTGTGAGCTCACGTGCCTTGCTGGACTCTTCAGCCCATCTTGTGACTATACACACTCACACTCACACACACACACACACACACACACTCAGAACCAGACACATCCATGCGTATGTAGAATAACAGGTGCCCCATTTACTTCTGCTTCTTTGCCAAAGAGATACTGGCCTGCCGAAATGATCTTTGGGCAACATTCGAGTCTGAACAGGAGGATTTTAAAAGGTATGTGTGTGGGAAGTAGGGTGTGTGGCTCCGTTGGAACTGAACCTTTGCCCTTGTTCGGTGGCCGCATGGATGGGAAGAGCAGTCAGGGAGTGCAAGTGCTTTGGAGAGCTGATGTCCAGAAGGATCGTCGCATATGTGGGACTCACGCCCCTGCGGTTTGTCAGGCATCAGCCATCAGCCTGGGGCGAGCGTCTTTGTTTTCCCCATGTGGCCAGTTCTCATGGACACAGATGCTCGGTAGACGTGAATTCACATAGAAGAGGGTGGCGCGAACGTACGGTTACAGTCGTGAGTATGCAAACCCCACAGTTTATTCTTGTATTAGGGTTTCTTTGCTATTGTATTATTTTCTATACGAACAACTATAGACCTGCGTTCGTCCTGCCCTGTATGCAAAACACATGATGTAATTTTATGTGATACATAGTGCCTGTTATGATGAGCATGGCCAGGAGGTGGTGGAGGAGGAGGAGGATGAAGAAGAAGAGGAGGGAGAGGAGGAAAATAAAGATACCGAAATGTCATACTCTCTCGGGCTGAATTCCCTAGAAGCAACACCTGAGAGGTGATATACTGAGAGAATCGTGTCTTCACGAGTTATCTTGCCTCGAATGTCAACAGGGCCAAAGTTGGCAGCCCCGTAGGGCATTTTTGTCTGGAAAAGAACAAAGCTGCGTGTGATTCACAGCCAACACTGACAGCGGCAGGTCCCACACCTGCCCGGGCCGATGACCAGAGTCTGCAGGGGTGAAAAGAAAGGACCCACCGCTGTCTGCCTGCCTTGGGCAACTGTTCCAAAAGTTCATGTTGGTTTCAAACAAGTCTTGACTGCAATTGTTTCAAAGGAATGAGCTCCTTCTTTTCCTTCTTCTTCTTCTTCCTCCTTCTTCCTTCTTCTTCTTCCTTCTTCTTATTTTTACCCAGTGACTGCGTTCAATAACAGATGACAAGCTGGCCCTCACACAGGCTAGCTGGAAAGTTCATTTTGCCAAGGAATTGGAACCAACTCCCATGTTTATAATTAAATGTATTGGGGTGACCTTGGATGATAACATTATATGAGTTTCAAGTGTCCAATCCTATGATACATCATCAGTAAATTGTATTATGTGCCTACCACGCAAAACCTACTCCCCTCCCATCACCATTTATCCCCCTTAACTCTCTTCTCCCTCCCATGCCCTACCCTCTGCTAACCGCCACGCTGTTTGTTCTCTGTGCTGATGAATTTTTCTCTGTTTGTCTTTCCTGTTGGTCCATTTGTTGCGTTCAGTGTTATATCCCACGCATGACCGAAATCGTAAGCTTTTTGTCCTTTGTGCTTGATTTATTTTTTGAGCGCGATTTTCTCCAGGTCCATCCCTGTCGCTGCCAGTGGCAGCATTTCAGCTTCTGTCATGGCTGGGTGGTGTCCATCGCCAGCGTGCAACACATAGTCATCACTCAAGCATCCACCGGAGGACTCCTGGGCGGTCCCCATGTCTCGTCCACTGGGAATGACGCTGCAGTCAACTGAGTGGGACATGGCTGAGTATCTTGTGAAGGAGCTGACGTGCGTCGAGAAAGCGGTTTCAACACACGGTGAGGAGGTGTTTTTGTCAAGTCCTGCTGTTTGATTCCCAAGTGCCTTCACGAACATAATTGGAGGGAGGGTTTATTTTGTGCTGGTTAAATGGAATTAAAGACACTAATTATAGGCTGCCCTTTTTAGGACATTAATTTAGTTTTGGAATTCTTAAGGGTTGTGCGAGGGCGTGCTCCAACAGTATACACAATGCACTTCTTGGGTGTGTTCGGGCTGGCGCATTTGAATTACTAGTGAATCCAGAGAACATTTCAATGCATTTGAGTAGTGAGAGTGTTTCCTGTTTTCCTTCATGATTGATAACATAGTATAAGTGTGTTATTTTTACATATATTCTGTTAACGTATGATGCATTTTATTACTACAAAAAATTAACAGAAGGCTGCTGCTGTGGAAGATATTTTGACAGCAATTTTCCAGAATGGTGTGATGATTTGTTTTATTTTTCTGTGACTTAAAAAAAATCCACAACAAAATGTAGAATAATACCTCGCTTTTTATTATTAAATGGTGCCCAGCTCAATTACCCCTGATAAATGTGATGTCATTTATTTCTAAGCCAACATGTTAGCTTGCTCCCTACTTCTTACAAGGAAGCATTTTTGCAGAAATATATCAATTCTACTAAACAACCAAAATTGGAACTATTACTCTTGACTCTCGCTCGAGAGTAAAAAATAAGTCAGAGAGCGTGACAAGCAGGAGATGGAGTCTCCTTACCAAAACATTGGTGTAAGCTGAGAAAAAAAATGACTCCAATTTTTGGAAAGTTACTAGAAAACTACCATTTTAAAAATGTACAAGATTCGGGTGACTTGGGTCTCTCCCCGTGTGACCTGGCTTTTCTCAGAAATCTAGTTATAAAATGTTGAATTACAGTGTCATTTGCTACACTGGCCTGGTCCAGAGAAATTTCAAAGAGTCAAGAAGGTACAAAATATGACATTTTTATGGAGAAAAAATAATAATTCAGAGGAACTGAGACAAGAACCATCAGACATAACAGAAACTGAATGATGTATACTGGGCCAGGTGAAATTCTACAAAAAGAAGTGAAAAAGAAAAAAATAAGGCTCAGGAATTAACTGCCAAACGATCCAAGATTTTCTGGAAGACTTAAGGCTTTGATTTTTAACAGGTGGCTTTTAACTACTTAGTAGCTGAGCATAATCTGCCTTCTTGAGTCAAGTCTTGGTGGAATCAAGTTCCTTGATGGACATGGTCGTTAAGATGCGTTAGTGAGGTTGGCAAGACAGGTGATCATCCTACCTTAGGCTTTGAAATCCCTGGAGAGTTAGAGTAGTAATTATTCATGTGATCGAAGAGAACAAAATCAGCTCACAGGGAGTCACACGGGACTGGCTATGGAAAATCCAGGCTATGGAAAATTCTATCCGAATGCGCTACAGTTTGCAACCACAGGTGCTTTTTCCAAGCCAGGTCCCCGCCGATGTGTGGGTGAGCCTCCTGTCCAGCAGAACGCTGACTTCTGAGAGGGCTTCCAGGAAAGAAGAAGGTCGTGCTTTTCATGAGCATAGATGTTTGCCGCACAATTCACAATTGTAAATAAAGTAGATGAGATTTACTAAGACAACAGTGGAACACGACTCCATTTTTATGTGCCGGGTACCAGACGGGTTTTGGTATTACAGAGCAGCCTTCTGTTATTTCGTGAATGCCTGCAAGATTAGCACCACTTCCCACAGGGAGCTGAGGCTTACTTTCCGTGCACTTGTGGTTTGGATCAGACTTTTTCCCACTGAATTACTGCCTCCGCAGCGTTGAGATTCACAAGGAGGACACTTTTTAACTGGCGATGATTCACAGCGCCTATTTCTCGGTCCAGGAGGAAAGCATCGTCATGGGAATTGGACCTTTTCACATGTTCCTCGAAAGTCACGTCATTTTGCAGGGAAGGATGGAAAAGACGGAGAAGGGGGAGCCTCCAGCAATTCGGTCAACATTCACCCAGCATTTACCACGTGTGACATAACTAAGTCGTGGGCCTGAGAGACTAAACGATTCTAATGCTTACGGTACATAATGTGCACTCTTGTGCCCAAGTCTTTGAGGGAGAAATAAGGATGCGCATTACCCACGGGTATAATGGTTGCACACCATGGGTATCATAACTCCGCGTATAATGCTCGCAACAACGTAGGTGCACATTAGACACGGCAAAGCGTACGGTAGCTTCTCGTTCAACCAGAAACAAATTCAACGCTCAGCTCTGATGATCTGATACCCGCTTCCCTGAAACAGATGCGAAGTGTGTGGATCAGTATGGATAGATCCCAGAACACGTTGTACTTACCCTTTTAGTTTTTATTGGAAAATCTCTTATGAGGAAATACACGTACATTGCTTAGAAGAGTTCCTGGTTCTTATTAAGAGCTATAAAGGTGGTGTTGTGATTATGATTATGATTGTGATTATAATCCTGTAGGTTCTGGCAGAAGCTTCTAGGCTCACTTCTATGTTTACGTCCCTGCGGTCCATCCACAAATACTTACTTTTCTGCCATTTCCGTTGGGGACCCTGCAATTTGCTGGAGATAAAATGAGGAGCTGTACCAGCTCTTGCCTGCCTGAAGCAGCACTAGTGATGTGTTTCTCAAAACTAGGATACGGGAAATGTGGGGCTCAATGGGTCTGAGATGAGGTTGCCAGAGACTCTGCATTTTTTTCCTGAGAACGAGCTATGACACCCGTCCTTGGCTGGGTGTCGAGTACACTTTCACCCACTGAGGTGCGCCATCTTGAATTGCTACGTCCATCCAAGTCTGCCGTCTGGCTCACCTGATGCACTGAATTGTTGTGTCTGTGCCTCCCTCCCCGGATGTACTGTCCTACAATGCATGGATTTGGCATATATTTCTACGCTCAGCTAGGGGGCAGTGCTTAAAAGTTGCTCTATAAAGTTGCGAATAAATCAATGAATGGTTAAAACAACACATAGTCATAGAGGGCCCTTTAGAAACCTATGCTGGGGGATGTATTTTTGAAATCTTCGCCAAGCCCATGTCTCGGTCACAGAATAATAGCTACGCTTTATGAAATAGCTAGCTTGGGCCAAGGATTTTAGCTTCATTAGCGCTAATTCTCACAACGGCCCTCAAAATAAGCTGAATTTTGTCAATTGGCCAAGAATACATGGCTAGGAGGTGCCAGCATTTGACACTGAACTCAAGACGGTCTGGCTGGAAACCTGAGAGGCTATAATTCATGCAGGACTCTTTGAAGAGATATAAACATAATCTGTTTAAAAATATGTTCTTACATATGCAAATTACCATCTCGACATTTGACGAGCTAGTAAGGCAACCATTAGGATCCAGTGGGACTTTTCTTTCAACGCCAGGGCCTGCTGTAGCCAACTTTTCGCGACCCCGTTAATACAGGTCATGTTTTGTGTGGTAAAACACAATGGCTCTTTAAACATATAGATGTTTAAAGGTCCAAATCTCTTTCCTCACCAGCAAACAGTAATGCCTTACACGACAACACAGACAAGTAGATTAATTAGCCAGTGTTTGTAAAATACGTGGGTTTTTTTTTTTCCCCCTTCCCTGTGTTTCCAGCAGAAAGCAGAAAAAGAAGAATTCTGGGAACCGTGCCTGGGGCCTTATTAAATTATCCTTGTCCTGTTCTGTGATTTACAACCTGTGGGCTGCAGACTTGTGTTCTGGGGATATTCCCAAAATGCCTGCATTTTATCTGTGGCCTTTTGATGCAAAATGTGCATTCGTGTTAAAGGAGGAGTCCTTTAATATATGGTGCCAATATCATTATGGCTCGCTTTGCTTCTAAGTAAACTTAGGAACTATCTTACTACCTATGAAACGAAGTTGGAAGTTAAAATCGTGATGTCTGAAATCATTGCATTTGTATCTTAGGAGGGTTATTATCATTTATTTCGTATTTATCTAATCCGGTCATAATTCACTTGATCCTTTCATCTCGGCCGTATTTTGTTGGACTTAATTTATCTCATGGATTAAAGACGTTGTAATCGCCAGAAAATGATTCATACCACAGGTAATGACGGGAAGTTAAGAGGCTGCAATAAGTTATCTTTATTTCTTCTGAAGTTCTCTTGAAAGCTACATGCTACATGCCAGGTACGAAGAATAGTTTCCCCAAAGCACGTAAGACACGGCCTTGATGAACCACTAGGGTTCTGTGACAGGAAAGAGCCTCGTGGATGCAGTGCTGTCGGGAAAATCCAGCATGGTTGCTTTGGGGTTATTTGTTTTTGTTTGTGTGGGGTTTTTCCTAATTTGTTATTGTGTTGTGAGCACAGGAAGCAAGCATTAATTATATATGTGGCTTACAGCTTCATGTAGGAAACTGAACATATGTGTTTATACATGTATCCCATGGAATTCAAGAAATTAAATTTCAAATTCAATGAAAAATTGTAACTCCAGTGATTGACCTGACCTAGACTTTTTATAGAAAAAAAATAGGATCTCTGTTTCCTTCCTTTTATTTATTACATTGCAAAGGAATGAGTTGATTCACAAGCATTTTCTAGACATGGTCAGAAGGTGTATTTCAGCATCATGAAGAACGCCAAGGTTCAATGAAATTGGTTCTATTTCAAAACTACTAAATTACTATTTTTGTTAAAGGTCAGAGTGTGGCAGCTGAAGTCAGTGGGCGTCCACTCTGTTGTCCTCTTCAGTGGCCTACAGTCTTGCTTTCCTGTAACCATACCATTGAAGAAAGCAGCCCCTCTTCACCCAAGAATCCCCTGTGAAAAGTTAAGAAAGGTGGGTATGAGTAAATGGTCACTATTCTTCAGCCGCTTATGAAGGAATGGGTTTAGGCAATTCATCACGGTCTTCTCGCTTCCTCCAAAGAGAGACACCCATGCACCCCACAGATTTCGGTGGAAGAACACACCACCACGTATGAAGCAGTCTTGCTAAAAATGCAACTGGAATCTGGTCAGAATTCTAGATCCTGGAATATGGCGGTGACTGAGGCTCGGCCCACCTGCTGGCAGTTGGGATGGCCCATGAGGGTTCTCCCAGTGGATGTAGGTGACCAACTGCTTTATCTTCACATGGACCAGTCGTTGGTCAAGGCCCGCCTCTCAGGGGGTGTAAATTTGAAGGTACATAATGCCCAGCGGTCTAAAGCCATTCAGGAAAAGATGCAGCCGGGAGCAGTGAGGAGCCGAAATTGAGAGCTCTTCTGATGATGGGCTGAGGTAGAGCCACCCCGGTCTCTCCCAGCCACCAATAACTCTTCACACCCACCTTTCCCAAGTCCCAGCTTTTCCTTAAACTCATTGGCCATCCATCACCAGCCACCATGCAGTGCCACCTACAGGGTACTCACAAAGCCACATACACAGGGTTATTTATAAGTCGAATGGAATATTAATAAAAACAAGAAGAAGGGAGCCGGCAAAATGATAGTTCATGTTCATAGGTTTCACAGTCTAGTCTATTATCTCTCAAGTTGGATAGTAATCCTGCTTTCTCTTTTTTTTAAAGATTTTATTTACTTATTTTTAGACAGAGGGGAAGGGAAGGAGAAAGAGAGGGAGAGAAATATCCATGTGTGGTTGCCTCTCACACGCCCCCTACTGGGGACCTGGCCCACAACCTAGGCATGTGCCCTGACTGGGAATGGAACCGGCGACCCTTTGGTTTGCAGCTCATGCTCAATCCACTGAGCCACACCAGCCAGGGCTGCTTTCTCTTTCTTATCATTTTTAACTGCGTGTTGGGTTTTCCCTGCCATCACTCGTCAGACAACGATGCCTGGGAAGGCAGTGCTGATTCTGACACTACTAAAGAAAGAGTGGGCACTGTGGGCGCCATTCATATCTCTGCACCCGTGTCCCTGTGGCTGTGCCCTGGAACTCAGCCCGCAACAGTGGCCGTGCACATTTTTAAGTACTTAGGCTCAACGCCATTTTGCTCTTTTAGCTCATTATACAAACACGCACTGTCGCAACATCTTGGAAGCACCCAAATGCACCCCCAAAATTAACCCTCCTTTACCACCTGGAGTTGACTATACGTCATGTTTTGTGATAGGGCTCTACAGTCATTCTCTCTGGTTAAAAACTCTTATTATGGTGGGGGAGGGAGGTGGGTTCACCTGGGGTGGGGTGGAGGGATGGGGAGAAAAGGCATACAACTGTAATTGAATAACAATTAAAAAAAAACACTTATTATGTGGTTTTTGCCACAAGTTTTACATGTCCCGCACATTTTTGAAGTATGCATTTATTTTTCAACTGACAAGTAATATCAACAATCATCTTTGCTATTAAATATTTTTGTTTTGTCACAGGAATGGATGAAATATTTGCATATACGGGGTCTGGTACAAGGAACACCCCTTTTTATTACAAAATCTTTTATGGCAAGATCATAAGCGTGTCCTTTGGTAACATAGCAATATCACACTCCAGCACGCCCTAGGATGTTTTAGGTGAAAGGCTCAAATTAGAACTGTAAATTATTATACGCACAATATTGCCCGACCCACCACACTGCAGCAGGCCTTACCTCTGCCACACCCTGTATGGTAAAATAACATATCCAGGCATCTAAGGCTACGTATTTAGGAAATTAAAGTATCATTTTTAGAAACTGTGTGTTACTAAATGTCCTCATTGAAAACTGTAAATCCTACCCCCATGTTTTCCTACTGTAAAATCTAAAAACGGAATACATCATCGTACTTCCTTTTCAAATGAAAGAAAATGATGTTGGTGTCTCTTCCAGAAATGGCAAATCAATCAATCAATCAATAAAAATTTCAGTGCAGAAGTCGCACCAACCCTCAATTGATGTAGCTAGGTCACATCTATGAGTCGTAAGAAATTAAGGCATTGAGGCTTCAAATATTGTAATGTGTGAATAAATACACCAGATATGGACCACTTTCAATGAGAGGCAAATACGTAGCAGTTTGTCTTCTCTGATTAGCTCGTGGAAGTCTGCAGAACATTCATACGTGAACACACATGTAAGGCCTTCACACACACATTTCCTACAGACACTGAACATGTTAAAGACCGCCTACTATGTGCGAACTTGCCTGTCACGCGAAATGCAAGGCCTCTGCTTGGAGTTCACAGCCCGACGTGGAGGTGCTAATGAGACAAAATTAGGCAAATCCAAGAAAGAGATTAGGACATGTAAAATGTCAATTAAATTCAGATAACGGGAAAACCAATGTGAAGTGGAAATTAACTGAGGGGATGTTTATAAATATTTACACAGCAGAAAAAAACAGAATCCATTTGAAGGACAGAATTAAAAAAAAAAACAGATAATATCACTCTAAGGGATATTGCCCACTTTTAATAAATCTGATAATGGATTCTGAGACAGTAAATAAACATCCAGTTACAATTTCTGGGCATTTACTTCATGAAAGTCAGGTCCCATAATCATACCAAGTTGAAATGGAAAGTCAACTTGTGACATGTTATTTTGGGGCCTTCTTTGGCTAGAATTTTGTACCTACGGTCATTGAATAACTTCTAAGTGCCTTTCCAAAGATGAGAATTATCATTTTAATTAAATAGAAGCAATATAGGTAATGTCCACAAAATCTGATTCATGATAATATTTCTCTAGATTCTCCAAGCATTTGGAGTTTTTGACAAAAAATTCTAAGAACTAGGGATTTTACCAAAGCGGCGGATTTTAGGAAAATAACCCATATTCAATGTCCCCTGATAATTCCATGGTAGGTCCCCATGGTTTCCTCTTCTAAATCAATTTGTTTTCTGAAGTTTTCATTACATTTATTGGGGTGACATTGGTTCATAAAATTACATAAAATGGGTTTCCATTGTACAATTGTATGTTATATCATCTGTATATTGTACTGTGTACCCACCACCCCAAGTCTATCTCTTTCTATCACCCTCTGTTTCCCCCCTTCCCCCTTCACTACTTCTCCCCACCCCATCAATTACATAAGACTTTAACGTTCAAGGCTGTATTTTTGTTACAAGTGCTTTTAGCACCTTGTGAGTAAGAAGAAAATATGAGGTTTTAGAATCTCTTATCCTTCCCGACGTTGCCAAACATGACTGTCTTGGCTTTTGCCTTTGCTTCCGTTCATGAGAAAGAGAAGTGCTGAGCAGTGAAACAGTCATTCACTCTCGGGGATGTAGGAGACACGCGTGAATTTTTTAAAAAAATGTGAAAGGTGGCAGTTTTCTGTCCTCGTTTATCATGTCTTGTCGTCAACATGCAAGGTCACCTACTTGAAAATAGCTGACCTCAGAGAGGTAAGTCAGCTGTCCCCGCAGTACACAGGGGTGCTCAATGTCAAAGTCATTTCTACGTGAAGGAGGGGATGACGTTGGAAACGCTTTTTACAAATAATGCATAAAACAATTGGTTTTTACCAAGTTCTCTATGTTCTATTGCATGCGACGTTGACTTAGCTTGGTAGCTACAAGAATGGATTCCTATTCCCCCGACTCCCAACAGCCTAACAATTTCAGCGTGCCCGATAGGTTCGGGCAAACGTGGGAGGAAATATCTCACAGGCAGCAATTGGTGGCAAGGCAGTGTTGACGTCACCGCTCTGTAGGCAGGTGCTGGGGTATCTGACCTTGCCAGGTTGATAACCCAATGCCAAAGTGGTAAGAAGGCAGTGGTGTGGCTCCTTCACTTCGGCTTCATGCAGCAGAGCTGAGATGCGAAACCAAGCCAACTGCCCACTGATGGACGAATGGATAACGGGCACAGGAAGGTGAGCAGTTTTCCCCAGGGACTCAGTCCTCTGTGATCACCCTCTGGCTTATCAGCCTCACAGGGCTCCAACTGTGTGTGTTTTATCCTTGTTTATCACTGAATATGTGAGCATCCAAATCACTCAAGAAAGTGCTTGTGAGAGCTTCAGTACTTAGCCTCAACTTTTTGTGCCTTTACCACTGTTGATATACTGAGAGTTTGACCATGAATTTTCGTTGACTTTGGGTTTGTCTGGTCAACAGAACATGAGTGTATAAGCCATGAGGAATAGGCTTCTCCTTGACCTCTAGTGATATGTTACTGCCAACGCCTGCTTGGACTTCAGAAGAACGACAGATGAAACATAGCTGAGCCCTGGCTGGTGTCGCTCAGTGGACTGAGTGAGCGCTGGCCTGTGAACCAAAAGGTCACAGGTTCAATTCCCAGTCACGGCACATGTCTCGTTTGTGGGCCAGCTCCCCAGTAGGGGGCACGTGAAAGGCTACCACACACATTGATCTTTCTCTCCCTCTCTCCCTCTGTCCCCCTCTCTAAAAATAACTAAATAAAATCTCTAAAAAATAAAAGAAACACAACTGAAACAGAGCTACAGGCTGGAACAACTGGACTCACACCAGCCCGTACCAACCATCCTTTTCAAAATTCAAAAGTGCAGTCACGCTGGAGAACTATCAAAACACGGAATTGACACATAGGTGTCAAAACAGAGTTGTCTAAACGTTTTCACATGTAATGGACACATATTTTCAATGGCTGGATTTTTCTCCCCTTCCTTGTATGGGACGTCGACGCCCACTTTGGCACTAATACATGGGACGTCGACGCCCACTTTGGCACTAATACATAGCCCCTTCAGAGCAGGAACACATGTAGGTGACCAGGATTCACAACTGAGTTTTCAGGAGCTCTTATGAATGAACCTATCTGAAGTCTCTCTAACTCTACAACCTGTGGCAACTTTTCCACCTCCAGCCTTTAGAAATATCAGGTCTTCGAGAAGACAAGAGGGCTATGTATTTTGTTCAGGCACAGCCAGCTGGTGTGAGAAGCATACCAAAATCAAAAATGGTTATGATTTCAGAATTGTAGCCAACACCGGGTGCCATATTACTGTCCCTTCCCTTGTATTACTTGGAAACTGTTGGTTTTAGGTTTTTAAATAGATAGTGTACAATTGAGTCTCAACCATTCCCTAAGAAACAATCTCTGACTCAGTTTTGCCTGGACCCAATCCCCTCTTTCCAAGCAACTGTTGATAAGACAAAGGCCAGTTTCTCCCTGTATCCTGCACTCCATGCCTGTCCATGTTCAATTGGGCAGACGGTCCTTGTCAGAGACTGAATCCTTTAACCAATATCAGAAGGAAAGGTCTGTCTCTATGAGGCACCAAAATAGAATTCCTCCAAACAAACACAATTTCTAATTCAAGTCATCGTCCATTTGATTCAAGCAACTCATGCATTTTTGATGGCACGCAAGTGTGTTTTTTAAGAGGACATGAGAAGGGGTATGGAAAAATCTACAAGCAACTCATTGATCTGGTTGCATCCCAGGGAGCTCTCGGTAATAACCCCAAGACTTCAAGAAATAGCCTCATAGAAGAAGGAGGCACCAGTGTCAGGGCAAGCGGGAATAAGTGGCGTGTGATCACAAGTCAACCATCAGCCTGGGGGTACAATGGTTCAACTACCAGCCCGTGAAAAAGAGCCAAAGTGGACCCCACATTAGCTTGATTGTCCTTCTACCTGAGTGCTACCCAACGTCCACTGAAAACTAGAATTCATGGTCAAGGAACTAACGGGGTGAGCAATCAGGGCCTATTCCAGACCAGCCCATGGGTGAGAGGCAGGGGTCATCTTGAAGACCAGCCCTCTGTCCTTTAATAGATTTGTACTAAGCCACAGGGGGAGAGCGGGAAAAGCTACACTGTCACATCTCGTCTTTATATGTGGTGATTCTACTCGACTGGGCAGGCATGAGGCCCTTAGTCAACACTTGTTAATCAGCACGATCCCCCCGAAAGAGAACGCTGCTGTTTTAACAGCCTCGGACACGGAAGGCGTAGCACGGGCTGATGTTTAGACAAACCAGAATAACATCAGGCCATGGTTGCGTTAAAATAGCAATCCAAAGCACCCAGAATTCAGTTAGGGACGTCAGAGAAGAGGCAAATATTACATCAAACAGAAGTCAGTTTGACCGCAGGTCCTGGGGACGAAGATGCCTTTTTCCACTTGGACAGCGTCTGAGCCGGGACGGGATGGTTTCCACGTGCTCTTAAAAAGAGGCGAGCAGAGGCGCCGTGATGTACAAGACAGCCTTCTGCAACCAACATCCCCAACACCCTTTATCTCCATTCTGCATGTGCACCTCTAACGTACCACGTGTCATGTGCCACACGCCACCTTTGTGAAACTACGACGGCGTGACCTTTGTCATATTGGAGGTTACAAAGCAGGGAATGTGTTCCTGAGATAGGAATTTTGAGGAAAACCTATTAAAGTAACTTTACGGTGACGTGACTAAGCTGGGATTACACCGTGGTCTACATAATGGAAGTGTCTCGTGCGGGGAACCTTCGGGAGATCGTTTTGTCCACGTGCCTTCGCCACATAATACTAACAACAAAGCAAAAGATGTTCCTTCTTATTGTCCGTGGTTGGGCCTCACTTCGTGTCGTGCGTACCGAGACCTGTGCGGTTCACAGGTATACATTTATATATAAGTACGTAAGCATATGTGTGAGTGTGTGCATATGACACCCTGTGTATACAGTAAGCATATACTACATACAAGCATATACACCTTTCATGAGTATACATGGACATACATGCTTATATGTGTATATATTTATACATAGAATATGCTACAAAATATTTTAGTTATATACTTATACCAAAAATACCAAAAACATGAGATATGATTTTATATTTACATACATTATCTATATAGTTTACATGTAAAATAGAAATGTATAACTCTATATATACTCATAGAGTATATGCTTATACATGGTTTAATATATTACTGCATACTTATAAATATCCTTATCTGAAATATGAGAAACAGAAAAATCCATATATTTGGAAATTAAGAAATTACAAAACGTTAGTTTAGCTGTTGGCTTGCTTTGCTGTGTTTTACTAGTAATAAACAAAATAGAATAATGCAATCCCAATACAAATTTACTCTTTATGTGGAATAATTATGCACCAAATTTGCAAATTTGTCTGTTGTTTTGATTAATTCTGTGCTAATGGTAACTAAATCCTGAAGAAAAATTAAAAAAAAAAAAAGAAAGAAAATGACGACAGTCTGTGGTTTGGCCACTGCAGAAAAGTGGATGAAGTCAGCAGAAATTGGTGGCAGCCACCTGAGTTCCAGGTTCCACTCCAGTGACATGATCCTCTATTTTTATCCGAGCCACGTCCGCTTCGTCTGCTTCATTGTATTCTAGCATGTGGCTGAGACGAGCCACGGAATTGAAATGGTTTCTCGTTCAGTGTGTGATGATGAATAGGATGTCACGAATCATTTCGGAGCCGACTGGGCGTGTGGCATCCAGGGAGAAGGTGGCCCCGACTTCCTTCCAAGTGTGGGCTGCCGCTGACAGAAACCAGTGGCCTGGTTCCCAGCGGCCAGACTAGTCACACACGTCGGAGGCAAATCTGTGGGTTGGGGGCAGGCGGCGGTGCCGTGTCACTATGTCAAGAGGGGCTGCCACAGTCCTGGTCAGCCAGGGCCGCTCAACACTTACAGCGGAGCGCGTTGGGTCCTTCTGAACGCACTGAAATTTGCACATTTAGTGTGTGCGGAGGACTGAAGGGGGCAAATGCACCTTCCTGAATTTTCAGGAACTGAGTTGGCTTCGAATGAATGACTAGCGATTGAAACTATAACGTCACCGAATTCTCAAAATGAAGACGGAGTGAGGAGATGCACCATAATGTTGCTCTGTTTCTAAACGGTGGGACGCTTCCCCCTTTTTTCCTCCTCAAATAATTATTTAAGATGTGTGCCAAGTGGAAAGATAATTACTTCTAGGCTGTCGTGGTACTTGTTTTTTAGGTAAGACAATCCAATTAGAGGCATTAATAATAGAGGCATCATGTCACAGCTGTTACGTGGATGGCATTACATGACATTGGGTTGCATCCGTCCTACATTTCTAGTGCGTTCATTTACGCAAACACTCAATCTTCTATGCGTGTGCCAAAGGGTGTGATGCTGGCCATGGCTTTTAAGATTGAGAAAAGTAAAAAAAAAAATTTCATAGCATCATTAGCAAAATAAACAATCACATGTCTTACAATGCCAGTCTATTTTCTATGTCTTCAACACAAGGAAATACTATTTTACCATCTTTTCATTAGTTCTATTCACTCAACTGTATATTTTTAGGATGAGTTTGATGGTTCACAGTGAAATTGAAAATCTTTACTCCCTCTGTCTGTGATACTGTGTCATTTGTCTTGAATCCTTAGTGGGCTCTTTCACACTTGCCAGGTGCTCAAAATCTAACCATTTTTGAAGGGAAACGCTTCTTAAAAATTTTGGTTGTAATTTAACGGCTTCTTGGAGTACTGAGCGCCATTTCAATGAGACCTGCCTGGCGTCATAACTGTGGACTAGTCCCACGGGGCATTATTTGCTATATGAAATTTATTGCATAATACCCGTTACCACCGACTATGGGATTTATGCTTGCATAGATTCATTTTAGCAGATTCTAATTTAACTGCTCACCTTACAAAATAATGGCATCTCAGTGTGCATATGGTAGAATGCACACAGCTTAAGTCTGCAGCTTCGTGAACTGGTACTCACAGATGTGGACATGCCCCAGAACAAGATGTAAAGTATTTCCATCATCCCAGGAAGATGCTCCACCCCCAGTTTCCAAAAATTCTGTATCTCAAGACACCGTGCATTTGCCTGGACTGCTCTTGGACTTCTTCTCAGTGGAATCACACAGTAGGTGCTTTTTTCTGTGTGCATACTGGGCTTCTTTCACTAAACAAAATGTTTTTGAGGTTTATCCATGCTGTTGTCAAATCACTATTATGCTTGTTTGACTGAATTCTGAGCGGTATTCCAATGCGTGAATATGACACAGATTTTTGTCTTATGTTGTCTTCCATTGACGAGCATTTATGGTGCATCAGGCAACTGCGTGAGTAATTAAATCCATTAGTGATTTTGAGCCATCACGCTAACCAATCTGGTAGAAATGGAATTGCCTACCGTATTTGATTTTAATTTTGTCACAGATTATAATAAGGGAAGGTTCGAGCAAGCAGATGTGAAGTCCACATGGCGAAAAGTATAGTGGAATCTTCTTAATGTTACTTCCAATGTATATTTTACTTATTGGTTGAACACTTTAAAAGAGAACTGGGTGACAAGTCTACAGTGTAACATCAGCAAGAACAACAGACCACTTGTCACTCCGGTCCCCCCCCAGGAACTGACCGAAGCATTCCTTGGTCTTAGAGCCCACCTAAGACTTGTACCTAGGAACAGGCACTTCAGAGAATCCTGTACAAGTATTCACAGTTGCATATTATTCTTCAAATGGGCCCATGAACACCAAGGCCGTGAAAAATTCTTACTCCTGGAATTTTTTTTTTTTTAACGCACAGGCATTTCAGGGAATACTGGAAACAAATTTTCATTGTGAATCTTTGCTGGTGGTAATCTCTCTAAGTTTCTTGTTCTCCCAGATTAACAGAGGCATCTTAGTCTTCCAAGGACATCTTCCTTCCAGAAGGAGGTTTTCTTAGCCAGTAGTCTGCATATGCGCTGAAAATTCCAGAAAATGTGTTATGTGCAAAGGTGCTTATGTACATTTTCCTGGCCAGGGTCAATGATTTTGATCAGATACTGTCAGGATTTTGCGACTCAGGGACATTACTAATTGCTGCTTCAATGATGACAGCTTGCCTAACCTGGCTGGTGTCTTGAGAAAGAGCAGAAAAAATAATGTCTTCCACTTTGGGGAACCCATCTGTCCATGCCTAAAATAAAGACCGATAATGTCTGTGTTCACACAGCAGCCAAGGTTTCTGGAAGAGCAAAGACTTCACCTGCTGAGAAATCCTTTCAACATTCAGACTGTTCAAACACTTCCAAGAAAACAACACTTCTGCCGGAGGACTAAACTCATGCTCTTGCTCAGCCACGGATTTCGAGTTTCTAACGATGAACGTGTCCAAATGTGACCTTATATTGTGGCAGAGTCGCAAATTCATATTCCTAAACGTCTTTTTAGGAGCGTACAGCTTCATTAATATTTATAATTTTATACTTAGAAGAGGGTTTTAAAATACTTTTCAATTTAATTTCATTTCCAAGCGCTGGTTTGCTCTGCCAGTCCACTGATTTAGAATGAAGATGGTTCGGTTTCAATCTGTTCCTTGCAAAAAATAACAAGTGAGAGCGTTTGGGACTACAAATCTTATTTAGAGAACCGCATCACTGGAAGCTGAAATCAAATATGTAAATGTTAATGATTTATTTTACACAAATCAAACGAGCATAAATAATTTCATAGTAACATGTAGAAGCAATTTCCTCTTATTGGTCCTGATAGGTTTATCAGCTCTCGTAAATCAGAGGAAACACACACATAGATACTTCTTTTTTAAATGTGGAAATGTAAGAAGTCTTTGCTTTAATTCCATCTGGCGTGAAAGAAGCAGCTATAATTTTAATATTAAAATTGCATTTTTGTATTTTTCTGGCAAGAAAAACGATACTCTGAAAACCAATGTGTATCCCTTCATTTTTGGACACAGAAGCCGCAGAGGAAAAATATCGGGGTGATTAGGGATGACCCCTAATCAGGGATCAACTTATCAGGGAGCAACAGGGATGACTTAGCTAACCCTGAGCATCGTAGATACCAAAGCACATACACACAAGGTTTGCTGGTGAAGGGCCGAGTTTCCTTCGTAACCAAAAGTGAGGAAAAAGGAATAAGGCCTCTCATTTTGGAATAACGAGCTCCTTCTGATGTGACCTTATTACGTCTGTAGTCTCAGCTCCTTCCTCAACTAACCAGCAAATGTCTCCACAAGGTATAATGGCGTATGGCCGACATCATTCTGGGAAATGGTATCCTGCCCATGGCTCCCATCTTCTGCTAAATTCACTGTCGTTCCTCCAAACTCCTTTCACGCCCGCTTTCCCCAGACCTTTCACGCCTGCTTTCCCCAGAACTGTGCCCGGATCCCACGCCAAGCCTTGTTAGTTGACATTTCCTTGTGGCCGTGTGACACCGCAGGTACACCTCACGGCACTTTGGGTCTCGGGTTTCAGTGGTTCATTGGTTCTTAACCTTCACACTGGCCCTGTGGTTTTTAGCCTTAAATCCTTTGTGCCCAACACAATGTCTGGGTGGATGCTAAGTGTTGTGCCTATACATTAAAAAAAGAAAGAAAGAAAGAGGGGTAAGACCGCTGAGAAAGGCCCATACCAACGCTTGGAGCACGAGACCACGATCCTTTGAGGCATGCTCACACGTGCCTCATAGCTGAGAAATGCCAGCATCAGGAAAAACACCGTTTACTTGCCTCTTCAGAGCTGTTGAGTATTCTTTCTCTGTCCTTTGACGCTGAAATGTATGGATCCCATCAACGGGCTCTTCTGAAATCTGGAAGCCACGTTGGTAATTCCCACCGAAATCTCTGGCAGGAAAACGAGGCTTCCTGATTTTGTATCGGTGATGTGGCCCTGGCCTGCTTTTCCCCCCGAAGGTCACAGCTCACCTCCACCCTTCCAGCCCCCACACTCACCCAAAGCCTCCTTCTGCAGACACTGATGAGCTCTCTCTCTGTTTCTTTGGCCCTAAGGTGGTGACCACTCCATTGTTGCTGGTCCTGGGTTTTTGCCTGGACAATGGTGGTATTTCTATGCCCTGGGATTTTGCATAAGGAAATCCTTTGAGGTGCTACCTGCTACAAGAGTTCTTCATCACAGAGAAAGGGAAGTCTGTTAGTTGCTAGGGAATCAACAGCTATCCTCTGTCTTAAAATATAGTCTCTTGGTCCTAGGTTTTGTATCTTTCCGACTAGACTGTAAACCAGGAGTTCTCTATCTGAACCCCTGAGAACCTGTTTGCTTTATGGACACACACTGGGGCATTTCCCTACAAGGCCGCCTACTATGAGTTCAGGAATAATCCCTGCGCTACACACAACGGCTAAGCTCTGAATACAGTGACGGAGTTCTCGTATAGCTTCTTGCACGATAGATATTTCAAAGTTATGTGCTTGGGCTATGTACACTTTTTATGTCAATTGGATCGAAGTTAGCTTTAATTAGAAATACTTCTTTGGCAATGCTCTTTACTCGTTACTCTTAAACATAAGTAAGTTTCCTATGTCTGTATTTTGGAATATAATGCAACTTAATCACCTAATTACTTACTACCTAAAAGATGTTTCTGAATTGCTTACACCTAGACCTATAACTTCGATATGGCAGTTTTGGGGGGTATTACGGAAAGAACTGTTGCCCTATATTTATATGAAACATGTTTAAAAATTTGAGTGAATAGCATTACCGTTCAATATAGAATACTCATTAAAACACCAAGTTCAGGGGAAATGTACGTAGAGATAAATAAAGGGTAGTTAATATGCTAGCATAAACTTCCAGTGAAGTAAGTCAACCTGTAATGTTACACTGAGCAAAATGAAGATGCAGACAACTGTCCTGAATGAGTGAGTTAAGATCCGCTTCAGGGATTCCTATAATAACAAAGAGACCAAATGTATACCCTGCAGAATTACAACCCGCAGAACAAAATGTAAACACGATTGTCGAGGGAGATGTGATAAAACATAGCCGAACATTGGACTTTCAGGCTCAAAGCAATATAAACTGATATATTCATGTAACTAAAACAGGATTAGTTTTTGGGATCAAAAGATTTGAGAACATTTATAGAATATCAATGCTGGCTGAGCGTGGTGAGTGATAAATGAGTTGGAAGGGTTTGGGAGAAGTCAGTTATTGATGGGTAAGGGATGAGGAGTGATTTCCAATGATTTCTTGCTCTTTTCTCTATTTTTACAGTATTGTAGAGGAAGAATGTTCCGTGTAGCACCCCCTTCTCTCAGTGCCTGGAATCTGCTGGGTTTTACTTCCGGCATCTCCCAAACGGGCAGGGGCAGTGACTGAGTGGGCCATCGGAAGAACGACAATGATTTTATCCCGGGCAGATGAAGGGGGATGATCGATTCATCAATCACTATCTTTGACAGAAAATGTTTGGGGCTGTGGCGAGGAATGTGGAGATCTCCTCCTTTTGCAGCATTTTCACCGGACTGTGGTCAACGTTCTTCAGATTGTGAATTACGTATGTGGAGTTAGGAATCCGTCATGTTTGCTTGTCCTTTGATTATCTTCTGGGTGTGGAGATATTCCCGTCGGAGATTCCAGGTGAGGAGGCAGAAACAGCAGGGGGCATGAACCATTTCTGGTCACTTCTCAACCTCGTGCCGCCAGGGTCAAGCCGGAAGGTCGACGGGAAGCTGCCAGTGGAAGACCTATGCCGACAATCTCCAAATCCTCGTTGACCCATCTCTACATAATTCTGTGGCATTGACTGTTGGTGGCCCCAGTAAATTCCTTCTGTGCAGTAGGACAGGGCAGAATTGCTGGGCTCACTCTGAGCTCCCTCTTGCTGGCCTGCTCAGGCACCTTCTTGACGTATAGGTTTTGATGAAACAAGAAGCCAGGCACCAGAGGGCCACACGGCAAGGTAACTGGCGTGGCCTTTGGGCAGAGTTAAGGACTGAAAGACTGTGTCCCCCCAGATTCATATGTGGAAGCCCTAACTCCTAATGGGTGGTGTTTGAGGGAGACTCTTGGGAAATAATTAGGTTTAAATAAGGTTGGTGCCACCGTGGTGGGTTACTGTGCTTGTAAGACAATCAGAGACCAGACCTCCCTTTCTCTCTCTCAATATCTTTGTATCAGTCATTCCACCAATCAAACTATCAATCATCTATCTATCCTACCTATCATCTACCCACTTCTCTGTCATCTCTCTCCTTCTTTCTCTTTCTCAATATCTATTTATCTATTGATCATTCCAGCAATCGACCTGTGAATCGTCTGTCTGTCTATTATGTATCTATTTATGTATCTATTATCTCTCTATCTATCTATCATCTATCATCTCTCCCCACACACAGAAACAAGATGTGAGCAAACCAGTGAATGGTGACCGCCAGCCTCTCAAGATCACAGGACTAAGAATGAAACTCTACCTTCATGAGAATACTTTGACCTTGGCCTTTCTAGTCTTCAGGACCATGAAAAATAAAGGTCTATTGTTTAAGGCTTCCTGTCTTTGGAATCCTTTTATAGCAGACCCAAGAGTCTACAACAGCAATGAAGACTCACAATCCAACAACCTAGCCAAACTCAATTCTGCAAACAGCTTTATTGGGCTTGGAAATACATCCTTTCCCGGTCAAGCCTGTGCAGCAGATCTCAGTTACGGCCACCAGCTTGAAGGCAGTCTTTCAGGGCACACTGAGACAGATCCGTGCCCACGAAGCCGTGCCTGGTCTCTTGACCCACAGAAATAAGCGTATACTCTTAAACCACATGTGCGTTGTGATTTGGGCTGTAGCCATAGACAGGAAGTCACAAGGATGCGAGGGAGCAGGTAGAATCATGGATGGTGATTAGAAGGATGAGAAATGGCAGGTTTTTTTCTGGAAAAATAAAGTCTACCAAACAGTGAATCAGTACTAGGAACTGGGTTGCCAGGGTCAAAAACATGTCTTATCGTTTGCTGACAAATCGGAGTCGCTTACATTCCTGATTTCACTTCTGTGTTACGTGGCTCGACTTCCACAGGAGTGTCAAAGGCCGATTCCGCGCATCAGGTGTCTTTTTTGCCAGTTGCAGCCCTATTTCATGGGCGCTCACTTGGTCTTCCCACAGTTCCCATGAATCGCTGGGTCCAGTGCTCTTGCCAAGAAGTCGGCAGGTAACTAAGGCGTTTTGGGGCTGGGTGTGTACCACCTGGTGTGAGAGATGCATCCTCTGTTGGAAGGAGCAAGAGCAAGTTTGCTTGGCACACCCACCAGGATTGCTAGAAAAGAGCTGACCTCGCGTACAAATCAATCGTTCACAATCTTCGTTTGTTAAGATTATCGCTAATCAGGTCTTTCCAGTGATCGAGGGACATCATGCATTCATGGGGCGGTGAATAAATTCTGGAATTGACTGAGGAAAATATGTCATTTTTCTCGTTTAATCACACAGACGCTGTTCGATGGTAACTCTAAATAAAACATTAAGGATCCCCAGTGCCCCCTTTGATGTTTGCAGTCTTGTTCATTATTGCAAGAAGAAGCTCCAAGCAACTAACCACCAGAGAATCATACAGCAGTGAATTATGGGAACAAGCTGAGCTCAGTTTGGCCCATTAAATAGCAAAGGGGGCTCTGTTCTCATTTGCGTTTTAGTGGGCTCTGTCTGGGGGAACCCCAAAGGTTATCCTCGGCATTCCGCATGAGGATGAGAAGAAATGTTCCGGAGGTGCGAGATGGCCGTTTCTTCCAGCTATTGCAATGTACACGGAGAGTTCACCATGTTAATAGATTTGTTAAGCTAGATGCTATTGAGAAGTTTGGTATTGCAGAAGGAAGTGTGGCCAAGCTCTGGGAATCTCCATATGGCAGAAACTACAGTAACCCTTTCCTTTCCAACACCGCGTCCATAAAAATAATAAATGCCAGACTCACGAATGCCATGACTCCTTAATGAAATGGAGGTTGAGAAAAAGAACTTTTCCAGACTGTGGTTTCAGATCACAGAATGTGAACCGAGGAAAGAGAAAGGATAGTTCACCAAGATTAGCAAGAGTGAGTTGAGTAAAATTGGTAAATAGCAGAAGTCCTATCTGGCTCTGACCTCCTTATTTCCTTTTAGTACACACGTCAGAAAGAGGATGAGATGTTAGAAAATAAGGGAAGAAATTTAATTCATAGGAGAAGGCTTTCTGGTAATTTTGCAATGGAAAATAAGTTCATGGAAGGAGGAAGTTGCTAATAAAAGGATAACGTGATAATCGTGTCACGTCAGACATCTGGGTCCTGTTGGTCAGAGCAGGGGACCAGGGCAGTGGTTTTGGGGGGGCTATGTCTTAGTGGCAAACATCGTCATAAAGAAACACAGTCCCAAAGGAGTTACTAAGATAAAGGGCTGAGCCCCTGGCGGTTGGATGCATTCGCTTCTGGCGAGCTTGCCTTGTTCTATGATCAAATGACAGTTTATCTTGCTGTTTTGCTCCAGGTCAAAGCTGCATCAGAACACGACATATATTAATAACTCTGCTTTGTCAGTATATCTCTGATCTGAAAGTCACCGGGTGTCTTTGAAAGAAAAGCACTTCCAGCAAGGAGTGAATATCGTCATTGATGAGGGAGGCATATGCAGCTGTAAGTTACAAGCACCTTTCAGATGCTCAGAGCTCATCACTGTGCGCACTGAGTCATCTGTACTCCCTCTGCTCAGATCAGGTAGTCTCCCCCCCCAAATTAACATGAAAGGTAGACTCACTCAGCAACGGAGAAGACAAATAGCTCAAGTTTAAAAATAATCAACACAAGCTTTGAATAGACTTTTCTCCAGGGAAGATATATAAACAGTTGCTGAAATCATAAAATGATTCGCAACATCATTAGTCATCAGGGAAATGCAAATCAAAACCACAATGAGATAGCCCTTCACACCAAGGTGGTTCTTTTTAGAAAAAAAAAAAGAGAGATGATAGTGTTGATAAGGATATAGAGAAATCGGAGCCCGGATACAGTGCTCATAATAGGTAGGTGAATAGGTACATAGATACTAGCGAGGTGATAAAAAGGTAATAGAAAGAAACATAGACAGATATGGACAGGTGGATGGATAAATAGGTAGGTAGAGAGACAAGGAGATAGATAATACCTAGACGAGAGATTGATGACAGCGATAAGACATAAAATTTACAATAGCTGTATCCCTCATCTTTGTTGATTTTTGTCCACCCCGCACACAAGTCCAATCTGATCCCACACGGACCATTTTCGTAAAGCTGTCCTTTCCAAGACTACGCCACCCTTCATGTTCATCGACCCAGTGGAATCCTTTCTGTCCCCACCTCACCTGCCCTGCCAGCCATGTCCAGTCCTGGCGGCCCCTCTCTCCATCCCTGAAGGCTCTCTTCTTTTGACTTTGACCTCGGGGATGTTATGCTCACCTGCTTTACCTATCACAATTCTAGTAGTTCCGCTGTGGGGTTCTCTGATGAATCCCTCGCCTCTGCATACTGCTCCAACATCGTATTTCCTCAGAAACACTACCAGGTGCCTGCATCTTGGGCGTAACCACTCCATCCACTCGACTGCCTCACGGGATCCCCTTCTAGGTGTGTGCAGAACGGATATTTTGATGTCCTCCTTGCCGTCCATCCCTCCCTTTCTAATGACCTTCAGGTCTGCTCATTGACTGGAGGTTCCTACTCTGTCTTCCATATCTACCCTCCTCTGTCCAAGAGCCACCCCAGGAGGTCCCAGGCCCACAGCACAGAGGGACCCCATCTGGTTCTCTTCTGAACTACTTCTGCAAGCCACCTCCTTGGCTTCAGACTGACCTCCTCGCTGCCCACCTGGCCCTCCCACTCAGCTGCTGGGCTCTGCATAGCTTTGTTGAGCTCTGTGGACACACGCCTGTCACAGAGTGCCCCAGGAACACTGTCCATCTATCCCCAGGATTACAAAGCCATAGATTTGGCTTCCGCTCACACCCAAGTAGGCTACAAGCTCACCTTTGCACCAATGCACTCCTTACACGCTCCAGTCCCCCTACGCTTCCTTCAGGTCTTAGCAAGGTCCTGAATTGCTCAGGAGTCCTGTTCTGTCTACAAGCTTCCCCTCTCCTGCCCCTAAATGCTTGCGAGATGGAGCTCCTTCTCATTTTTTTGGAATTCAGCTCTGACCAAACCACCACTTTTTTTCCTGGAAAGTTCTTGTCCAGTTTTGTACTCCGCACATTTATTTTCAACACCAAATCCTGTATCATTCAAAATACCTGTTTCAAATATGGCTTTCCCCCCCCCCCCCCCCACTCCTGCTGTTTACCTTCTTGGCTAAACTAAATTCTTCTTCTATTTGAAAAAGAGTGCGTCCCTGAAGCTAACAGGAAATCAGGCCCACAAAAATCACCAAATAAATATCCCAGGCCAATTTTAAGAAACAGTGTTCGGTACAAATGATTGGGCATTCTAAGACATTAGTCTCCTCGGCTCCAAAAATAACAATGTCTCATAATGGATCACAACAGTCCACAGAGTCTAATATCACACAGAAGCATTTCACGGTGTTGTGTGATCGATCCCACAGTGAAATAGGATGTCAAAAGAAATCTCCAGTGAAAAATGTAATAAAAACTAGGCAGGCGAGCTTTTACGGGACATCATCTTCCACAGGACTCAAAGGCCCTATGTCTCAGTTGAGGGCCTAACATTATAGAATTGGCTTCTTTAAAGAGCTGTAGGTGAGAATGAAATATTTGTGTAGATTTCACTTCCCATCATTTTGCAACAATAACCTTTTCCTAGAACTGGTTTCATAAGAACTAACTATAATAATTCCTCAATTTGTATTCAAGCAGCACACATTTCTCCAGTTGGAGATGCTGCCAATTCCCAATGTAATATTTTGGGGATTTTTTAAAAGTGTTAATCCAGAGGTATTAACAAAATAGGTGTTCATATACTACTGTCAAATGTTCTACCTCATGGCTAATTAGGAGCAAAATCCAGGTTGGGCTGTTGCTTTAGGTTCCTTTGGCAGACGTAATGAAAAAAGTGACCACTGAGCTAGAAAAAATATACAAAACCATTGAGTCTCCCTCTTTAATGTAAAATCAGCCTTCACAGGGGGGATATAAGATGGACATGAATGCTTCAAGAGAGCTTTCAGAAAGATTGATGGAGAACCTTGCATTGTTTATGTCAACGCATCTCCATGCCCCAGCACCCACTGCCCTCCCCTCTCCTTATTAACACAGTACTGGAAGTTGCGGCCATTGCAATCAGATAACAAGAAGAAATAAAAGGCATCCAAATTGGAAAGAAGGAAGTAAAACTGTCGTTATCTGCAGATGACATGATACTGTATATAGAGAACCCTAAAGAGTCCACCAAAAAACTACTAGAATTCATCAATGAATTCAGTTAAGCTGCAGAATACAAAATAGATATCCAGAAATCAGTTTCATTTTTATACACCGATCAGGAACTATTGGGAAGGGAAAGGAAGAAAATAATCCCATTTGCAATTGCATCCAAAAAAAATTCCTGGGAATAAATTTAACCAAGACAGTAAGAGATCTGTATTTGGAAAACTATACAACACTGAAGAAGGAAAATGAAGAAGATACAAGTAAGTAGAAGCATGTCCCCTGTTCATGGATTGGAAAAATTAACATCATTAAAATGTCTACACTACCCAAAGCAATCCATGGATTCAATGCAATTCCTATGAAGATACAAATGGCATATTTAAGAGAACTAGAAAAAATATTCCAAAAATTTATATGGAACTGTCAAGTCCCCAGATACCCACAGCAGTCTTGCGAAAGAATGATAAAGTTGGAGGAATCACACTGCCTGATATCAAACCACAGTACAAGGCTACAGTAATCCTTCCCCTTCCACCCCAAGTGTCTACCAGCTACGCTGACAGAGGATAGCGCCACCTACTGGGCTACATCCCTTTGCGTTTTTTTTTCTGTGTTAAAATATTTTTTTCTGATTATATTAACACACAGTAAAACAAAAAACCCTCAAATGTTTTATACCATTATCCCTATGACTTTATGACATTATTTACATTATGGCCCTAAAACTGAATGAGGGGAGAAATGAGGAGTGTAAGTGTTGTACGCTAGGTTACCCCGCTAATTAAGTGTGGGCGCTGGAAATTGAAATCGGTCTGGTTTTAAACCAAGTTCCCTGACGTCTCACAAAAGATTGCCTCCTAATGAGGGAAGAAGTGTATGGATGAGAACCATTGCCTAATTGGGTTTTAATGACCCTTCTCCCAGGGCCCGGATCAACTGTACAGAAAGAATTGTTCGTGGCGGAGAAAACATACAGATGCGGTGAAGTTTGTACTGCTGGTGTTCATAATATGTAGCATACATTTCTTATATGTACATGTTTAGACATATAAGACAAACACAATGTGCGCATAATTACCAGTACAGTGTATGTTTTATACACACCACAAACACGTACACCCTTAGACATATACCGTGTGTGTGTTTACATCCTTTGCCACTAAAAGTCTGTTCTGAAAGAGGAAGCAGAATTAGCCTTTGGTCGTCCCCCAAGGCACGATAAAAACATGGGTGCGATTGGATGGTCTCCCCGTTTTACATGTGCGGAAAATGGCTTTTATCTTGCTGGGACTGTGACGTGTGCAAGAGGGGTTTGCCACGTGGGGCGTCCACTGATGTCTGACCGGTCCCTGACCGGTCCCTGCCCTGTCCTTGATGGAGGGGTAGCGGCACTCGGCAGCCTGTGCGTGTGATGGAGATGCTAACGTGAACAGACCGAGCACGCGTCCCAAGGAGCGTCTTTGCTCTTATTAGCGTAGCTTGAAATGGCGATGAAAGGAATGGGCCGCTTGTGCTTGATCTCAAGATCAAATAGTCCGAGGAAATCAAAGACCCGTGTTCACACAGCGTGTGGCATTTAAAAGAGCATATGCTAACAAGGGTGCCATTACGGCGTTTGCAAGGAAGAGCTCATATGCTGTGGGGTAGTTTCTTTGCAATGGTGAGTTACGAGTATGTGTGTGTGTGTGTGTGTGTGTGTATAGAAATACCTGCGATAACCATTCATTCCATACAAGTCTTGCACAATTGCCAAAACCACAAATTTCTCCATGTCCTGCCTTCTATTTGCACCCCCAAGGCCATGCCTGGTGTTGGCAGGTGCTCGGGGGGGGGGTGTGAGTGGTCCCTCTCGGTCACTCACACCTCCTGCTTCAAGATCAGACACGTCAGGCCTGAGACACACCCCCCTGAGCGCTAAACGCATCTTTCTCTCTGTTTTATGTTGTCCCTGGACATAGTTCGATGTTGCTTCCTAAGCTTGCTGGATTCTGTGTTCCCTCTGTGCATGTCTGCACAGCCCCTGAAGCGGTCTCTTTCCTCCCCAGGAGCGTGGACAAATCACACCTGTCTGCTTCTCCTGTATCCCCACAGGGCCCAGTGTGCAGGCTATACAGGTGTGCTAGCCACATAAATAAAGATACCATGGAAAGAAAATTGTCGCCGGGTTGTTATGCTGAGTTCCCAGAAGTCGGCGAGAGTGATGGTACTGGCTATCTTCCAATATTGCCTGGGACACAGCCGTGAAAAAGAAAGACACCTTGCCCTTCACGGCAGTGTGGATGGACCTGGAGAGCACCACGCCGAGTGAAATAAGCCAGCCAGAGAGAGACAAGTACCGTGGGACCTCACTTATATGTGGAAGGCAACGAACAGAATACACTGACAGAGTAGAAACACAGGCATGGACACACGGGGCAGACTGACAGCTGTCAGAGGGGAGGGGGGCTGGCGGGTGGGGGGATTGGATGAAAGCAGGGGAAGGGAGTATGTGTGCCCAGTCCACGGACACAGACAACAGAGTGTTGATGCCAAATTAAAATTCAGGGACCATTTACACAATGAGAGACAGAGGGAGGGAAGCAAAAGTATGTGTTTCAGGCACGCACACAACCATCATCCAATGCCCACTTCCTTTTTGCAGACGGGATGGATGATGCCATTTTCTTGGGTCACCCCAGTAAATAATTCAAAATACAAAGCTGCAACTCTCCACAGTCCATGAGACAGGCATCTCCAAATGCCTGTCTGTGCCTCCCGTCTGCTACCGCACAGCATCCACGTAGCTGTGGCGGGGAACGGACTTGGGACCGAGGCAAAACGTGTTCTGTGATGAGCTGCACTAGGGTTACAATAAAAAGGGGGCTCGCGGATGTCAAAGGCAAGCAGGTGTCCGATGAATGTTTCCTAGGACCATGCCAGCACATAGAAATGTGAGTGTCAGATGGGGAGAGGGACAGAAAGCAAAACATCACCTGTAAACACATGAGAGGTATTAAATGTAGAATTCATCTTCCCAAATAACAACATTCAGCCAATGTGTCCCCCCCACCATCCAAGAACCTGGGACCTTGTCTAGTCACGGTCTAGAGGTTGTCCCCAAGATGGGAGAACACTAGAAGGAACTTCTGAAGCAGCACGTGCAGCCCGATCAGAAAACAAAGATTCTCACTATTGCATGTGTACGTCTTGAGAAATGGGGGCCCTGCTGCACACCTGTAGGGATGAATCCTTGTAGTAGGCACACGGGATTCCACGCACGTGCTGAGGCCGCACGGGTTGGGTGGCCAGCACACGGATCGCGGGCTGTGAACAGATTCCTCTTCCCTTTCATTCACAAGCCCCAAATGCCGTGTCTTTCGCAGGCGGGTTTTAGGACACGTTCATTCCCTACATTGTAAACTGTTGACAACGCTTCCTTGCATAGTAACTCCTTCTTTCTTTTCACCAACCCTAATATACACAGATTCGGGCCAGATGCAGGCACCGCAGCGTCTCAAAATCTTATTTCAGCAAAAGGGAGATTTCGACGTTTAATGACGCAAAAATGAACCTGATCGTGTAACTACACTAGTTACAACAGATTTTGTTTAAAAACCTAATTCTATATGCACCCTGAATCTAATGTTCCTGTGTACATCCGTGTGTGTGTGTAAGCTATCATTTTTCTCAGGCATGAAGAGATGAAGATTTTTTATCTTCTTTTATATCTTGCCAAATTTCCGCAGGAGTCATCTGCGTTTGCCCTAACCAGCTCTAGTAGAGATTAGCTGGTGAGCCTTCGAGAGAGTGCGCTCGCTCCCTGGTTTCAAAGCCTATTTTAACGCCTGACTCTGCCCCTCCGGCCAATTCATCTACCGTCTGTACCTCAGTTTCCTCATCGGTACGTGGAAGAACCTACACCGGGAGAGTGGCCTCGAGATCCAACATCCTGATTTGTCACTAGTTAGAGCCGTATGTTTTCATTACTATTAGAAAGTCCGAAAATTCAAAACAATTGCTGCTTAAATGGCTGGCTCAATCAATACTTAAAAAAAATTATAAGCACTTGTTTTAAGGTTGTTAAGTAATGCATGTCCCCATAAAGTGTTATGTATTTTTGCTCATTATAACTTGAAAAAAAAATTTTTTTAACATTACCTATACCATATCAAAAAGAGCACATAAATAACACCTAAAAATAAGGGCTAATAATGCGTCATCAATAGCTAAAGCCCCATAAGATCAACAGCCTACAGATACTGGTGTCAAAGCTATGTGGATACATAATGTATCCCCGTCTCGCAGAATAAGGCTCACAAAGGGAAGTTTGACAGAGCTCACCACCGGGGCACAGTCAGGCTCCCAACACTTGAAACTGGGCCCCATCTGCTTGTCCGCTCTCCACAGGGCATTGCTGGGCTCGTGTATTGAGGTGCCAGAAATGCCTAAAACCACTTCCTTCTGACATCAACGGAGATACTCAAGCCCAAGGTCTTGCATTTGGAGATTAGAACTTTCATTTAAATGCCTCCCCCAGACCACCCCCCCACCCTGGTCATTTCTCTCCAAGCCCAGAACGGCCAGCCCATTCCTGTAAGGAGGTGATGACCTCAGGAAGCCATCTGGGGATCACACTTACCTCCCCGGGGGATATTCCACCTATTTCTTTCAACGAGCTGTCTTCTCTGTGACCAAATGGGAGATAGCAGCAGGGTATCTCCGCCATTTTCCCTGCAGTCCTTGCTTTGAGAAAGCACAACTGTTTGTAGCGTTTCTACGTATTTGTGCTAATAGTTCCTTTAGGGGAAGAATGGGTTGTAAAATACCTTTTCCTATATACCCATTAAAAATTTCATACACACACACAGTGTTGCTTTACTTCCTTGGCAGAACCCAATTTTTTCTCCTAACACGTGTCTCATAACATATGACGTGGTAAGTTCATTTGAAGGACGTTCTGAGAAAGAAAAAACAGCCTGGCCATCTGACTTCTACTGACCAGCCTAAAAATTCATGCCAACGTCGCAGGGGGTCCAGCCACGTATAAAATACAGTGGAGCCCTGGCTGCTGTGGCTCAGTGGATTGAGCGCCGGCCTGTGAACCAAAGGGTCGCTGGTTCAATTCCCAGTCAGGGCACATGCCTGGGTTGCAGGCCAGGTCCCTAGGAGGGGGCGCAGGGGAGGCAACCACACACTGCTGTTTCTCTCCCTCTCTGTCTCTCTCCCTCCTCCTTTCTCTAAAAATAAATAAATGAAATCTTAAAAAATATATAATACACTGGACCCTTGAACAACAAGGATTTGAACTTCACAGGTCCACTTATAGATGGGTTTTTTTTAATCCTCACCCCAGAATATGCTTATTGACTTGAGAGAGAGAGGAAGCGAGAGAGAGAGAGGAACATCAGCATTGCCTCCTGTATGCACCCCAACTGCGGGCGGAACCCGTCATCTAGGCATGTGTCCTGACTGGGGACTGAACCCGCAACCTTTTGGTGCACAGGATGACATGCCAACCGACCGAGCCACCCAGCCAAGGCTCTCCACGAAGTTTCGGAATTACATTGGACAACTTGTTGACATTCCCTTACCCCCAGGAAGCAATCAGATTGATTCCATCAAGCAGTCATATTGCAGTTCTTCGTTACCAATGCAGAAACCGTTCTACCTGTAAATACACAGGCATCTCCCTGCCACTCTGCCTTCTCATTTTTGTTGTGTTGTTAGCAATACTTACAAAACTTAGGGACTTCTGTATCATAGAAGACAACACTGACGTAGGTACAGACAGACCATTCCTCTTCTGAACAGGTGACGTAAACTTAAGGGTCTCAATAAATACAGTACCGTACTGCCCATATATTTTCTCTTCCTTATGATTTTTAAATGACATTTGCTTTCGCCTAGCTGACTTTATTTTAAGGAAACTCTAAATAATACACATAACATACACGATATTGTTCATTGGCTGTTTACATGATTGGTGAGTCGTCCAGGGAATAGGAGGCAAAGTCTGGGGGAGTCCAAATTTGGGTGTGAATATTTGACCGGGAGAAGGGGGTGGCTGTCCATGTCCCTAACCCCTGCCCTTGCTCCAAGGTCAACTGTAACTGCAGGTAAGGTCCGATGCAGGTCATCCTCAGCCATCCTGGCTTAAGACAAATCAAGGGCCGTCTGCAACCCCTAAAGTGGACTCAACATCCCCTTTTACTGGACTTTCTTTACTGACAATTCTAACCACTCAAAGTTCCTGATCCCAAACTTTTTTCTGCTTAAACAAAAACCCAGGTGCTACCCCTTAGGGTGACCTTGACATAGGACAGAATGAGCGGCCAGGGGTGCGGTAAGCATGTGACAAATTTGCCATCGTTGGCACCGTAGTGCTTTTCCGACTCTCGAACTTTACTCAATAGAATTGTTTGGCTGCCACTGGAAGATTTCCTCAAAAGGACGCCCTGTGCTCCAAAGCTTTAAGGCATCGCGATATCACACACAACTCAAAACCCGCAGACATTCAGAATGGCGGTGTGTGCGCGGTGCACGGTGTTTGGCTGTCCCGCTGCAGGAAGCATCTTACCCAGCAGTCTCTTACCTTTGGCTGCTCTTCCCTGGGGTTTTGGCGCCAACGCCTGGCCGAGGAATTGACCCAACAATAGCGTAGAAAGTGTGGGAACCAACCCCGTGAGCACCTGAGGTTTGCCTTTATAATGTAAGTCAGCTGCAGCACCTAACTTGGCAAATGAGAAAGGGCATGCGGGAAAGAACCACAATAAATCAGTCAACCGCCTACAAAAGAATGGACGCGTAATTAGGTGCACAGAGCATTAGAAAATACTGTGATATTTTATTATTAAAAATGCTTGCTGAAAAGTTTATACATATGTGTCCAGCCATATATATGTTCTATCATTACTTAAGGCAAAATCAAAAATGAAACCGCAAAATAATAACCCAAGAAACCATTAAACCCTGCGTGCCTGTCAAGGTAGAGAAGCCTAGGAAAGTAAAATTATTTTTTTTACACATTTTTTCTCATTTTCCTCTTTTTTCAGTTTTTTTATAGATAGCAAGTATATTGTATTCTCATAGAACTCTATGAAGATTCTAGAACTCCTTCCCATGTAGAAATAAGATATCGTTGAAGGTGTATTAAATTGCTTTTGATCATAATCCTCTGTAAAAGCTAAAGTAGTTATCCACTTAACAAGAACTCTTTTTTTTGTACCCCCCCGTACCCCAATGTGACAAGCCTGTTACAGTACTGGGCATATTGCTAGCTGAAGACAATTGGAAATACTAAACAAATACTGGAACTCGAATTACAGACGTACCCACACCGACGCAAGTGTCTGTCCTCTGTGGTGTGGCGGAGCGTGTTTGCGGTCCTTACACAGAGCCCGAAGGATGGCGTGACGCCAGCTGGCGAGGTTCACGCCCCCGGGGACACAATTCCTTTCCTTCCGCTGCGAGAAAGGCGCGTGGCTTCACCGTGTCCCAATGGGGGATGAGATTGTGACAACATAAACACACCGACACTCGTCCTCCAACGTAAACCAAGAGAAACACGGCTGCCAACCATTTCTCAGAAGTGTCTTTTCCCTGGAGAGCTTTCTCAAGCGCTCGGATTTAAATAGCTACCACCGTTGCGGTTGACGGGTTGTGTATCCGGAGAAAGTGGCGCTGTGTGTGTGTAGGGGGGGCCCGCCCGCCTTTGCAATGGCATTGAAGACTGGGTTTCTACGGGACACCCCATGAAGCCCAGACATGCCCTCTGCATTTATCTTTGGCTACTCTTTCCTGGGGCTGCGGGTGTTTCTGCAAGACAGAACATAACCACAGAAGCCGGCCCCCGTTTGCTTCTTCCCCCTCGCCCTTTACGACACTCAAAATATTCTTCTCGGGAGGTGAAAAGGACAAGGAGAAAATGGCCACGTGTCAGGGGACTCCGGCCCCGAGTTTGTCCACTTCAAACGGGTGAATGACTTGCACGTGTCCCCTCCACAGGGAAGCCCCCCTAACTTGCCGGACAACCCACGCCAAGCGCTGTTGAGGTTCTGCCTTCCTTTCGGTGTGTGTGTTTCTGTCGCCTTTGTGATCACAGATGGATACACAAATCCACATGAAGCAATGCTGAGAGACGAACCTACACATAAGGGAAAAAACAAACAAACAAACAACCAAAACTCTGCCTGCTGATAAATAAGGGACTCCTTGCTTCCGCAGAAAAGGGAAGGCGTGAGCTCTCCTGCCACGGGATGCGCTGAGCTAGGGACACCCAAGCATGGCACAGCCCTTGCTGCAGCTGCTGCGGAGAACAGAGCGGCAGTGACTCGGGGCGCCCGCCTCGCCAAAGGCCTGCTTTCTCTCCTTTCTGGCAGGGCCCTGCACTGGGGAGCAACCCTTCCCCCAACACATTGAGAGAGCCAGAAAGACAGAACTGAAATCTCTCTGTTTTTTTTTTTTTTTTGGCCTGATGGGGCTCTGCCTGTGCCTGGGTCCACGACTTTGTGAAAGTTTCACACGCACACACACACACACACACGCAACAAAATAAATGTTCCGTAAGACAACAGTCTCCTAAGGTTGCTGTCACACGCACTGCTACGACCTGGGAAGGGGAAGGTGTCCCCGGTGAGACAGACGCCGCCCCCTGCTACACAGAAAACACATTTCAAAACCGTCTGTCCTCATTGTCACAAGGAATTAAGAAGAAACACCTCCTATGTCTGCAGGAAACAGAGGTGATATGACTAATGTGTATATATATATATATTTATATACATCCAGACCACAATGGGAATAGTACAATCTTGCGAAAAAGCTCTTTCAAACTAAAAACACCGATAAAAGCCTTGTTTGTTTTGTCGTGTTTTCTTGGGGGTGGGGTGGGGTGGGGTGGGGTAGTGTCTGTGTGTTTCAACTCACAGCTATATACATTTTCTTTTTATTGTTACAAAGTTTCTTAAATAGAGTCCAGGCTGGCAAAACATCCCTTTGCCCACAGGTCTATGTTCGGACTGCGTTCCACTTGAATCATAAAATTCTAGTTCTCCTCCTTCCTGGACTAGACAGAGCTCGTTTGCTGGGTAAACGCCCACAGATTCTTTCTTCCCTTAACTAGAGCCATCTCTCGTATGGCACATAAAGAACTTTTATTTTTATTATTATTATTCTTATTATTATTTTGAAATTGCAATTTAAAAAACAAAACAAAACAAAACACACCACCAGCATGAAGTGTCCCTGGCTAAGTTCCAGAGGAGTCAGCTTGGGTGGCCAGGTGGGGGAATACCCAGGTTCTGGAAAGGCGCGCACGGGGGCGGGGGCCTCGCCCAGAAAGGTTCGCTGCAGCCGTGGCCACGTGAAAGCAGGGTTTCCGCTCGCGACGTCTCCTCTCCACAGGTCGGAGGGCCAGAAGTTGATGTGGTGCCAGTGGGGTGCGTCCCCACGGTCCGTAGCACGGGCTGCCCTTCCGCTGTGGGATTTGTTGGCGTGGTCCTACGTCGGCGGGGTGGAGAGCATTCCTTGGGTGGAGGCGTTGCCTCTCCGATTCTCTGCTCGCCCCGTGGCTGGCGGAGGCGCGCGCGGGAAGGGGTGCGGGGCTGGGTGGGGGGCGGGGCGCGGGGGCAGGCAAGCTATACGCGGGTGGTGGAGTGCCCGTGCGGTAGATTCGTACTGTTCTGCCCCCCGCTGAAGGTGTTGAACGTGTGCAAAGGCTGCATGCCCGTCAGTGTGTTGGGGATCATGGTGATGGTGTTGGGGGTCATGAGCGGGATGTCGTCCGGGGAGCGGCGCAGGGTGAGCGTGTAGTCGGGCGGGCAGGTGAGCCTGAGCGTGTCGTGCGCCTGCAGCGACTCGCACTCGTGGTCCTGCTCCAGCTGCTTCATCTGCAGCGACAGGATCTCCTCGTTCTGGATGTGCGCGATGTCGTTGCTGGCGTTGCGCTGCGGGCTGGGGCGCCGGTGCGTCTCGTGGCGCCGCTTGTCCTTCTTGTAGTACAGGGCGGCGAAAGCCAAGATGTTCAGGAACAGTAAGGAGGCTCCCACGGCGATGGTGACGCTCAGCTCGGTGGAGTAATCCCGCTTGGTTTCGATGAGGACCGTGGTGTCCTCGGGCCCCGTCTTGTGCGGGTCCTTGGCGTGCTTCGGGTGGTTGGCGGGCGTGATGGCCGGGCGCTTGGTGGTGGGCCATATCTTGGCGGGGGAGCGCCGGGTCCCGTAGGGGAAGGACGTCATGTCGGGAGGGGGCACCTTCGTGGTGGTGGACACGTACTGGAAAATCTCATTGAGGTTGTGCAGGTGAGGCACGAGCTCCAGCCAGAAGGCCACCTTGGTGGCGCGGTAGTGGTCCCGCACTCGGGGTTTGAGGCCGATGTGCAGGTACAGCTGGTCCTTCGGGTTGTACTTGGACCAGGCCACCTCCTCGAAGCGGTTGGGTTTGGTGTGGATGAACTTGGTGTCCTGAGGCACGGGCTGATTGGGGTCACTGGGGGGAGAAGGGAGGACAAAACAGAGAGGACGTCACACGCTTCCACAGGACACAAGGACGTGTAATCAGGTACCCCGAGAAATCACCGTCCGCTCATCTCAGGTGTTTAGCGACCCACACAAAATACTGACGTAGCAACAGGTGCATGCATTCTGCAGGGATGTAAGATGGCTACCCTTTTGTCTTTGCCTTAAAACTCCCCTACTGACCTTTTTTCTTTGTATTATTTCTCCATTTATTTTGTTCTTTACATTGCTCACATCCGTGAAATTATACAGTATCTGTCTCTCTCTGCCAGACTCACTCACTCAGCACAAACCCGCTAGGTCTACCAATGCTGTCGGAAATGGGAAGATTTCACTCTTTCTATGGCTGACCAATGTCCCTTGTGAAAATGCACCCCATCTTCTTTATCCAACAGTATTTTTAAAGTAATTCCCGATGGCAGTGTGATGGCATGTTCATAATACTTGGCCTGTGGTTAAAGGGCATCAAATTATCTGCAACAGCAATAAAGGAAAAGCATGTCTGGGTGCATTTTTATGAAGTTCCCTGCCCACTGCAGGCCCCCACGCCAGAAACCAGGTGGACTGGAAGGTCCTACGGGAAGACATGAGGTCTACGGATGCTCCCCGACGTCAGGAAGGACACACATGGTAGACACGGCCAGCAGGCACCACATCTGCCAAAGAAAGGACTTCAGCCCCCGCATCCGAGGCTGTCAAAATCATTTCCGAACTCTTGAGCTTTTCACACCTGAGAAATCGTGAGCAAGTTCTCAGAATTCCTCATCTACAGAGAACTCTGGGTCTGGAAGTAAGAGATGAAGGTGAAGATTCACTCCAACATTGCCGGCGTAGAGTAAGACCTTGATAAACGTTATCCCTTTCTGCCAATACACATATTAGAATACCTAAAATATGTGTCATTTATACTGTACCTAAATATACAGGGTCCAGCACAAATAACGCCCCCTTTTTATTAGAAAATCATAAGCATGTAATTCCGTAACACCAACAGCACACTCAAATGCACCGTAGGACATTTGAGGTGACATGTCCAAATGACAACTATAAATTATGACACCCGTATCATTCTGCTACCAACCGCACTCAAGCAGGCCTTACTTCTGCCGGACCCTGTATAATTCAGAATACCTACAAGTTTCCTTAGGCAGGGCTATAAAGTAGTATACACGCACAGTACAGAGGGGATACTACATACTGTTACAGCGTATGCTGTGTTAAAGCATAGTGTATACAGCCTGTGCTACATTGTATATAGTATACGCTTATAACACTGTGTGTTACAGTATATACTGTGCATTATATAGGGTACATATGTATTCATGCATGCTGTATATCACAGCTTATACAGTATACACATGTAGATATATGGATATGATTATATATGTGTACCAAAGGAAAAGCAGTTTTATCTCATAACTAAATGCACTGCTTTTATTTTACTCATGGGACCAAAAATATAAAATTATAGGTCCTGATGACATGCACTTTGAAACAACGCATTTGAAAATACACTGCTTTTTATTTCTCGGTTTTAGAAATTTTACGTTGTAGAGTAAGTGTTGGATTCAACAGAGCATCTTATGTTTCTTTTAGTTGAGTTTCCTAGAATAACTTTTTGAAAATTTCCTGTGTTTACTGGGAATCGGCCACGGAAGCATTTCTTGATTTCCACTGTCTGGAAGCCCCGGAAGGCCGTGGGGACCCCTGTTAATTCTGCTCAGCCGACCGAAGTGCATTTGTTTCTTAGCTGGGCAGCCTCGCTCATGAAGGAGACGTCACGTGGGAACAAGAGGGTTCTGTTCTTGCTGCATAGCAGGCCGTTTTTCGATGGAAATTAGGGTACATTTGAAAAGGAAAGAAACACATTTATTTCGCTCTCAAAGAACAGAGCCCTGGACTTGGGGGAAAGCAGAAAGGTAAACTTGACCCTGATATAATCTACTAAACTTCTCGGATGCACAGTTGGAAACCTCCACCAAAATGAACCCACGGAGCTTCCGAGAGCCGAGAGCCGACATTACGGTGTCGGACGCCCCGCTCACTGTCGATCTCCAATGGTGTTTACATTTCCCTGTAGCGTTTCCCATGTTTTAACTCCCGGCTGTAAAATTAAAGATTATCATGGTTAACGAGAGAAACAGACACATCTTCTCTCTGCAGGAAGAGCCTCAAAACGGCTTCCTCCAGATACCCCAACCCCTAGCACGAACATCTTCCAGGGTCGTATTTTTGAAAGAAAAGCATGAACATTTTCAAAGGTCGTACTTTTGGAAGATGTCACCTGGGCACTGAACACACAGTTCACGTGTGTTCCTAAGGTTTTGCGGGCACTTTATCGGCTAGAGATAGGTAATAGGAGTTCTTTAAACACAGCAGTGAATCCTGATAAGGTGATATTGCAGGCACCCGGCTCTCCTTTGCCCTCAAATGCAGTGGCAGCTGACTGTGACCTGGCCGCTGGGACAAACAGCAGTCACACACCAAGAATTACGTGTTCAGTGACTCCGATGGAATGGGTAGAGGTGTTTATTTCTTTCGCATAAAGTACTGTTTGGCAATAAAGGTCACTTGTAATGTCAACTCATGCCTCTGGGCTATTCTCCTTAACGGTGTCTTTCCTGCTTTCTGCAAAGACTCCGTAAAAGTGGAATATAGATTAATCATGGGCTTCTGGCAAATTCACAAGGAGAGCTGCACCTGAAGCAAAGCAAAGATCTAAGGCATTGCACCATACCTACCCCGAACTCTGGAAAACAAGGTAAAAATATTGAAATACATGTTGGTCTTATTGTATATTTGGTGCTATAGAACATATTTGGTGTATTAGTCATGAGGAAGTAATGTCACTATTTGAATGCTAATAGCATCTGAAGTCTTCAGGGTACAAGGCAAAATTTGATTGCGGAAAGTCCTCTTCACATGCCCTGGCTGGTGTGGCTCAGTGGATTGAGCGCGGGCTGTGAACCAAAGGGTAGCTGGTTCAATCCCCAGTCAGGGCACATGCCTGGGTTGCGGGGCAGGACCCCAGTAGGGGGCGCATGAGAGGCAACCACACATGGATGTTTCCTTGTTTTCCCCTCTGTCTAAAAATAAATAAATAAAATTGTAAAAAAAAATAAAAGTCATCTTCATGGCCATATTTTCTAGGGAGAGCTTTGTTTTCGCTTTCTATCCACCTCTGTCCATACCGAACGTGGGCTGAACTGGCCCTCCATCAATGAGTGCCTGGGTTGTGTTGACCGGCCAGGACCCACGGCTTCCCTTCTGTTGCCAAAGTGCTTTGACAGGACAAAGATGCGTATTCTTTACCACCGCGGCCAACGTGGGAATCAGCTTTCGTTTTTCCTTGACGTCACTTCTCATTGATCAAAACTCTCCACGTCAGCCCTGTTTCTACACGGCCCCTGAATGCTCTGCCTGCACAGTTCACCTCCCTCCGTGTTTGGGTTTAGGTCTCACGTGGGCCAATGAGACAGTCTCTTAGGGACAAATACATCCTCCTCTGTCTTCTCCCACTCCCTTCCGCATCGCTCTGCCTCCCCTCCACACGCACCTTCCCAACATCATTTCTTGGGTGCTCAGCAAAAACCAAACCAACGAATAAAGCTGGTTTGCTACATGTATGTCCACCGACACGCAGACATAAGGAGGTACCCGTCCGCTTCAGGATGCATAAAACACAGCGGCAGCTGCAGCCCCGCCTTGAACAACTGGGAATGCAGGGCGCCGAGTGTGAGGTGGCAAACTGTTGCTGTCCCAGCAGATGATAATAGCAATTAATGCATGTTCCGGAGCCGTGTGCTCCTTTCTCCACGTGCGTGGTCTGGGGCGTGTGACGAGCTATTCTTTTCCTCAAACTCCTGTCTCCCTCGTGCTCATAAGGAGCGGTGGCTGGTCGTCACCTGCGTTCTAGGCTTTTGTCTGCATCCTTGCTTGCGCCTGTGTGCTGGAGGTCACAGCTAAGCCTCTCACCCAGGACCGTGAGCCCAGACATGGTTTAACCGGTGCCGTTCCCTACCTGGCACCATTTGGGCTCGTTCTCCTCACCTGGACCGCTGAAGCAGCTCCCATGGGGATGAGGTAATTGTCTGCGCAGGGCTGCTGAGGCCACAACCCTAGTTAAACTACGTAACTAACTCGCAACGACCTCAGAAGCCTTTGCCACCTGCTGACAAACACCTCAATCCCTACACCATGCCCATCAGGTCCAGCCCGTTTTCCTGTTAAACCAGCAGCCCGTGCAATACTGCTCTCCACTTGCTTACGTCCAAAGTGCCGTGTTGCTTTGCACAGTAAATGGAGTTCTGAGTACCTCCCTTTAAGGATGCTCTGAGTCCCATCAACCATCTTTGCAAATTAATTAAAAATAAAAACCTCACGGCGTGAATGTGTCTTAAGTATCATTTCAGCTCCACTCCTTGTGGACAGCAGAAGCAAAATGAACTCCTGCTTGGACGGCCTCCGGATGCTTCCGACGGACTTCTGAGGCACCCCCATCATCTCTATCCCGTTACCTTGGGGAGACCCCTATCTCAGAGTCGGGAGGCAGCTATTCTACAAGAGCAAGGCTTCGTTCTTTCCTGTGTGTTCCTGCTCCTTCATCACCGTTAAGAAGGCCAGAAATGTCATAACCAGGTAACAAGCATCGTCCCTTGAGTATGGGCTGTGGTAAATCCCAGGTAATGTTATGTGTCCATGCCCTGCCTGTGCCCCCAGTGAGGGGTGTGCACCTCCACTGCCAAGCCAAGGGGTCGTAGGAACTACAGTTACGACATTAAAAAGCAATCCACGGCAGGACGCTGTGCCATTTTCCATCCTGGTTGCTGGAGGCATCAACTAGGGGTGAGCCTACCACTCATTAGTCCCCTTTCTCATTTGTTCATTTTTAAAAAGATTTTATTGATTTATTTTTAGAGAGGGGAAGGAGGGAGAAAGAGAGGGAGAGAAAGGTTGATGTGTGGTTGCCTGTTGCACACCCCCTACTGGGGACCTGCCCTGCAACCCAGGCATGTGCCCTGACTGGGAATCGAACCGGCGACCCTTTGGTTTGCAGGCCACACTCAATCCACTGAGTCACAGCAGCCAGGGTCCTTTCTTTCATTTTTAAACAAAGAGAAACCTCCCTCACAGGGCCTCTGGGCATCTGTGGTCGTGTCAAACAACATCACTTTCAGTAATTTCTTTCAACAGCCCGAGGAAGCTAACATACCACTGTTACATAAACAAACGTATGGACTTGAATCCTCTCTTTGTGGAAGAAAAAACGGTTTCAGGACGGGCAACCTTCATTCCCAAATCTTTGCATCTCCTCCCTTCTCTGCTGCCCCCAGGGCAGCTTTTCTTACTCCCAACATATCAAATCGGACCGTTCCAAGCGGGCACCCAGGCTACACACTTCCCACTGGGCAGACGCGTCCTACTTGGGCTAAGACCGCAAAGCACTCGGAAGCCCCTTCCCACCAGGAGTATTTGGAGTCCCTGTCAAGAACAATGGCTTGGAAAGCCCTAAGCATCGAGACCCCCCAAATCCCCCATAGCTCCCCCTCTCTCGAGCCTTGTGGGGTGGGCACCAGCAGGGCATCCCCGTGGGCAGCTAGCCTGGCCATCTGGCTTGCCACGGGGAGATTCACCCCCCCTGGCGCCGGGAGCATCTTCATGTTCAATTCAGCCAAGAGGCTCAAGGTCAATGACAGAAGCACAGGCAGGCAGGATAGAATGCTACCTCATTAATTTCCACAACTAGGTTACAGGACAAGAGAAAATGAAGATGCCCGGGTGTATGGGGCTCCTTAGGGTGCTGGGCACGCTTTTCTCGCGTTTGCTGAGAATCTGCTCAGTAGACTTTTGGAGGCAGCTCCTGTACATTTTCTAGACATTTAGCCAGGGAGCCTTGTAAAAAGATATATTTATAGATACACATAAATACCTCTCTCTATATATGGACATGTATAGGAAACATATATTTACTTAGGAAACCAATATGCATAAATATTTATATACACTCCTATATATGTGAAGCACATTTCATAACTATACAGCATTAGAGACACAGCCCTCTGGGTTCTACAGCAGTGCCACGAAGCCAACGTTGCCAGGAAGAGAGGGACTCCAATTGTTTGCTTTCCCAGGGCACACGCAAGTTATGCGGACATTATCCTGTAGTCCAGTGATTTTGAAACTTTTTCTTTTTTAAAAAATTTTTTTTGGTCTTTTTTAAAAAAAGATTTTATTTATTTTAGACAGAGGAGAAGGGAAGGAGAAAGAGAAGGAGAGAAACATCAGTGTGTGGGTGCCTCTTGCAACGCCCCCTACTGGGGACCCGGCCCACAACCCAGGCATGTACCCTGGCTGGGAATCGAACTGGCGACCCTTTGGTTTGCAGGCCGACACTCAATCCACTGAGCCCCACCAACCAGGTGAACCTTTTTTATGACACACCTACACTCATCACTAAAATTCTGCGGCACACCCAAGAATATATGTTTTGCCGACTGGACCCAAACACAGGTATAATTTTGATTTGTCTCCACTGGATGGCTATTGTATTGCTATTTTTTATTTGACCATCTGAGGGAAAAGAGTGTCCCGGACTAAATTGTCGGGGGCTGCCTGTGTTAACAATTCTGGGGTGCACTGGTTACCCATCACTGCTGTGGTCTGTGGGCTATGCAATCATAGCATTACGCTTAAAAACAAGGCGTATACATCAGTGAAAATACGTCACTGCATAAAGAATGGTGACCATCCTCTGACACTTCAGGAAATGGTAATCTTTGCTGGTGGAGGGTATGAACCTTACGTTTGTGAAATGAATGAATAAATAAATAAAGCAACATCGAACAATAAAGCCCATGGTTGTAAAATGAGCTATGCCTTTATGTTTGTGTGTATAAGAGTATACACACAAACACATAGTATCTCTCTATCGTTATTAGATCTATTTCGTTTCCGTGGTTACACAATTAGGATCCTTATCATGTGGCTCACATGTTTTGATAACCCCATTATTTCGCAAATGAGTCGAGGTCTTATTCACATTTGAAACTCCAGAGTCAGCTTTCAATAAGACTGGCAAATGTGTCTGTATCCCGCCGTGGGAAGGAGGACACAGAACTTGTCAGACCCAGCAAGCACTGTGATAAACAGCTGGCTTGCCCTGGTCGGGTGGTGCCGTTGGATGGAGCGTCATCCTATGATACCTTGAAAGGCTGCAGGTTCAGTCCCCAGGTGGGGGGCATATGGAGGACAACCTATCTGTGTTTCTCTCTCACACCAATGGACACCAATGTTTCTGTCTCTCTGTCTTTCTCTTTCCCTTGCCTTCTCTCTAAAATCAGTAAACACATGGCCAGGGAGGGATTAAACAAATGAGTCTCGATGAAATAATTTAGGGGTCAAGAATAAACGTGGTCCTGGTAGAAACTGGGGAGCAGCGACTACCGTGTGGGCACTTGTAAGCCGCGGCGGTACAGCTGTGCAAACACCTGTACAGAGGCAGGAGACAGCTGGGAGCAGGGGAACAACAAGGTGGGGAGAACCTACCCAGTTTTGGCGAAATTCGTCCAGTAGGTCATCACCACCGCACTGAGCATGACGTCGTTCTTGGAGAAGTTACAGCTGAAGAGCTCTGTCGGGCCGATCATGGGGATGCCGAAGACGTAGGGCACCTCGTCGCCGTGGGCCGAGTCCGCCCAGCTGGGCTTCATCTCGCTCTGGCAGTGGTGGTAGAAGGCGTAGAAGTAGGTGGGAGACCCGTACTGGGCGTGCAGATCGGCGGTGGCCACCGCGGGGGCCACCCACTGGTGGTCGGTGAAGAGGGCCACCAGGGTCTTGCGGCGCGTCTCCGGGTTCTCCTTGTCTGCCCAGTCTGTGTACATGAACTTGATGGTCTCCCGCAAGGTGTCCTTGCCCTCCGGGTAGCCGTACAGGTTGTCCACAAAGTTGGACACGGAGAAGTCGAAGTCGTTGGGCGTCACGCCGTCTTCGTTGTCCACGATGCCGTCCACGAACTTGAGGCCCTCGCCCTGGTTGACGCCCAGCATGATGTCGTAGTTCAGGAACTCGCCCTGCTCCATCAGGATCTGGGGGTCGTCAGGGATGACGTCCCCGTCGATGACGGGCCCGAAGGAGATGTGGTACGTGGCGGGGGTGATGGTCTGCTGGATGAGCTCCTTGTAGTTCTTATTCCGAAGGCACTCCACCATGTCCGTGGTGTCCAGCATGTTGCAGCCGACCTTGTCCGCCAAGATGCGCGTGTACTTGGCCGGTTGGTAGTTCACGGCCCAGCTGGACAGCGCGGTCCCGCTCTGGATGATGGCTTTCTGGAACAGGCCTGCAGGTGCAAAATTGGGGGCATGCAAATGAAAATCTGGCAGACAGAAGAGCGGCTTGTACCGAGCAAAGAAGGCTCTGATTGAGTCCCGGACCTGGGAACGTCAGGGCCGGCGGCATTCAGCTCGGGCAGAATCTCTTTCACGCAAGTCCACTCGCTCTCCCCACACCCCCCCGCCTCCCTGCTGGGCGTTGCTTTTATGGGATGTTCTCACACACACACAAACACAGCGCAAGTGGTGTTGGAGAAAATAAAACTACATTTACACTTTCCCTACCCCGGCAGAAATAGGCATCCTCTTTCTCCCTGCGCTCTGCTGTCGTAGCTGCTTCTTATCCCAAATGACACATCAACAAAGCCTGTCTCAGTGACACTCCCCCCACTCCCCGGTCCCTAAAAATACGCTTTGGGCCAGAAGGAAGGTCACAGGCTACTCTGTCTCACTGGAAAAACCGGGTACGGCTTCAGTACAGGAAAGACAAGTTGACGGAAACCAGCCTCAGAGGATACATTCAGCGACGTCGTTCCAGCCGCCTCCTCAACCTATCAGGGGCATTGAAATTTTACAGTTCCATTAACTGAGTTAACTATTGCTGAAGAAAGCCTTACTGGAACCCTCAACAGAAATGCAGATTTAAATAAAGATTATTCATTTCAAAATGGCATCCATTTGAAGCCCAGGCCTTTGTACCATTTATTCTGCCTCGTTTTAAAGCTGTCTGTTTGGTGAGAAACTTGAAAAATCTCGGGCAGTTTGAGGAGTAAAATGTGAACTGCCCAGCGATGAGACACAACCTTGAGACTTGGCATGGACGTGGCTTTGCCCAACACACCATCAGACTCATTTGGGACCAATGCCCCCATGTTTGAAATTGCCGGAAATAAGGAACTACTGAGTCGCGTGTTGGCTTCTGAACAATGGCGCTTGAAAACCCTTCAAAGAAAGGACGTCCATATGTGATCTCTGAAGACATTTATGGGTTCAAACAATCAGAATTAGGAAAATACTGCTAGAAGTTACTTTTTTTTTTCTTTCTCACCACTATTGGCCATGTGTGAGGAAGACGTATGGATGTACCTGTCTGTTAGGGAAGCAATAAAATCCCCCAAAAGTGAGAAAAGTTGAATAAAGAAAAAATATCACCTATAATTCGTACTGTAACACGCAAGTTTCCTTAACATGTTAGGATCATTCTTTGGGGTTATTCTTCCTCCTTAGCCCACTTTGCTGAACTGTGTCTATTTCATGCATATTTTTTACACAGTGTTTCTCAGGCTGTTGAATAACTTAAGCTCAATTATTAAAACTAATTAGTGGTCCTTTGAGTAAATACTAATTAATGTTCCTTATAACTGTCTTGTCTTTTTTTAATCTCGTACCTGTTTCCATCATTCTTTGCTCTGATAATTCTGTGATTCGTGTGTTTGTGAATGCATTTTCCACATGTATGCTCATTTCGTTAGAACATCGTGCTGGAAGTGGAATTCCTAAGGCCAACCCTGTGGGTATCGGTCCCATTCTTGATTCCATCTCTGGGTTGTTTTTGGAAGGGCGCTTTGCCCAAACGAGCCACGCAAGACCCCAATGCACAGTATAATCGTGTCTGTCTGTCGGTTTAAGCCATCAGCACCCTTCTGCCCATTAGTTTGGGCCGACGTGGGTTTGATTCCTACAAACTTTGGTTCCAACACGTTTCTCAGTCGCCAAGTGAGAACCAGGAAAGGGTATTTATGTGATGACTGCCTTTCCCTTTTCAGTGAAGGGTTAATACAAATATAAGCCCGTAACGCCACATCTCCTTATCCACGAGGAAACGGAGCCTCAAAGACCTTCAGCGTCGAGGACGAAAAAGCTGCCACCAATTTTATGTTGCTAATGACGGCACCACGGCGCAGACAGGCTCAGCGACTTGTCTGCGAGGGTGCAGGAAGCGAGGGCAGAACGGGACACCCTGACACGGCGCGACGGTGCCTTCCTTTGTCGGCGTGTTTGTGGGTCGTGGACGTACCTCAAAGGAAGATACTGTGGCACTAGTTAAGTAAAAATAATTCCTTTTGAGTTGTACGTGCTTTTGATGGAAATCGTTCAAAGAGGTACGGGGCTCCCTGTGTCCAATCCCCGCTGATCTCTCTCTCTACAAGTTAAATGTTTATGTTTTTCAACTCCTGTTGACGTTGGCTATTATATTAGTTTCAAGTGTAACACGTAGCAGACAGACATTTCTATACCTTACGAAGTGACCCCCCCCGTAAGTCTAGCACCCACGTGGCCCCATCCATAGTTACTACAGTATCACCGACTATGTTCTCTGTGTTTTTGATGCCTGTCTTAAATCTCCAAAGGGCTTACATCCCCTGTCACCGACAGACGAGAGAGAAGGAGCTCGAGTAAGCTAGGATCTGAAAAGTGACCTGTATTCAGTTACAGCTGACTCTGAACGTCATTTTGCACAGTGCGGCGGAGGGAACAGAGTCGGTGACAGCGGAGAGGCCCCCGGCCTCATCACGTGAGAAGACGTCACTGCAAAGGTGACAAACCCACATCTATGAGGGACGTCCTTTTTCCGTTTCCCATTGCTTCTACCAAGTTGAAATTAGAAGTTAACATCTGAAGTTGAGTGAATAAGGGTAAAAAGGCAAAAGTAAAGGCTTCGCCTTTTGCAAGAAGTCATTTTGCTTTGGTCATTGTACCCTGCACATAATGGTTGTACCTTTAAGTAAGAAAAGAGGTGTATTAGGAAAAACCGTCTTTTGCTGTATATAATCCACACATTTTGCCCAAATTCTTTGGGGGAAAATAAGGAGGTGCATCACACATGGGCGTAATCCCATGTACAAGGCATATATGTGCCTTTTACAAGGGAAAATACAGTAGTTAAGAATACTGTATTGCTCGTCCCAAGAAAAAGACATTTTGTAACAATGCAAGGCAAGAGATGTGAGTTACACTTACCACGATCACTTTGCAACATATACAAAGATGATAGCGTTATGTTGTACACCTGAATCCCACCTAATATTTCGTGTCAGTTCTGTCTCCACTTTTAAAAACGGAAAGAAAGCTGAGTCCCGAGGAGAGAGTGTAGATGCGTGTCATTTGGGGGACGTACTTCAGTTGGCCCCGAGGGTCAGCGGTGCACCATGGGGAGAAGCTTTATTGATTACCTTCTGAGTAGTGGGACAAGGTTAGCAGACTGACGCAGGAGGCTCCCGCGCCTGAGCCGAAGATGGTCACGCGCTTGGGGTCGCCGCCAAAGGCCCCGACGTTCTCCTCGATCCATCGGAGGGCCTGGATCTGGTCCAGGAGCCCGTAGTTGCCTTTGGCCGCCTGGTCACCGGTGCTTAAAAACCCTGCAAGAGAAGACACCACACTTTGATTGGTCAGCTGCAGCAAGCACATCCGCGTGACGCTGATTGGGAAGTTCGGGGTTCTCCTGGCCCGTTCTTTTCTCCCTGTGCAAAGCAACAGTGTAGCCCATTTTTTCACAGCAGAGACACTTAGTGGTTGTAACGGCTCTTGCTGCTATTGACGCTGAGATAAAACGCCTCCTTGGGGGGGGTGTGGGGAGCTAACGGTAAGGCAAAATGAGGCTACAATATTTGTAACAAGTTACAACAGCAGGGACTTCAAATTTGACTGGATTCAGGTTATCGTTCCGGTACAAATGTCTGTTCTCACAAAATGAAAAAGACACCGAAAAGAAGTTTTTCAACGGAAAACACCTGTGTGTGTGTGTGTGTGTGTGTGTGTGTGGTGGGGACTGGTGTGTTTGTGTCTGCCTTTAAGGCTGTGTGTGTGCGTAACAGCACTGAACAACAGCTTTTTCTCATTATGTTTTTATTAATATTTTAATGTAATACCGTTTTTGTGTTTAGCTTTCAAAGTAAATTATAGATGTAACGAGATCCCACACTTCAACGGCTTAGTGAGCACCTCTCGTTTTCCATGTAGAAAAAACTCTCACAGTTACACACACACAGATAATAATTTTTTTAAAGGATTTTATTTATTTTTAGAGAGAGGAAGGGAGGGAGAAAGAAGGGGAGAGAAACATGAATGTGTGGCTGCCTCTCATGCGCCCCCTACTGGGGACCCAGCCGACAACCCAGGCATGTGCCCTGACTGGGAATCAAACCGGTGACCCTTTGGTTCTCAGGCTGGCACGCAATCCACGGAGCCACACCAGCCAGGGCAGGAAGCAGGTGTTTGTTTTCAAATCACCCTAGTCGGAACCCCAACCCCCTTGGACCTACAAGTAGACGCAGGATGACCCCGCAAGGTCGTACATACGTGACATGTTCCTTGAGTCCCACCATCTCTGACACACAGGGACCGCCCTGAGCCGAGAACATGCGGACGTACCAACCCTCCTTCATGGAATTAGCAATCACTAATTACTTTTTCTTGCCAACGAATGTTGTGCAGCTCCAGCATTCACCCCTAAACCTCCACCTTTTTTTTTTTTTCTTTTTTACACAGTTTCTCATGAAATGAGCCGTGCTCGGCTTGGGAGGAAGGCCTCTTTCACGCCATTTGATGAATAAAACAACTCGTCACGGCAGTGTGGGCCCCGCGTAATCACTAAGACAGGCCTCTCTGTCCCCATTAAGGAAAGAGGTGATTAATGCAGAAAGGCTCCAGGAATTTTCTGGCAGAACCGTTCTGTCTCCAGCAGACCCCCTCCCCCACCCGCCTCGCTCCCTCTCTGAATTCTTTGCAGAAATGACCTACTTGCGTATTTTGTGCCTGCAAAGCAATAAGAGAATGTGCACAGGCGGGGATGGCGGCTCTTCATTAAGGCGGGGCCCCTCCCTTTCCCGGCAAGAAGTGACTGTACTGGCCCGTGAAACGACTGGTTAATTAATGTCTCACACCCCGGGAAGTCTTCCCTCTTCCCAGAGCATCCTAGTGAAAAGCTGGAGCTAGCTTTACGAGGTTGAATTCTTTCCAAAAGTCCCGAGGGAAAGAGCCCTCCATGCGCATCTGAAGTTCAGCAAACGAATAGGTTTTACAAAAAAAAAAAAAAAGGAAAAAGCTGGTGTTTCCATAGTTTCTGCTTTGGAATTTTCATTTACTTCCATCAGTGCCCACGGATTTTTTTTTTCCTTCTCTTTTATAGTTTCACCAGCCTGCCAGGCAGAGTTCCAGTTTCGTGTTCTCTATCATCTAGGATGCTGCATCCCTGTCTTGTCCTGATTCTCCAAATATGGTGTTTGATAGAATCCAGAAATACGACGCGTGTGGGTTCACCAGTGTGAGAGGCTACGAAGAGCCCCGTGATAACCGCCAATCCACCTGCACACAGCCGCACACGCTAGCGAAGACGATGGGCATTGTACAAGCGTTTCTGTGAGCCAGGCCCCCGCCGAGCCCGGGGGTCAGGTGTCCATCTATGCTCGGGTGAATTAATAAAACTAACGGCCTCTCTCTCGACGGGCAGTCTCAGCATTTCAGCCAACAGAACATTTACGTGTTTGAGACGTTTCTGTCTCTGAAACGAGGCTTGTCAAGTCAGGTACCCTTCCGCCCTGACCGCTGAACGGGGACAGAGACATACAACCAAGACTGAGTTCAGCCACGTTAGGGACCAGCTGGGCACCGAGTTTCATACCAAGAAGGAACAACAACAACAACAAAAAAACCGTATACGCACCAGAGAATGCTCAGGGGTTGTGTGGTTATTCTAAAGGGTGATTCACGGAAAAATGCCTGAAGACCAGAAACCATGTTTCCCTGCTACATGAAAGCACCAGTGAGGTGTAAAATGAGCATGGGGACTGCACCTCAGTACTGCTGCTGGAGTAGAACGTGTCAGGGGCTTGAGGTAGGTGACTGTAATCCGGAGCTTCCTTCTTTTCTTTTCTCTTCCTTCCCTCTTTCCTTCTTTTCGCGATTGTACCACCGGATGCAGCTCCCATGACTCCCCATGTGCTGTAAGTCAGCAGAGGAAGCCCAGCGGGGTCACATGTGCTGACCCCTTTGTTTATCTGTGATGGGGCATTAAACCCACAATCCTTTTTCTCGTGGGAGATAATTCATCACGTGCACGCAGTAGGCATGTTTCTGATGACCGGTAAGGGGAATGGAAGGTCTACATGAAATACAGGTTCAGCCACTTTCACATTTTTACAGTGTATTCCCCTGTACTTGACAGAAGGACGCTAGGGCCCCGAGTGCATGTCCACGTTGTGTCTGTGTGGGTGTGTGACACTCTCACAGAAGGACGCCTTTGCTTATTGTGTCTGCAGAGGGAGAACCTGCAGCACACGGCAAATCACTAGCCTTTTCCCATCCCAATCCCTCCCTCCCATGTGCTTACACATGCGCCTCTGTGTGGAGCGGCATATACGCACTGATGTTTAATTTGATTCCATAAAAGCAACAAAGAAAAATGTTTAAATGAAAGTCTTCACTGAAAACAGAGAGAATTAACTTCAGGTCACAAAAATGAGCTCAAAAAAGAAACCTATGTGATGAGATGAGGACCCAGGTATAACAGTGAGAATCGGTCACATACACGCCTATTGAGACTGTTTGGTGCTTATAAAAATCATTCCCTGGGTCATTTATCACAGGGTGAATCTCCAAACTTTTAAAAAGATTTTCTTTATTTATTTTAGACAGAGGACAAAGGAGGGGAGAAGAGGGGGAGAGAAACATCCATGTGTGGTTGCCTCTCACGTGGCCCCCACTGGGGACCTGGCCCACAACCCAGGCATGTGCCCTGACTGGGAATTGAACCGACGACCCTTTGGTTCTCAGACCGGCGCTCAATCCACTGAGCCACCCCAGCCAGGGGCAGGATCTTCAGTTTTCATTGGAATCATTTATAAATTAACTTAATAGAGAAGATGGCATGCAAAAGAGGGCAAGGCACATACTCAAATTCTGTAGAACTGATAGGTAAAGCTGATTGAAGTTCCCTGTCTACTTACTTTTATTTTACTTAAAAGTGACACGAGTCGTAACTGACCACCTTTGTACTAGGTTCGATGACCCCTCAGTATTGCACAGGGTCAAATTCTATTTCTAATGTCAGTAAAATAAATGTAAGGCAATTACAGAGGTTCCTTTAGCGTACATTTCCAAACTTAGGATTCACGAAATCATCAATGAGATTTATAAAGTGTGTTCTATCCCCACCCAACTGTTTAGAAAGAGGCTGCTGTTTGCGGTATGAATCGTTTGGTTAAGAAGGACAACGTAGTACGTGGAGAAACATCCGCTCTCATAAAACAGAAAGTCCTTTCTTTGAAATAGCAACCCAGAACACTGAAGTCTACTATATGCTAGAAACAGAACAAAGCATCATAAACAGAGGTTTGTTTGGTACACAATACTACAGATCAAAATGGGAACGTAACTGGCAAAACACTTCAGAGGGATGGAAATCGAAAAATGGCCATTCCGGAACCAAACCGCCTTTGAGCTGATTTGGAATTGTTCCTAACTCTAAACCTCACGCGTGAACATTTTCCCAGTTTCATGGATGACCCCCACTCAATGAGCGGCCAGCTCCTTTTGGTTTTATTTCTTAAATAGTCCACACCCGCTGTGTTAAGAGCTTCAACTCACTTCTTCCAACCCAGTTCTAAAGCATCGCTCGAGCCGTGGTGTTTACCAATGCAGAAAATCGACGAAACCATGAAGCCCAAGCAAAGGGAAAACTTGAAACCCTTTGACCCCAAAGTTCTATTTCTGTGCCAGCTTTCCACTAAAAAAAATCTTTACTTGGATGTACATAAATAGCCATCCACAGACCTACAATCTTCAGGGATAGTCATTTTCAAAACAAGGACGACAGCTATTTCTGTGTCCAAGAATTGCAGATTTATTGCCCAATTCTGTTGGCTGAACCCATATTACAGGGAGCTGTTCGTTTGGGTAAAGAGATAAAATAGTATGTGTGGACACAGCAACACGACTCAGGTCTCTCAGGTGAAAACCGTGAGTTGTGGGATACTATGTTCTGATTCCATTTTTATTGATACAAAACAATGGGTGTGTAAAATACAAAATCTGCCAGAAAATCAAACGTTAATTGTGTTCATCCTGGGAGTGTGGTTACAGGGGATTTTCTCAGTGAATGCTGAATCTATGCTGAGATTCCCTTCGATAGTGAGCAATCACAGACACACAGGTGCGCTTTAAGATCAAGGGCACGAGGAGGACTTTGACCCTTTCCTGTGGTCCCCTCTCCACGCCTTTGGCCACGCCCTGCATTTAACCTCCAGCCTACAAACCCATCACATCCGCTCTTACCAGCTCTTGAAATGTGCTTTGCTTTGTCTTTTTATTTCCATTCATTTTTTAATCCTCACCTGAGGAGATGTTTCTTGATTTTGGAGAGAGAGAAAGGCAGAGAGAGACAGAGAGAGAAACATCGATGGGAGAGAGAAAGAACGATTGGTTGCCTCCTGCATGTGTCCTCACCAGGGACTGAACCCACACCCTAGGTATGTGCCCTGAGCGGGAAGAGAACCCACAACCTTTTGGTGAACAGACAACGCTCCAACCAACTGAGCCACCCAGCCTGGGCTCTTTGCCCTCTGATAATTTCCTTTAAGTGCAATTCGCATACAGTATCACATGATTTACATTGGACTCAGGTGTACAGTATGGTGATCTGTCATTTTTATGCTGTATAATGGGACCGCCCCACTAATTCTAGTAATCGTCTCTCACCGTGCAAACTTAGCACAATAGGTTGACTATATTCCCTTCCACCCCTGCCCCCCTTTGGTTACCATCTCCTTTGGTTTTTATTCCCACGAGTCTGTTTCTGTTTTGTTTTTTCAGACTGCCTTGTATCACCGAGCATTCATACCCCCTCGACCCGTTTATGTTGTCACGAATGGCCACATTTCCTTCTTTTTAATATTGCGTTGTCTATAGGTACCACGGTGGACGTGTCTTATTGAAAAGCTCGCAGATAACATGTGCTGGGCGGTTGTGGAGAAAAGGGAACCCTCGTGCACCGTTGGTGGGATGCAGACTGGGGCAGCCGCTACAGAAAACGGTACGGGGATTCCTCAAGAAATTAAATGCAGAACTATCTTACCACCCGTCAATCCCACTTCTGGGTATTTATATGGGTCACAAAAAGAGCAGTGACTCAAAAAGATGCATGCACCTCTCAGTTCGGTGCAGCATAATCTCCAACAGCCGAGACGCGGAAGCAACCTGGGCATCTACCGACAGATGTGCTATCTGGCTGTACCTTTATCTTTCAGATGCTCTTCACCTTCTCACATGCAATGTCCTACGTCTAGAATACTGTTTGCAGGCTGCTAGCAGCCTGCCAACTGCCTTCTCCACGTGGCCCAAACGCGCCTGCCTCCTGTAGACGCCAGGGAGCACCCCTTGCTCACGGAGCACAGCGCCACCTGCAGGCCACCCCCATCACTGCCTGGTCCCACACCAAGGGTACCAACCACGCACGGTTCATCTCTTCTCGTCGGCCTATCAATGCAAAAGCTCCCTCATGCTGTCAATGTTCTCGGCACAGGAAGTTGTTTTACATAAGTTTGTATGATAGAACTTACCACTTTATATGAGCGGGTAGGATGAGGGATTAGGGTTACGATTAGGGGTATGGTTTGGACTAGTTTAGGGTTAGGTTAAGATTGGGTTAGGGTTGTGGTTAGGGTTGGGGTTCGTGTTAGGTTAGGGTTAGATCTGCTCCTAGATCTCTCAGTGTTAGTGGCCGCACTGGATTCAGAATCGGCCATCACCTACACCTATCACTTCACATTGCAAAGCCCCCTTTTTGTCCCATTGAGGAATTGAAAGGAGAATAGGAGCTGTGCCGTAGCTCCGTTTGGGAGCTCCGTGGAATACGGATACGCGAATCACTGCGCCTCGCGCGCCCTCTGTGTTCACAACGTCGCCAGGTAGCCTGATGGCCTGGATATCAGGAACGCGGTCCTTATGTCTGTCCCTCCTCCACCGGCAGGCTCACAGCGTGGCCCTTTGAGTAAACAGGCCACGGGTCTCCTTAGACCTGATGCTAAGAGTACGCAGATGGAGAAGGAAGCGCAATCGTTGTCTCATCGCCAGGGTTGTTTGTGAACGACTTTGCAGGAAGGTGATGAATAGTGGTTATAATGTGCTTAGAGTCTAAAGGGAAATGCAAGGCAAAGGAAAGACCATCGCAGCTTTTATTCACGCTGTCAAAGTCACGGAGAGGCCTATTCAACCAACGTTTATTTTAAACTCTCGGCGATTCAAGGAATGCGGCCAAAGCTGGGGGACGCATGAGACACAGTTTGGTTGGATTTTCATGCATATCTTCAAAATGGGAAGATCATATTTTCTTTGCATTATAAGCTTAGATTTGATAAATGACTGAAATTGAAAGTCATAATTATTTTATGATTAGCTATTATAATCCCTTTACTTTTTTAAAACTTTAATATATTTTATTGATTAGGCTATTACAGTTGTCCCCTATTTTTCTCCTTTATTCCCCCTGCCCTGTACCCACTCTGACCATGAAAGTCATAATTTTTTACATCAAAGTACACTTATAACACGCACGTAAGTCACATACTTTGTACCTACATGGTGTTCACCGCACTGTACCCCACACATGAGCAGAAAGAACTTATAGAAGACTATGTAACAAATTAATTAAACGTAATTTTCACAATCCCTTCTAAATTGCACTAAATCCGAAGATGCTGCTTTGTGGAGATACTCCCTTCGACCCTCGACTGGAAAACAAGCATGGGGCCGTGGTCAGACAGGTCAGTGGGTTAGAGTGTTGTGCTCACACGCTAAGGCTGCAGGTTTGATCCCCGGTCAGGGCACATACAGGAATCAACCAATGAATGCATCAGTAAGTGGAACAACAAATCAGTCTCTCTCTCTGGCTCTCTGTGTCTTCCTTCTTTTCTCTGTAAAATCAATTCTAAAAGACGAAACAAAACAGGAACTTAAGAAAATGCACAGTGGCTGTGATCGTGACGGTGTTTCTTAGCTCTTACTAGTTAGATGCTGTCGGTGGTCTTTTTCCCTAAAATACGGCAACTGAGTGGGACGAGGTCAATGCATTCCTCTGGAACTCTTACAAAATCTAGTCACATCAACTAGCTCAGATCATCTGTTTTGTCCCCGGAAGTACTCCCAAGGTTTCCAGCACTGGTGTGCTCTGGCTAATAACCTGGGATGCGCTTAAGATTGTTTTAGTAAGGGAGAATTTGAGAAGGTCCTCAATGATGTAACACGCCCGTGCGGAACAAGTAGAGAAGGTGGCGCGCACAGGAGCTGTTTCCCTGCGGAACCTTTCATTTCAGGAACAGGAAGGCTACTGAGCAGGGAAGATGAGGGAGGACAAACCGCACCCCGAAACGGTGAGTGTCTCACACCCAAACTGTCCCTTCGCTTGAAAGCTTGTACCACGTTCTGCACCTTGGTAACGTCTCGATGATTATATATGATGTTCTTTCCTGCCCTGAAATGAGTGTGTTTAGCAGGTCTTTGCTCTTTTTCCTTCTAAAGACGGGGAGCTCAGGCGCCCATGACTTGCAAAACTGCTCGTACCTTCTAACCGCAATGCGCAGTGGGGGCACCTCTTCTGTGAGTCGCTGTTTCTCTTGTGTGCGGGAAAAATGCTTATTAATGTCTGATTACAAAAAAAAAATAAAATAAAAAAAATAGCCAATGGCAAGGTTTGGTTAATTTACCTTTAGCTAAAGGCACTGGCGACAATTTCTAAAGTAGTGAGAATTCACCCAAAGGCTTTTGTACATGAGACGCATTTCAAATTAGACCATATATAGTAAACTAAAAAAAATTTTAGTTTAAAAAAGAATTGTGTGTGTCTATATCTACATGACCGTGTAACTATGTTGGCTCGTCTATCCATCCATCTGTCCACCCATCCATCCACCTATCCATCCACCCCCCATCCATCCCCCCATCCATCCATCCACCCATCCATCCACCCATCCACCATCCATCCATCCAGCCAGCCAGCCATCCATCCATCCACCTATCCATCCACCCCCCATTCATCCATCCATCCACCATCCATCCATCCATCATCTAACTCTGTCTACTGGTCTATCTATCATCCATCTGTCTCTCCCCCATCCATCTGCCTGTATCATTTATTTATCTCATGATTTAAAAAGACAAAACACATCATCACCTCATTCTCCTTATCCGTTACCATCACAACAGGTTCAAGGCTCCAAGCACGGCAGACAGGCGCAGGAAGTGCTAAAACAAGGGACTCAGAAGGAGAGGTGGCCAGTGCCTTCCCCAAAGGCTCTGCCCCGTGCCTCCAAACCGCACTCCAATGCCTGACCTCGAAAGCGATCCAGAGCGACAGCAGGCACTGAGTTCCCCCATCAGCAGAACTCCCTTGGTCCCCTGAACACATGTGCTGAGGGCAGCTCGGCCCCCTGACCTGGGTCTCCTGGGTGGGCTGGACTCAGGCTTTCTCAGCCCCGAGCACAGCAGTCAGCCATACTGTCTTTAGGCTTGGCTTTTGCAGAATACACCTCATGAACCAGCGTGGTATTTTTCTAGCTTTCGGAGGGTGGGCAGTCATTAACTCTGCACTGGGGGGTTGTCCCAGACTTCGGCGTCTCATTCAGAAAGCAGTCGGTAACGGACCACATGAGCCCTGCAGCTAAAAGCGTGTGGAGACCTCCTTGACGGCCCCTTCGTCCCCAGAACTGGTCTTTAAGGAGCAGGGAGCGGGCAAAAGATTTCTCTTTGCAGAAATAAAAATGCCAAACCCATTCATTGTCTCTCTCTCTCTCTCTGTCTCTCTGTCTCTCTCTGTTTCTGTCTCTGAAGTCAGAATATATAAACATATACACACACAAACATAATTTATGTAAGTGTGATGCATACCCTGCATTTTTCTAATGTAATCATTTCTAAGGGTCAAATTCCATAGCATTCATCATCCTCCAAATGGGGAGCGGCCGTGGCCACAATGTTCCCATCAGCGCAGACAGACACTCTGTAACTGTGAAGTGGTCCGTCTCCATTTGGGGAGCACTTTCAATCTCGGTGTCCATAAAAATCATGACTTACACACTGGGCTGAACACACTTGCTTGTGCATGTGTGAGCAAGCGTAACAATGTATGGTAGAGCATGTACACCATAGGCTCTTCCAAAGACAGAAGTCAAAGATGCGGTTTCTTTTCCATGCAAGGCTGGACTCAGCTCAGTCAGAAGGACACAGACCACACAGGAACCGTGACAGAAACAGTAGCTAGTGATAAAGAGAAATCGTCTTCCCTATTACATCTAAAACCCGACAGAAGTATCAACCTTCTTAAACTAATAAAAACATTTAACAAGTGAACCGACACAGAACTGTGTCTACATGCAGGTTGCACATACCAAACACACTATTATATATATTTTTATGTATCAGCTGTGGAGTTTAGGGAAATTTGGGTTTTTTTTTTAAGATGTCATTTATCAAAGATCGTACAGGTAAGCGAGATCGATATGGAGACAATATAAAACTACTTATTAAATTTTTTTGTTAAAAAAAGAAAACGAAACTTTTTTCTGTCCTGGCTGTGCAGCTCAGTTGCTTAGAGTGATTGCTGATACGGCCACGTTGTGGGTTCGATCCCCGGTCACAGCACATACGAAAATGAACCCATGAATGCCTCAGTCGGTGGAACACAAATCAATGTTTCTCTCTCTCAAATCAATAAAGAAAACTTGTAAAAAAAATTTTTTTAAAAACTTTTGTCAAACATAATTTTTCGAAGGCTTTCAAAGATCACAGAATTGTGCATTCAAGGTAAGTGGGGTTTGTCTATAAATTATATATTTAGAAAGGCATACAAGTCACCAGATTAAAAACCAAAAGTGGAATACTGTTACCACCTGGTAAAAATAAAGAGCAATGGAGACTCATTTGTGGTTCTCGGGAGGATAAACGGGCCCAGGCACTGAAAACGCTGCTGACATTCTCGTGTACACGTAAACAAGCACGTAAAAGACGGTACCGGAAACCTACTTCTGGGTAAAGAAACTCGTGCGCTATTTCAGCAGGAGCTTTGCACGGAATGTGCCCGGCGGCCTGATCTGCGAAAGGTCGACCTACAATACACGCCCAGTTTCCCAGAAAGAGCTAAGTATCTGTGTTGTTAGAATGAATGGGTGACCTCTGGCGACCTCCACCTTTACACGTCCCTATGGCTGCAAGCACGCTATTCAGTGAAAGTGGTCCGTGAATAACGGCGATCCCATCTTAAGAGATCGAAAACAGTCTGCACTTAAGCTATGAATAAGGCCGCTGTGCTGGTGACCATATCTATCAGAAACAAAGTTTAGTAAAAGCAGGAAATGAAAATCAGGATTCAGACAGTTAATGGTGGCACTGGAGTGAGGACACAGGGAGCCAATTCGGGGATGAGGCGGGGATGCAAAAGCCGGCCGTGTATCCCAATTTTATTTCAGCTTGTGCATAGAACAATGTTTACTTATTTTTTTTTTTATCCTTGACTGAGGGTATGTTTTTATTGATCTCTGGAGAGAGAAGAAGGGAGGGAGAGAAATAACAAATCGACCTGAGAGGAAAACATGGATTGGTTGTCTTCTGAACTCACCTTGACCAGGGATCGAACCCACAACCTAGCTTTGGGCTTAGATCAGGAATCGAACCCTCAACCGTTTCTTGTACGGGACGATGCTCCAAGCAACTGAGTCACCCAGCCAGGGCGTCACTGATTTACTGATGTCCACCCATAAAATATTCTCTAATGATAAAAAGCCATTTAAATTGTCTTAAGAAGCTAGAACCAGGGCAGCTACATAGCTACAAAGCAGCTAGAGAGATAAAAACAAGAAACCCATTTTGCGCTTCGTATCAAATTCCACAGCACAAAAAGCCAGCACCATCAGAAAACTTAAATGTTCTAAGCCCAAGAGAGCGTCGGTTAAATTTGTTTCCATCCTCATTCCCGATAAACATTAAAGTAACGGTTTATCGGGAATGAACGAAAATGATCCATGTGCTCATTTTCCCTGTCTTGTGCCAAATATTATTTCTCACTCATCAGCACATGGGAATCGAAATGATTAAGTCTCGATTAGTGTTTATGAAGGCACTTATTAAAATGGTTTTTAAAAGGCATGTCCCAGCATTCTCGTGTGGAGAATGTATCACTTGTTCCAACGTTACCAGCGGTTTGCAGACTCCGCTGAACACCTGCAACATGTTTTGCTACAAGGCTCCTGGCTCTGCCTCCCCGAGACGCTGACCTGTTGAGTGGAAAGGGTGCTGGCTTGGACAGGTAGCAATTATTCAAACCACGCGGCTTCTAAGGCCATTCCTCTGTAGTTGGAAATCTACCTGAAGAGGCGCATAGATAAGCCATTACGTTAACAACGGGAAGCACAGCTCATCACAGGGAGAGCACCGCCTTTCATCGCATTCTTTCTGACTTCCTAACCGGCGGAATTCAAAAGAAGAACCAGGCGACCTGCCTGCTTCAGCAGATCAGCAGCTGTGATGAGCTGGGAGTTGGAACATCCAGAAGAAAAGGCCCCAAAGGTGCGTTACCCAGAGGACCAGAAGGTGTTCAATCCGAAAAGCTTGTGTTCCTGTTGGTATACAATGTTTCCAGTCTCTCCATACCAAGTATACAAGGAAGGAGAGAAAAGCGGCTCCAGACGTAAGCGTATTAACTGGAGGCCCCTTCCCTGCTCTGCGAGGAATTTGCAGAAATGCTTCGGGGAGGGGCCGGCTTCCCCCACGGAGAGAAGCTTGCATCCCAGTTGTCGATGACGACACCCACTATGGGAATGCCGGCCGCACGGGGCCAGGCGCCTGGGTCTCCTTTGCTCACGGCTTTGCACCTGTTACACCCACGGGTCCCCGGTAAATGTTTGTTGGGTGACTGGATTTCCAGGGCGTGGAAGTGCACGGTGGTGTCTAGGGAGCACAGTGACGTCACTGGGAACAGCGAGAGTCCCACGCCGTGGATGTCACTTTAACCGTGAACTTCAAACACCTGCTTCCCCAGGCGCAGAGCGTTTTTCCAGGATGACTTGGGAGACCTTGTCCAGGCCCATGCTGTCTGCAGCGCCCTCCCAGCCCCGAGACTCCCCTATGTCCCCGTCGGGGTTAGGGACAGACTCGCTGGATGACATGTGTGGGGCATCCACTCCCTGATGTTTGTGCTGCTCCAAGAACAGAAAACAGCACTTTGTAATAACCTCTGTGCTACCTTGTCACATGAGGATACAGTTAATAGTTCTCTTTGACCTTTTCCGTGGCTTAACAGTTTGCACAGGTGATGAATATTTCCCCACTTCTGTACGTGTTTGTTTGGGTAAAATTAAAATAACACAAGGAAAAAAAAATGTCCGGGAGAATCACCTAAAATAACTTGGTTGACGTAGCAACACTGACCATATGGCTTGAAATGTGCGGGCAAAGGCCCTTGTTTCCGAGCACCTGGAGGCTCTTTCTGCCTGGTTCTTAATTCTTTAAAGTCTCCCCCGGGCACCTCGACTTGCCGCCCAGGTGAGATGTCCCTGAGGTGCAGAGGGGAGCCCAAACTCACTGTAGACTGGAGAAGGACGTTGAGAAAAAGCCGAACTGTCTCTTTGTCACCTGTCTCACCTTGGCTGTGTTAAATGCGCTAAAATGCATCGTCTCTGATATACTTCTTTTCTTAATGACTCCGTCTTACTTCGGGGGAAAAAAACCTCTTCATTTCTAACACTCACCTACGAAAACGAAGCCCCACATTTCAGGGATTCAGGGATGGCCGACAACTTTACATTTATTCTTGTAGCCGTGATGAGTTTAGAAGTCACTTTGGTAGCTCTTGACCACATCTCTGCGAAAACAAACACTGGAGTCTCATTGACAACTGAGCTACAAGTGATGAGAGAATGCTTGCGAGCTAATCGGATGAGTCGAGCCCTACCTGGCCGTTCTCTTTAACAGAACAACTTAGCAGAGGCAAATTCCACTGCCTTTCGTACAATTGCCCAGCTCTTGTGCTCTTGATAAACTGAAATAGTTACAATCATATCCTCGTCAAGATTTGGTGCTGTACAATATTCCATTAATGCTAAATATACTAAGAATATATACCACAGGGACCCTGCTTGCTTCTATTGTCTACAAACGGTATTTTTTAAAGATCCAAATGGAACATACCATCAAAAATTGTTTCAAAATACCTTTCTTCCACTGCTCAATTGTCAAGGCCCTGGAGACGCTGTTAAAATATACGGGAATAACTATTACAATAAGCACCATGTGGAAGCAACCCGCCGTCCACCGATAGATGAGCCGGTAAAGAAGATTTGGCACCTATACTGATGCACGGTTAGGTGACTATAAAAATGAACGAAACGTTCCCATTTGTGACAGCGTGGTTGGACCCAGGAGGTGTTAAGCTAGGTGAAAGAAGCCAGACTCGAAAAGCAGAAGGCGATGCAAAACTTAGCTGGGGAAGGATGAAATGTTGGTCTGGGTGTTGTACTGATAGTTTCAGCTGTCCCTGCAGGAAGGTGTCAGGTTGCACGATCACTTTCAATGATGACAATGGGAGCAATGGCTCCGAATTCCGAGCAGGAAACATTGTAAGTGTTACCCATCCAGGCTTCGAGGACAGAGAAAAAATCACTGTAACTCTTCCTGGGAAGACAACACTTCCGAAGAATCAGGTGATCTCGCAAGCTTTGCCTCGTTCTCTGCTGTGATCACTAGCCGATGGAAAATGCAAAAGTTGCCAAATGACTTATTTCTGAAAATGCACCCTCCTTTTCAGTCTCTTCTGGGAACTGATGAAGGGGCGAGAAAATGTAACCTGTGGCGATCCAAAAAATTTTAAAAAGGGGATGGAGCAAGACGGGAGCTCTCGGGCCCTCAGTTACCAAGTCCCTTCACGGGAAGATGAGAATTGCAGCAGCCGACATAGAAACAGTGAAAGAATAACCACCCAGGGGGCCAGGGTGGGTCCGCTGCAGGGCTCAGAATTTTGAGAGGCAAGAAGTGCTACAGAAAGCAGAGCTGAGGGGGAAATGGGATTTAGTTGGGCTCTTGCTGGGTGACACAGTCTTGGCCAGCAAAGCGGGGACCCAAACCCAGCTGCCCGGGGAGTTTCAACCAACGGGCATGTTTACTGATGTCACAGGACCCAGTAAACAGAATTCTAAAGAGCAGCCCTGGGTAGACAATCGGATTTAAATGTAGGTCCTGTCGGGAAGGGCATCTGCCAATGTCACTTGAGGGAGTGGACAGGGGGTGTGACGTTAAGCAGATGGCCCCAGGGTGTCCACGTGGCTTCTATGGCGTCAGAGGACGACGATTAACAGAGAAAGATGGGGTGGGGCGATGGAGCAGAGATGCAGGGAAGATGGAGGAGCAGGAGACGGGCAGAGGGACGTCAGAGCCGTTCACAGCACCAGAGGCTGCCGTGGTGGGGTGTGGGGGTGGGGCAGGAGCCAAGGGGCCCGGAGGTCTTCCAGAGGCCGAGGACTGAAAAGTGGGCATGCAAACAGCAGCTTTCCCTGCAAATTCAAATCAAATTCAGTAGGACAAACAAACAACAAACAAAAAAAAGCAATGCACGCTCCTAGAGGTGGACGTGCCCCTCAGAGTCTCGAGGAAGCCACAGAGCCCAGCCACACACGGCTTTCGGCTTCCTGTGCCTCCCCGAGGTGAACTTGACTTTGCAGGGGAAGGGACTGCAGGTCGTGAATGCTGAGAAATTCATTTCCATGGAGTCTGACACCCTTAGTACCTGCTAGGGGTGAATGAATTTCACGTCTAAGGTGAAGGGGTAATGTACGTAGATAAGGTGGCCATGTCTTGTTAAGTCCCTTTGCCTTCCCAGTACAGCATAATTTATATATATATAAACGATACTTTATATAAATATATAAGTTATGTAGATATGGTGGCCATGTCTTGTTAAGTCCCTTTGCCCTCCCCAAACGGTACCACCCTGAGTGAGCAGAAGTATCAGGCTTATTGGAAGCTTAAGAACTGTTTCCAGGTTGCATTGTCACATGAGCCACTGAACCTCCCCCCCCCCTTTTTTTTTTTTACTTAATCCCCTTACCTGTCTCACCCAGCCCTCAACGCCCTCCCCTCTGACAGCTGTCCGTCTGTCCAAGTGTCCGTGCCTCTGTTTCTATTTTGTTTGTTAGCTCATTTTGTTCATTAGAGTCCAGCTATAGGTGAGAGCACATGGTACTTGTCTTTCTCTGACCGGCTCATTTCACTCAGCATAAGGCTCTCCAGGTCCATCCACGCTGTCAGAAAAGGCAAGGCTTCCTTCTTCTTTATGGCCCCGTAGTATTCCATGATGCAAGTTCACGAGAGCTTCCTAGTTTATTGTAAATGAAGCGTAACACGCTGTGAGGAACAGGCTGGGATATGGACGGCTCTTCTCTGTCCCTCGTTTGCAGATGGAGAGGGAGCCTCTTGTACGCGGGCAGCAAAGGGCGTTGGAACATTTGGCAGGTGAGCACCCCGCACTGTTACCTCCCGTGAGAAAAACTGGTCTGAGGAAGCCTACAGCAGCTTCCTGGGCTCCTCCTACCGGCCACGCAACGTGAGCTGGGATGAACGTGGAGAGGCCGCCTTGGCCAACAGCCTAGGCCACGGGGAGTCTTCGGTGGAAACCGGCCATATGTGCTCCACCTAATAAAGTGGAAATTTATGTTCGCACCAGGAAACCCGGGGAAGAGGGAAGGGCTGGCGCCTGGCCAGGGAGTCCAGGCGACACACACAGCTGCTGTCAGCACACAAATTCCGAGCTCCATTTTCCCCGCCATCGTTGGGGGAATCTGGAAAGGAAGGCAATTTCTAGGAGATTGTGAGGCATTTAGGGAACAGAAAGGACTGTGCTGGTACTATCGGCAATTTTTAGCTAATGTCCCCATGAACGTGCGTTCCCTCCCTTTCCCTTTCCCTCTGTCTCTCTCATCGTGTTTGATCATCTGAAATGTGCACCACTACAGGGAGGTAGGAAAAACGCTTGAGAAACTGTGAGCAAGCTACGAATCAACTCCCTGGGCGCTGGGGTTTACAGGACGGCAACCTTGCCCGTGAACATTCGGCCCGCTCTGTCGCGCTGTGCTTTTGTCTAACAGAGGGCAGACGAGAAAGCCGCCCCAGACTGAAAAGTTCTCCTGGCTTGTTTGCGAACGTACGATCGGCATTTCCTGTTGGCATTGTGTGTTCAGAAACAAGGAAAGCTGGTGTGTGTGTGCGTGGGGGGGTAGATGGATAAAGAAGAGCAAGGCAACGGGATAGAAAAAGCGTAACAGAGAGACAGAAAGACGGAGGCAGAGACAAAGAATGAAGACAAATCCACAATTTGTAAGGGGCACCTCAAAACTGTTTTCAAATACGTCCACAAGCTTCCTTCTGAAAACCTGTTTGTGTGTGTGTGTGTTTTTAACAAATGCCACTTACTGATAAGAATTCAAAACACTCCATGGACTATGTGCCCTTGGACATGTGAACCACATATCAGTACGGGCTTTACCGCTCCCTCTGTGCGGAGCGCGTCTGGGTTTCAGAGGTGCTTTCACCAGGTGTCTCTACCGCAAGAACCTCAGGGGCGAATCCCAGGGAAGAGAAGGCACCAGACTCCAGATTTATGAGGTTTTCACACAAGTGTGGTCCACTCACGCTCACGTATAACACACATGACATTGAAATGCTGCCTTCGCATCGATATGATGAGTATGAAACCCTCAAGCCAAGTACTTCATCCCCTCCCTCCTCTCTTTCCTTCCTCCTCTCCTTCCTTCCTACTTTCCTCCCTCCCTGCCTCCTTTCCTTCCTTCCTTCCTTCCTCCCTCCCTGCCTTTCCTTCCTTCCTCCCTCCCTCCCTGCCTTTCCTTCCTTCCTTCCTTCCTTCCTTCCTTCCTCCCTCCCTCCCTCCCTCCCTCCCTCCCAACAGTTGCATTGGTTTTCGACAGGTATAGCTATGCCTTTGTAGACATGCTAAATACTTGAATTTCAAATCCCCATGCAAAGAACACTTAGTACAGGCTGGAAGAATATCAAAATCTGTATTTTAACATCATATCCCTTTAAGATCTAAAAACGAGAATGTTAACTGGTTTTATATTAGGTTCCATGACATTTTCTGGAATATTCAAGTCCATAAAAGTCAGCAAAGCCATTTACATGAGACACAGGAGTTTAAAAAAGAAAAAAGCTAATTCTGATTTACCAAAATGTCAACGTAAATTTGAAACCCTATTGCAGCCGGGAAAAGGAGTTAAACTTGGTCACTTCAAACTTTAAACATGCTTGTACGTTTCTGTGACCCTCTGAGGTATCCTGAGGAGGACTTATCAGCTGAAAGCCTGACAACATAAAGGAAAAAGATAGCATGTTGAATGCCTCAAAAGTAGTGTTCAAAATGGGCTTATTTCCACGAATGATGCCTGAATGGAGGTCCCCATCTTCCCAGGCACAGGATCCGCCAGACAAAGACAAACTTGAATGGGCCATTGTCATCTCTTCGTAAACATAAATCAAAAGCTCACTTTGTCTTCAGTGTAGGTGAATTCCTTTTTTTAAAAAAAAATCCTCATCCAAGGACATGTTTATGAGTTTTAAAGAGAGAGGAAGGGACGGAGGAAGTGTGGGAGGAGACAAAGGAAGAGGAAGGAGAGAGAAAAAAATTGGTATGAGAGAGAAACATCCATCACTTGCCTCTTGTATGCTCCCTAATTGGGTATTAAACCCACAACCTAGGCAAGTGCCCTGACTTGGAATCGAACCCACAACCTTTTGGTGTACAGGGTGATGCTCCAACCACCTGAGCCGCCTGGCCAGGATGAGTTTTAAGTGAGTTTCCAAACAATAAGGTGGACAGAAACAGTGCTTATCTACATGAGCTAATAAATAATGCAAGCTACTTTAGATAAGAGTAGTTAAGTATGATTCCGTAGAAATGGGAAGCAGAGAGACAGATGGATTATAATATAACAGTGTGAATAATGCTGGGGTACCAGCACTCTCTATTCCAAGTTCATGTGGACCGAACCGATTCCCTGAGGCAGCAGCTGGTGAGGGAAGGAGGACCAGGGTCCTTGTCTTAGTTAAGTGGCAGAGTATGCCACCCCCAAAATACGCTCCTGGGCTCCTCGACCATTTGGAGAAATGGGAGACACTGAAGCTCCGGAAACAGAGTGGAAATTACTCTTTCTGGAGGGGCAAATATCACGTGTATAAAGGCAATCCTCATTGGTTAAGGGGGTCTCCCTCTCCGTACTAAGAGGATGGTTGTAAATCGCAAGGAACTGTTATCAGGAACTTAAATCCGCACAAGCTCACTCCTGTTTACGTTAATTTTCCTTGCCACTTCCCCATGCGTGTCCTTCCCGATACTCTTCTCGCTTGCGCCTTCAGCCGAAGATGGTGTTTAAGCCTCGATTCTAAGACGTGTCTTACAGAGAGAGAGGTATTCAGTTCTCCCTGGGTATCTCCCGCGAAGTGTACATGCTAATAAACTTCTGGTGGTTTTACTCTTGTTAATCTGTCCTTTTTGTACAAGGGCCCCAGAGAAGAGCTTAGAAGGATAAGAGAGAAATTATTTTCTCCTCACACACATACATCTTAAGACTCAAGAGACCACGTTCTGAGATATTGGGTAACTTTGCCGCGAGCGTTTAAAAGAGATGAGACGCACGGCAATTCTACAGCTACACTTGTGCCAGTATATGAGGGGGAGGTAAATACCCCTCCGTGGACTCGTTTTCTGGGTCAAGAATAGCACTGGAAAAGCAAAAGTTGCAGAAACAAACGCATAGTTGAGTGTATTTCAATCGAAAAAAGTGAGTGAGTTTAGAGATTGTCATAGCGTCCGCCTCACATCTTCTTAGCTCTCTAACAAATTCCTTAAAAATAAAAATAAAGGGGAATTGTCTCTGAAGAGTAATATGAGTAACGTCCTTTAATATTCAAATCGTGGGGTTATTAGAAAAAGTCTAAAAGCCACGTGAGTTCAGCACACAAACAGGAAGGAGACGCAGGTGGGCGGACTTCTCGAATCTTTCAGTACTGGTGTTGAAGCGGTGTTTGTAAAATCCCACATCACCGCCACTTAGCTTCATCTCTATAAAAACCTTTAGCTGCATCTCTATGAAATCAGGGCATTCACTTCCCCTGCTTCAGAATATCATTGCTGCTGTTACTGTTTGTGCATCTTTTATGTATTTTTCACAATAATGGGATGACGGTGAGCGGGCAAACCCTGACTGGTGCCTGGGAGCTTGGAAGGAGGTCACGGATTCCGAGACAGCCTCAGGGGGCTGGGAACTCTGCTCTCAGACCTCGGGGAAGGTGGAGACTGGAGTCGGTCATGAGCCGGGTGATGAGTATACAGGGAATGGTGTCTACAGGGGCAGAGCTGGGTACGCAAAATTGCCGGAGGGGAAATACCTCGCTGGGCAGCATCCTGAATCTCAAGCTTTGAAAGCACTCTTGGCTGACCCAAACGTCCCACGTGCTTAAAGATAAATAGAGGCATATTAAAGACTGTAAGAGTTTGTTTGAGCAAACATTGATTTGAATCCGGTGGCACCCAACAGAGCAGATAGAAAGGAACTATGAGAGAGAGACAAAATCGGCAGAGGCGAGCTGCTGATAGGGGCGCGAGGAAGTTATAAAGGCAAAAAAAAAGCAGGATGCTTATTGCCAAGTGACTTTCCTTTAGGGATTGGCGGTGGTCTGTCTCTCTGGGCTGAACTCACTGGGGGCACGCAGGTGATTCCGACGGACTGCTTCCACTTCTTGCAGAGCTGAAGATATAACTGTGTTACATCCAGTTTGGGAGCTTAGCAGAAAGCAACTTCATTCTCGGCCTCTTGTCTGGTTCTTCAGCAACATAAACCACGCAACGAAGACACGAACTTTCTCAAACGGTCGCCGTTATTCTCTATGCTGAGAATGGCACGATGTATTCTAGGTATTCTAGGTATTCTATAAACACGACAGCAAAAACAAGAGTTGGCTTCCACCTACACAGCGGCAGACAATAAAAGGGGAAGTACGGTTGAGTGGGCAAATTAGTGCCTCCAAAGGAGAAGGTACCATAGTGCGGTCTTGTTATTTTATTTCAGTTGTGGGTCTTTTCTACTCGTATGTAAAATGATGCTAGAGCTCGACTAATGCTACAAACTTGAAAAAGAAGAGAGGATGTTCTACATGAGACATGCAGTCCTAACAGTCAGAATTCATAAAGAATGGGAGGATCTCCCCATTGCCTCCATGACGTTATGTAATGTACATGGAGCAGAAAATAGGTCCCAGGGAATTACATGCCACTGTGTCCTGTGAAGCATGAAGGTAATGAATATATGTGTTGAGTTGAAGGAAGAGCCGGGTGGGGATTGGTTGAAACGCCTCTTTAAAACATCCCGTGTAATTGCTATCAATCAAATATTGGTGTCTCCTCTAAAACTCGTATTGTATACGGAAACCTATTTGTGCAACGTGACGGTATTAAAAATGAGGCAAGCGGAAGGTGCTGAGCTCATGTGGGTGGAGCCCTTATACATGGGATTAGTGTCCTTATTAAAGGCACCCAGAGAGCTCGGTTGCCCCTTCCACCAGGCGGGGACAAAGAGAGAGAAGACAAGAAGAGAGTCCCCGGCAGACAGTGGATCTGCCTCCATCCTGATCTTGGACTGCCAGCATCCAACTTATAGGACTTCAGTCTCTGGTGACTGTAAGACCGTCGGACCGTGGGATTCTGCTGCAGCCGCCCACATGCCCTAAGATTCGAACGGAATGATGTATCTGTGTGAGAAAGAACAACAGCAGTCCCTGCCCTAGGCACATGGTGCGTGCCTACAGCGGTGGTGTGTGGTGCGTGTGAGGATGAGCGTGCCCCATTCGATGAGCATGCATCGGGGGTGCTCAGCGAAATGGGGGGAAAACCCAACGCAGGCAGCACCGATTCCTGACTGTGTCCGCAGTGTGACCGCCTGGAGCTCAGTTCTTCTGCAGAACTTCAAGGGACTCTGCAGGCGGTCCTCTCAGGGCTGTGTCACTGTCCGTCAGGAAGAAGGCTGAGTGGGCGATTCTTCCACCCACGCTTTTGGTTGGGAGCCATGCGTGCACCCGTTAAGAGTTCTTTCTGCCGCTCTTGTGGGCCGTGCCTGCCTCCGGCGTGGCTCTCAACAGCTCCGGGGCACAAAGAGCACTCTGGCCCACATGCATTTTTTTAAATCAGCAGGAGGTGAAACGCGGTGTTCGGAGCTGTCCAGTGGGGAGGTGCTGAATCAGGGCTGTAGGCAGACGCGGGCTATATCACCACGCCCACCTGCCGAGAGCCTCCTCTGAAAGGCGTGCGGGCGTCAGATGCCATGGAAGCTGCGAGAAGGGGAGTCACGGACCCAAATTCAAACATTTAGTATATGAGAAAACCACTTCCAAGGGAGTCTCGTTCAATTCCATGCAGCCCTGACCTCCAGTAGACAGGTGTGTATTTGGTGGCGTGGCATTGCAAATCGTGTCACTCCATGAGAATGACAGGGAAAATTCTCCGCGTGTGGCCCAAGCCCCGTAAACAACCCAAGAAGCGGCTCTTAGTGTCTGCATCACCAGTGCAGTTACAAGATCTTTTCCAGGCAACGAAATGCCTTGCCGGCGGCAAGGAGCCCTGGCAGGGGTGTGTCACACTATAAACAGGCCCCACACCAGCATCCCTTCAAAGGTGCCTGATCATCGATCAAATTCTTCACAAAACCTGACATGTGTGGTCTTCACTGAGCTTAAAAAAATAACAGCCAGCCCCACTTTTTCACTGGAGTTCTCCTAAGAGTAAAACGGGCTGTAGAGTTTCCTTGCTCTTTTTCATAGGCTGTTCCAAAACCATACAGACAGCTGGGGGAGCAAAGAAACAGACGTCAAGTGTAAGGAAGACGCTGAGTCATCCAGCCGCTGAACGGAAATACGAAGACACACTTAGCAAAAGAATCATCTGCATTTGCCCCTCACCCACCTTAGCTTTGCAGGGCGTACATTTCTGCTCCTTTATGAAGCTGTTTTATCCCCATGCCTCACAGCCCGTGAAAATTCATGCAGAGAATATGATTTGTATTATAATGTGTAAATATTATACTTGGCGTGTTAAGCAGAATAGTCAATAAATATGTTATAGTTTAAAACACGGAAAGGGAGTGATTCACCATATACCACATCGGTCTGCTATTATTAATAGATAAATATACTCTAAGCCGAATAAAATGCAAATGCCTACATTCCTTAATGTCACATTTGAATATACCCTTCCAAGACACCTTTGTGTGAGCTCCAAAGAAGCAAATGCATGACAACTCTATATAACATTTTAAATAACCCCTTTAGAATAATTTCAATGGGGAAAGTAGAATACACATCATTTAGTAAAATGTCAAGGTTCAGCTGATTTTCCAGAATGCAAGCTAAGGCTGTTTGCAAAATTGGCCGTGGCACCGACTGGATATTAGGGAAGATTCTCGTAAAACATGATCACTGAAAACTCGGGAGGGGAAAAGACAGCCTTGTGACACAACTCGCACCCGAAAGTGGATGAATAATCTGTAATATCATTTCCATTTTTACTGCTTCCATAAAAGACAGTCTCACTAACTGTATCTCTTCACCCGCTAAATACAGCAGGCTGGTGGCTGTGGATGGCAATAATATCCTTGTCAAAGCAGAGATACATTGCGCCTGTTGTCTGGGGAGAAGCTGGAAAGGACTTCGCAGACAGAATGAGGTCACTTCATGGGGGTGGGGTGGGGGCGGGGAGATGAGACAGCTGTGACGAAGGGCGTGATACGGGCAGTTCTGTGTTCTTTCCTTTCTCAGCGCCCTGACCCAGGACGAAACCCTGATTTTTATAGTGAAATGTACTGAGGACTTACTTTAAAATATTCCAAAATTAGTGACTGTCAGCAAAACGTTCTTTACATCTTAATCATCCAGGTCCTTTTGCAGAAAATCCACCCTCTAAGGGCATGAACACCCTTCATCACAGCAGCCCCAGGTGGGCTGGGTTAGGAGAGAGGTGTTTGTTTTTCGTCTGCCAGCTTCTGTTTTATTCCTATGTTCCCGTGGTGGAATCGAGTAGAACCTTCCTTCTTTCATACGACTTTTCCTCCTTTTCTCGCCCTTGACCCAAACTGGCCCTGAGCAGTCAATTGGCGCAAGGCCTGACTTCCCCGCCTCCTGTTCTCTTCCGCCCACCTTCATCCATCCATTCCATCCAGTTCCTTAATCACTAAGCTTTTAAGACATCTCAGTCTGGTCAGATAAATAAAACAGTCTGATAAATAAAGGGTCTCCCACCTGTGGCCCAGGAAGGCTGTGAATACAGTGCAACACAACACTGTAAATTTACTTAAAACCTTTTTTTTTTGCTTATCAGTTTTTCGTTAGTGTTTAATGTGTGGCCCAGAGACGCCAAAAGGCTGGACTCCTCTGGTAGGGTCTGCTGACGGCAGAAACAGAGTTTTGGTGAAACTATAGGTAACATTTTGATGTCAGCAGCATTTCGGCCCCAGACCCACGAATTCGGACTGACCCTACAGACGATACTCTCACGAAGCTACACAGAACGATGCCCTGGCTGGTACCAGGGCTGGACACAATGACCAGCAACTCCCGACCCTGGCCCAACCCATCGGCAGAGCCCACGAACTCAACCGCCTTACTCGTTGTGATTAATAAATCTCCCACATAAAATCCATCCTCCATGGGGGCCATAGGAGGTCTCACAGTGCTACCTCTTCTCTCGTCTCTTAGCTTGGTGCCATGTCCTTCAATAAAACTTTCCTTCCTTTGGCACAAAATCTCGCTGGCTTTTCATTGGGCTTTGACGTGCACAAGCAAACAAACCCCTCATGTTCTGTAATAGCAGCAGAATCTGAGAGGCTCCAAGAGCAAAAGATAAGGAAGGTGGAAGGAGTTCAGAAGAACCGCTGAGTCACTCCACCCCGCTTCCTTGTGGTCTCAAAGGCTCCTTGCACTCAGTCTTGCTCCGGGGAGCTGGCTCTCCTGGGCTGGGAAGGTGGTTCAGAGAGAAGGTTCCTGTTGAGTCTGCATCAGCAGAGGTGTGCGTGGGTGACTCGTGTGGGACAGAAACAGACACACACAAAGGCTCTCTCTCCTCAAGAGTCAGCCACATGCCCAGAGAATAACACGCAGAGGCCACCGAGCAAAACTATTCCGCTGTGAGCTTTAAACGTTAGCCCTGCGGTGTCGAGCCTGGCTTACCTCTGGCTGCACCCCAGACGCGGAAGGAGGTGTGACTTGCTGCGTGCATCCTGCCTCCATCACTCCACACCCAGGGAGCCTCCTTGTTCTTTACCTACTTAGCTCCTGAAGTCCTTGAATTTGTGGCCTGGAAGTCGGGTTTCCCATCTGGACTGGGCATCAAGGAGTCACCCCATGCTTCCCTCCACACCCCAAAAGTCCATTTACAGGTCTGCCTTCCCGTCAGACTGTGAGCAGAAGGCACTAGCTAAGTGGCTGATCTATTTATATATAGTTTTCAATGTAGGAATCAATAAGTGATCTAAAAGGAAACTAGGGAAAATCCTCATGCGCTATTTTTATGATGACTCTTGGCTGTTCTCTCCAGACCTTTCATTCTTTTCTGAGAAGAGTATGAGTGGGAAGAGATGCTGGAAATGGATATGAGGGCAGGATATAAGCTCAGGGGGAAGTCGATCATCTCCCTACTTCCTTCATCCGTGCGCATGGTGGTAACGGGGCTTTGTGCATTTTCGCTTTGCCTGCATGCCCTCATCCTTTTTTCTCTGTATTTATATCAACTGCATCTTGCTGTGTTATCTTTGATGGTGCTGCGGTTCAGGACAGGCTCCCCCAAGATCTGGCACCTTGGCACGCTGAATATTCTAAGCTGAAGGAGTTTGAAACAACAGGAGAAGCTGGAAATTCACCCTGATGATCTCCCCCGCCCCCTTGGCCCTGGCACATGTCCTAAGACCCTCAGGTGAGAGGCACCCTCCTTGTCCCTGAAGGAAGAGAACATCTTTATCTTTGACACAAGGGGACCCGAGAAGACTCCTAATAGCAGTTGCTCCATGTCCCCCTTTCCACACTTTCTTCACACTCCTTCAGCGGCATATTCCCGCACGATTCTCCGCTCTCCATCAAACCCAGCCGAAAAACACTCAGGTTCAACGGCTCCTTCGGGTCTTCATTTCCTTACGAAGCGTCCCCTGCCACGCCAGACTTAGGCTAAACAAATCTGCATGCTTTTCTCCTGCTAATGCGTCTCTGTCAGTTTGAATTTCACACCCAGACAAGGTCCCTCGCAGGGTCAAGGAAAACTTCTTCCTCCCCCACAGCTGTGGGAGTTTCTGCGCAAGTATGGTTTATCAAGAATGTCGGCACACTTCAAGCCTTGGCCAGGTGGCTCCACTGGTTGGTTGGAGCATCGTCCCATACACCAGAAGGTCACAGGTTCGATTCCCCATTGGAGGCATGTGATCAATGTTTCTCTCTGTTTCTCAAATCAATAAGCATGTGCTCAAGTGAACATTAAAATGAATGAAAGAATACAATTTTAACACATTTCAAAAGAAAATCAACTCCCATGAATGAGCTCATGCATGCGAGTAATCACAGAAGTCTCTGAAGAGTTTATGAAATGAGTAAATATCCAACCCAGAGCATTTTGTGTTTTTTTACAAAGGTGTGTTTCTTTTTTGATTTTCTTTTTTAACAAATTTTTAGTGTTATTCAACCCTCCCCCTTGATTTTGTCCATGTGTCCTTTATAGTAGTTCCTGAAATCCCCTCTCCTCACTCCCCCCTGGCTATTGTTAGATTGTTCTTAACTTCAATGTCTCTGGTTATATTTTGTTTGCTTTTTTTCTTCTGTTGATTATGATCCAGTTAAAGGTGAGATCATATGGTATTTGTCCCTCACCACCTGGCTTATTTCACTTAGCATAATGCTCTCCAGTTCCATCCATGCTGTTGCAAAGGGTATAAGCTCCTTCTTTCTCTCTGCTGCATAGAAATCAAAGGTGCATTTTTAATAACTAAGTTGTTCTGGACCTTTTACGGCCCAGAGCATAAAATTTGGAGGCATTTAGTGGCCACAGAGGAGGAGCTATTTGTCCATTTATCAGCTGTGCCAGAAAACCCCCATCCACTGAACCCCTCGAGATGCCCAAGCTTTTGAGGGTAGCTCTGATCCACCTGTTCCCTCCAGAACCGGCTTGGCCTCTGATGTCAGGCCGATGGTCACATGATTTGAATGATGGAGAAAGAAAATAAATACCTATCTTAAAGTCTTTTCTGTGTAACAGCATCTGAACTCTGGGAGAGTCTTTACCTCCTACTGTTCTCAACAGACACTTCTTCTGGTCTCCGGGAATCAAAGCGTTTTCTATAGAGACTCAAGCACGTAGATTCCTAGCTTTCTGGGCTGTCTTTGACTTAAAATTCACTGAGGAGCATCTTTCTAGGTTATCAATACCCATGTTATTTTTCTCCCTTCAGCAATTTATAAAGCCTTGTTTCTTTTTTAAGGCTTTTCTGTGCATCTAACAGGAAGACTCTTTTAGCTCTACTTGAAGAAATAACTACCGTTACTTTCCCAGTTTCATTTGAACGCCATGTTCTCATGATAACATATGTCTGTTCTATGACTAAGCCTTCACATGTAGCTTTTAACCTTTAGAAGCCATGGCTACACCTTCACTGAATGTTCGATCAATATATTGGTGATAATTAGAACAATGACGATGGAGAAAGATTGGACATGAAAGGCCCAGACTCCAAGAATCTTAGAAAGAAGATGTTCGGGCAGATCTGGTGAATGTCAAAACTGCTCCCGAAACGGGAATGTTGTTCGGACCACCCCGGTGGGTATTTCTCCAACTACTGATGAAACACCTTCAGTGGTCCCGTGAGAAAGCCCACCTGTGAGTGCAGACCTCAACTGCAGACACAATCAATACTTATTATAAATAACGTATTTATTAGAAATGCAACTTATATAATTAGAAATAGTTATGGGAGACCCCCGTAAGCTAGAGAGACTCTTAGTCTAGCTGTCTCCAATAATGAGCAAATCATTCGTAACTCTGCTTCTTGCCTAGTCCCCCCAGAACCCCCCCCCAAAAATCACCTCTGCCTAGACATTTGAATTGTTTGTCTCATTCCGCACATCTGAACACCTCAGCAGGTAATTTAAACCAGGGCTACGCAATGACATCTTCTTGCAAGACCTCCTTTGTGAGACTGACCGCGGAGAAATGAGTCCGCATCTCTGCCTCGCCCTATGCTTTGGAAGCCCCCCCGCTTGGGAGCTCCGAACATTCTAACAAATTCTGTCCCTTCTAACAAATAGGCACATTCTCACAAATAGGAAATTAGTTCCTATTCGGTGGATCACATCACCACGACCCGAGGATAATGTCCCGTGATTTTACGTTCAAGGAACACATTTGGAAGGTCGATGTTCGGGCAGAGAGTAGGAAAGTTACACCAAGTGACGTCACCGTGTGAGTCCTATCGGTCAGCATCTCCTCAACTATACCCTCCTCCGGGCAAGGGTACGGCACATTTCTGCCATCAGTTTTGTCTCAACTGCCCATTTTCTCATCTGGGTGTGATGTGCACAGTTACAGACACAATAGCCTTTGGGGAAATGAGACAAGACGCAGCTTTCACCGTTGTGCCTGGACAAGGCTTTGTGCCAGCTCAGAGGGGTGACAATGTTAATTGAATCACAATGCGTGTTCTGAAAGCCAAGACCTTTCTTGGTCAGTGGAAAAGTCAAGAGAGGCATTCCTTCAAGGGTGAAACTTTAATTGTGTTTTTATTTGAACGCTTTCCCTTCGGTCTTAGGCAACATACCCTGAGCGTAATTAATCAATTTGTGATCTGACAGCCATTAGAAACACCTTTGTTTGCATGTATTTGCATATTTTTTAATAAATGTTTTTCATTGGAAGAAGCAAATCAAACACATGTGTTCTCCAAACTGTGTCATGGAAATAAATAGTCTTATTCAGAAACCCTTTTAGTATTATATTCACTGTAACATGATTTTACCGGCACTAATGAAATTTGGTCTTGCAATGTGGTTTCTACGGGTCCCTGACTAAACAAGGTCTGTCCGGAAAAAGTCCAGCCATGTTACTATAACGAGAACGGTTTGCATGACATGGATGTAACCTGGCAGCCAAGGGGAGAGAGGACTGGAATGCACATGTGTGAACAATGACGACTTCACTGTACTAGTCAGTGGGGGTGGTAGACGCCATTGAGTGAGCATGTGTACTGTGTGGCTGTCACATTCAAAATGACTGAGCGAGCAGAGCAAGGAATCTGCATCCAATTTTGCGTTAAGCTTGAACATTGCTCCATGGAAACTATTTGGATGATTCAGAGTCTGCAGCTGTGCACAGCTGGTGATTGGCAGCTTCATCAGGACAAGGCACCTGCTCATCACGTCTGGGGCAGACTTTTTGCCGCAACATCAAATCACCCAGGTGACTCAGCTCCTCCTCTAGCCCAGATTTGGCACCCTGCGACTTTCAACTTTTCCCCAAACTAAAATCACCTTTGAAAGCAAAGAGATTTTAGAGCATCGATGAGATTCAGGAAAATACAACAGGGCAGCTGATGGCGATTGGGAGAACTGTGTGAGGACCCCAGGCACCTACTTGGAAGGGGACTGAGGCATCACTGTCCTGTGTACAGTGTTTCTTGTATCGTGTATCTTGTTCAGTAAATGTCTCTATTTTTCATATTCCATGGCCGCATACCTGCTGGACATGCCTCCCACGTTAACGAAATGACCTTAAGTCAGGAGGAATCTAACCGAACACTGGGAAGTGGGCAAGGGCACATCAACCAAACATGAGACAAAATTCAAGTTCATTTTCCCACGTAACAAAAATACGGAAAAAACAGATCTCGTCCCATTCCAGGCCGGACAGGTCTCCTGGCAGTTTCCCAGTCCCGTGAGATGAAACCTCGGAGTAAGAAGACGCAGCCTGGAAACTGTCGAGATAAGATTAAATCCTATCTCCCTTCCAGCAGAACAGGCTCCCAAGGTTAGAGAAAGAAGTCAATCCCTACGTTCGAGGAAAAGCACACACTCGAGGGGTCACCCGGGAGCTGTCTCCTTTTAGCTCCGCTCTACAAGGAGATTTTCCCTTAAGAGTGTCGTAGAAGCCATTGAATTGGAGGAAGGGAAAAACGCTTAAAAAGGCAGAAATAGCAAAAACAAAAACAAAGACAGAAACCCTGACTTCTAAATGGAATCCCTAGGAAGGACGCATGCCCACCCGTTAGTCCCTGTCGAAAATACTGTCCTAGGTTGATAGACCTGTTGCACTTGAATTGGGCACGACGACGCTGGAAACCACATCAAGTAGAGATGCATTTGAATGAAATGTTTTCTTTTTCTGAAGCATACAAACATCTGTCTAAATTTTATTGAAGTCGTTGGGGTGACATGGGGTAAAAACACAACACAACAAAACAAACAAAAAACAACTCGCGCACACAGTCGACAGCGTGCAGACGACCGGAGAGAAGGGGGTGGGGAGGCAGAGGAGGGTAGACGGGGGGTGAATGGTCATGGAAGGAGACGGGACTTGGGGTGGTGAGCACACCACACAGCATAGAGATGATGTGTCCTAGACCTGTACACTCAAAAAATCTCTCCATGCGTAACAGCTTACCAAACATCACGTGTGTTAATGCGTCCTTCCCTTGGATTCTCCTAATAGATCATGGGAATCACTTCACGGAGAAAGTGGGATTTTCCTAATTACATTAAAAAACACCTTCATCCTCCTGGCTACTGGCTTTGAAATCAAAAACCATTTTTTAATTAAACTTCTAATCTCAAAATGATATGAACACACATGTAAGATACACATGTGTTAAAGACCTAATACAGAAAGCATGTCCTTCACCCAGTTTTCCTCAGTGTTCACCTGTTGCAAAACTATAGGACAAGATTAGAATACGAATGTTGATATTGATACAGTCAAGATACAGAATATTTCTGTCCTCACAGAGATGCATTTTGTAGCCAGCCCTCGGTGTCCTCTCCTTCCTTAACCCCAGCAGCAACAAGTCTGCTGCTCAATCTATCACTTTGCCACTTCCAGAATGTTCTAGAAATGATATCAAACACTCTGCAACCTATTGGGATTGGCTCTGCTCAGTCGGCGTAGGTCTCTGGTGGGTGGTTCTGTCCTTTGCACTCAACCAGCAGCACAGGAGGGCTGCTGCCCCTCTAATCCCTTGCCAGCACCGGGCGGTGGAAACTGTTTTATGTCTTCATTCTTGTTATTTTAGCCATTTTGACAGGTGCCGTGGTACCTCGCTGTGATTTCAATCTGCATTTTTCCAGAGGCTAATGATATGGAACATCTGTTCGTGGGACAGCATCTGGACACCCTCACCGGGGACTCATCCTATCTTGTGCCTTTTTTTTTTTTTTTTACTGACCTCTTAAGTTTAGATAGTTCTTTATAGATGGATATACACGTCCTTTGTCCGTACGTGGTCTGTCAATCCCTGTTCCAACTTATCAACAGATCTCCAAATCATCTTAAAAATAATTCTGTATCCCCAAACGGCCCACAGCACCTTCCTGATTCCAGGATATAGCCCACATCCCTCAGGCAGAGACAGAGGGCTGTGATATGGAAGACCCTTCAGCCCACGGAGGTGCTGGGAAAGCCTGCGATGGAGGAAGAATGATTCTATTACACTGAAGTTAGACTGTCAATATTTTTCTGTTCTTCAAAACCACGACTCTGATGCACCGACACCTTCGTCCCTCATAACAACTGATCAAACGGGGTGTCACCGGTCCCTTGTTCTTCCGCCGCCGAAAGATCATGACCCATAAGAGCTGCCCACCAACTATTCCAGACACGTCCAAACTCTCCCAAGTGGAAGAAGCATATGCCCCACACTATAAAGAAAAGAACATCTTACAGCTTTTGCTAAAGCATCAATCAAATCGTAACAACACACCGCAGAGGGAATTTTGCTTCAGGAAGCGCTGGCTTCCCTCACGCTCATTCAGACAGCGATGCAAGGATGCGATTTCAGTCTCAGCATGCCGGAACGGCCTCGCGTCCCCACTTAAAGTGTCTACGAGCTGAACATCGTCTCTTTCCCTTCAATCATCTTTTATGTCTCAACAACAGCTGACATACACTGCTATATTCGTTTCGTATGTACACCCCCGTGATTAGACATTACAGGACTTACTAGGTGACACTCCCGATAAATCTCGTACCCAGGGGACACCCCACACAGCCAACGCTCGACGCTCTTTATTAAACCCACAGTGCACATGTCCGTTTTGGGGAGGTCTGTTGGCAGAAGAAAGAAGAACTGGCGATTGAAAACTCCCGCCAACACACAGGAATATCCACGCATTACTTAATTTCAAACCACCTGAGTTTCGTCTCATGGCTATCCCCCTGAGCTTCATAATTACTACATTTTCAACAAACACACCTAGTGTCCTTTATGGCCCTCCATTGTCCACTGCCAGCCCACGAAACTATCCGTTGGGGAGACGCAAAGAGAGTATCCTCCTTAGTGAACAAAAGCCACCACACGCTGCGAAGGGAAGACCAACACCGGAGGGTTAGGGAGGGATCCTCGAAGGAGATGAGTAAGCCCAAAGGAAATATCAAGTTCCACCGCTGCACACTTTCCACTCTGAGAAAACCCGTTGGCTCGCTCATGGAACTTAGTCCCATCTGCCTCTCTCCTGCTGTGAATGAATGCACCTCATTCACTTTGGGAAAGGGACGGCCTAGACGCGGAACATTCTTGCCCCGATGCTGATGTGTGTTCCTGTCTTTCCGCTCTCAAAAAAAAAAGGGTGTTTTTTCATGGCTGGTTGGCTTAGGTGACGCCACTTCAACACGAGAGAGAGCACCCCGCATCTCCACACTGTGTTACACTTCAGACATGACTTTCTTCTGGAAGAGCCTTCATTTGTTTAGGGTCACTCATTCTAAGTCCCCACAGGCTTTCAGAAAGACAGAGAAAAGTGGTGGAAGCTGTGCACGGTGCCCATGTAGAAAGAGGTGGTAGGGTACCGTGTTCTGAGTGTCTGCTTTGCCCCCCGTGATGCTACCACAGAGCCGAACAACCCCGTAACACGTCTGACGTTCTCCCGCTTGCGTACTGAAATACATTTAAAATGTGCCCCGCAGCACGGCCGGACGTCTTTCTCATAGATACGAAGAACAGGAGGCAATAAACATGCGAATCCAGGTCACGTAAAAAGTCTTCAATGAACGCTTATAACTGGACCTCAAAACAAAACTTCATAAACAACTCATGTCAGTAAACAGGATGATGCGCTATTCTACTTTGGCTCAATTTTTTACATGCGAATGAAATAGAACGTGGGATGGGGAAAGTCCCTCACATTTTGCAAGTGCAAACCAGATTTAGTACCGAAGAATGTCTACCTCTAAGGAGGCTGTGTTTGTGTTTCAACAGTTCACATTATGTAATTTCAGGCTAAAAATGACCACTCGTTCCATGGGCTTCTCATCACATAAAACATAATAGTACACATTGTCTCATTGACGCGGTACAGTTTTCCTTCCATCTTCCGTGGGACACCGAGCAACATCTGGAGAGACGTGTGATTGTGACAAATCACGGAAGGACACGTGTGGGGGCTTCTACAGACCTCTTGTGCGTGGAGGCCAGGAATGCTGGCTATGCCCTTACGGTGAATTATGCAGCTCAGAGAACCATCGGTGCCAAAGTTGACGAGCCCTAGCACAGATCTATGTAGACGTGGTTCAAAACTGGGGCACCAGACACAGTTTCTCATCGCAGAGCAAAGAATTTATAGCACATACAGTCAATGCCTGCCCAGAGAGGGGCAGTGTGGGGCGTGTCGGAGAGCCGCGCAGGAACACCACACGCTACCTCGTGCCCGTGAGCATTGCTAGCGGTGGCTCCCGGGGAGTCGCTCTCGCTGCCCGACTGTGTGTCCCAAGCAGCTTGTCCGTGAAGAGCGGTCTCAGGGAAACACAGCTGGAGCCTCAGTCCAGGCAGGCTAATCTAATTAAATACCATAGACTGCGTGGTGTATGAATAACAAGCATTTCTCTCTCACAGTTCTGACGGCTGTCAATCCAAGATCAAGGCCACAGCAGATGTGGCGTCTGCGGGGGGAGGGGGGGGACTCTGTCACGGTGTCACTGCTGGCCATCTTGCCGTGTCCTCACCTGGCGGACGGGGCCAGGAGCTGGCTGGGGTGGGTGCCCTTTAGAAGGGCCCTAATCTTATTCATGGGGGCTCCTCCTTCGTGACCACATCACCTCCCAACAGCCCCACCTCTTCATAGCACTCATTGGGGTTAGGATCTCAGCATAGGAATTTGGGGGGCTAGGGTGCGCCTACATCCCATCTGTAAGACTCGGCAGGTCGTCCCCACGTCTGCCAAACAATGTACACGCAGATCATGAATGACCCTTCAGGAAAAACATGACGGATAGAAAAAGAATCATTGTCAAAAAAAACCAATGCTAGTTAAAAAATGTCGTGTTGTCGGTTTTTCCATTGTTCCCCCCCAATGTTTTTGTTAGTGGAAATTTCATGATGCAACTCACCTTGCTTTTCACCATGATGGAGAATTCTCTCTCTTTTGATCTTTAAAAAAATCCTTTTTCAATTAAAAAAAAAAAGAAACTACTACCAAATAAACAAGAGGCAGGCATAATGAGGGCCCGTGTCTAATTTATATGTGAGACATCTCATAAACTAGATTAATTAACAGGCAAAAATGGACATTTCACCAAATTCTATTAGTTATGACAGACAGACGATAGAGAGATAATGCAGACAGCGATGGACGGACAGGTAGATCCCTTCCCTATGTCCACAGCATCTCATTGACGTCCCTCAGCAATAGCACAGATTTCGATGCACAGACAAGCCGTGTATTCTGTCGTACTCACCAGCACGCGGATTATATATATTCATATATCCAAGTACCTTTCCATGATGGATTGGAAATGCAAGAAAAACCACCCAACAAAGAAACCTAATTACCCATGGCAGGTGGTTAGAACAGGCTGTGCTCTGACATTTTCTTGAGCAAAGAGAACATTTCGAAAAGTTCCCCATTTCTAAAGTATTTCACTTTCTGAGAACATCTTTGTACCGTTCTTTCGGATTTTCCTTGGGGGGCCGGTAGAAGTTCAACTCCTGCTGTGCTGCGCTGCGCTGGTTGACGGGTTTTCTGGGTTTGTGTGCCCGTTTTTTCCTGCGGTTCACTTCTGCTAACGTCAAGTTTACTTCCCTGACAGCATGCCCCAGACCGGAATGTTTAAAGGTTGGTTTGCACTAAGAGTAAGGTGGTCTCCGCCGGTCGGAGAAAGGCAGATGCCGTATGATCTCACATACATGTGGAATCAAATAAACGAAATCAACTGACTGACAAAATAGAAACAGACTCATAGATACAGAGAACAAGCTGACAGTTCTCGGGGTGGGGGGGGGGCGGGAGACTGAATGAAAGAAAATGAAGGGATTAAGCAAAAAACCCCGCATATATGCATAAGCCATAGACACAGAGAACGGTATGGTGAAGGCCGGAGAGAAGGGTGGAGGCGGGCAGAGGCAGTGGTGGGGGGTAAGGGGGAGTAATGGGGACAGAAAGAGACGTTTTCTTGAGTTGGACACTTGAAACCTATATGGTTGTATGAACCAATGTCACCCCAATAAATTCAAGGAAAAAAAAAAAGAATGAGCCAACCAAACTCTGAAAGGATACCAGCCAGAGTCCAACGTTCAAAATGACCACTATAAAAGTCTAATTTGCATGCCTTGAACAATCTATTTATTTTAATACTGCAAGAAATGTTAATTTGGGGGGGAAGATACGCCATCATTCTTTTTCACTGAGCCGAGATTTCACACATAAATTCAGTCTACGGGACTGAGGAGCGCCTCGACAGTTGCGAGGACTACGAGCTTGCTGGGTGATGGAGGTTCGCAGAGAGGCTCACTAGGTCCTGTACAGGTGCCGGGCCACATATTCCTCACAGGAAGCCCGCGAAGTAGCCATCATTACCGCCACAAGATAGATTTAACTCACACATCCCTGCAGAGAGCCGCCGATAACCGTCATTAATCTTTAAGGTCAATGATCTTGCATAACGTTATGCAAATGTAAACGAGCGCATTCTGATGAGAAAAATTTAAATATCTGAATTGAAAATGAAACAGTGGCTGCAGTAATTTCTATTTATAACCCTCAGGAGTTTATTCTAAAATGCCTTGTAATCATGCATTTTAAAGGTCAGGCTCTCTCAAATAAACAAAAATAGCCAACGTCCTATGTCCCAGGAAACACTGCGAGGCTGAGTGAAAAGTTTGAAGAGAGTGAGGAAAAGCCAGAAGTGTGACTCGGTGTGCCAGGGAGAAACGTGAGTGAGAGGATCCTCTCATCCAGAACAGCGGCAGGAACAGGAGTCGTAGTGAAAATTCAGGGGGCTCGGGCTGCCTGCTTGAATGACACACTGTCTGAAACGTCTTTGGCGTGTGGGTTGGTAGGAACGACAGTGCCTATTCAATGCCTCGGGAACAACACAGTGCTTCCCGGGATTCTAAACTGCTCTTATGAGGGTCTACCTCTAATAAAACATTTTGTATTTCCTGTATCAATGTGTATCTCTTACCTTCCCTTGGTGTTACAATTGGAATAAACCCGCAATCTACATCTTGTAGAAACAGACCAGGTAATTCACGCCAACTGCCTTACTGAGAACAAAGAAAAATGTGCATGATTCGAAAAAAATCTTCAAACAAACTCAGTGCTACAGTCACAGAGAGGACACCGCCGAAGCTGAGGAGAGAGCGCTGACTCGTGTAGGGTGACCAGTAGGACCCCCGCTTCTGCCCTGGGGCATCTTCCCATCTGGAAGAAGTTTCTATGGACGGGGTCCCTCGTCAAACCGCAGTCTCCATGGAAGGTATGCAATCTGATCAACTCCCCCTAAACGATGACCCCTTGTGTGCGTTTTGCCTCCAGGACAAGTGAGCCAGAAAAAGGACTTGAGGCCTGCATTCACGAAGGACGAGCCCACGCGGAATGGCTGTGCCCATTTAACCCAAGTGCCAAGTTATTACTGTAAATATTTCCTTTCCAGATTCCAAGAGCAGTTCACAAGGACGACCGGGAACACAAAGGATGAAGCAAGAAGCCCCTGGTAAGCTCCGGCAGAAATAATGGTGACTAGGCAGAGAACCTCCCCCAAATATTTAGGAAATATAGTGCCCATGTACTGGACGAAGAAACCATAAAAATGAGGAACGGATGGGTGAGCTTACGGGCAGATAAGAGGAAATGAGTGAACAAGTGAAGAGGAATTGCTTTGGAAAGATTAAAAAAGAGACGAAGGACAATAGAGAGAAGAGAATTAGACACGGGGAGAATAAAATGAGAATTTCCAAGACACGCCAAAACAGCACACTTGCGGTAAGAAGATCAAGACTCGAGAGAGGAAAAACGATGCAGGGGTGACCGAAAAAACAGCAATACGAGACGCAGGCATTAACACAACAAGGAAGCAATACTGAAGAAAGCGTAAAAAGATGAACTGCAAAACGGAAAATTATAAGGAGAAACAAAACACAACTGTAGAAAAAAATATGGAACAAAACGACATGTTTCCAACACTGGTTTCACCACCCATTAGGTACAGAAAAAAATAGAGAGAATTAATTAAGTAGAATATACGTCTGAAGAAATAAAAAAATTTGGATTGACACCTGAAATTTAAAAAAAAAATAAAAATAAAAATACAAAACAGGGACAGGCCCAGCTGGGGTGGCTCAGTGGATTGAGTGTTGGCCTGCAAACCAAAGGGTCGCCGGTTTGATTCCCAGTCAGGGCACATGCCTGGGTTGTGGGCCAGGTCCCCAGTAGGGGGCGCATGAGAGGCAACCCCACATGGATGTTCCTCTCCCTCTCCCCCTCCCTTCCCTGCTGTCTACAAATAAATAAATAAAATCTTTATAAGAAAAAAAAAGAAACGGATAAATTCTTAGCTACGTGTAAGTAAGATTACTTATTGGAGAAAAGGGAGAAAATACAATTGCAATATTTGACTAAGCATTGTCAGAAGTTAAGTAAAACACCACTGCGAAGCTTCAAAGAGATTAAAGAATTCTAAAAAGATAAACTGAGAGAATACGGTAGCTCTTTGCCTCGCAGCACAACGGCAGAGACTCAAAGGCAAACAGCGTGAAAGCTACCCACGGAAGTGAGGTCTGGAAAAGGCGTTCTTTTCGAAGGAGAACGCCTTCCACAGACAGCTTCATTCTTTCCGGCAACAACAGAATCCAGAGGCCCTCAGAATGATTTGTTTGACGGCTCGGAGGGAGTAATTGCAAATTAAAATTCAGCACGGATACCCTTCAGCAGGGAGGGTGGCATGCAGACAATTTGAGACAAGCTCGCCGAGGTTTTCAGCAGCTCCCACGCTGGGAGGAGGCTCCAAGTCTTTTGTTTCCCTTGTTTCCGTGGCAGCTGATATTTATACGTGGCTGTGCCTCGTCTGTGAATTAAAACTGCATTAGACAATGTCGTGGCTGACCTCATTCACCAGGACCCTGCCTGTTTCCAATAGAACTCCCTTCTTGGGGATGAGGACCTGCCTCAACGCAAGGTATTGAACAAAAAGGGCTGTGAGGTCTGCAGCTATTGAAGGTGGACAGAAAGACAAAGGCATCAAGCAACCTTACTTCCCTGCAATTAGTGCCTTGCCCCCAAAGTGACTCATTTGTACACAACCGTGCTCTTGTGGGGTGAGTCAATTGTGACAGGCTTGCTGAGTTATAGCAGCCTAGTTAGGTAACAGCCGGTGCTGATACACGCTCAGTATTTTATGCCCCTTGTGAACGTATTATTTCACGACTAACATCACCCGTCCGTGGACGGACAGGTCCGGAAACTGGGGTCCAACCAGACAGTGGAATATTACTCAGAACTACAGAGACGGGAGCGCTTCCGTCAGCAAAAGACGGGGAGGACCATGAACACGCATGTTCCTAATTGGGAGGGGGAAAAAAAAGTCAGTCTTAAAATGCCACATATGGAATGATTCTGCATTCTCTATGAAATTCTGCCAAGGGGGGAACTGTGCAGGCAGGAGAAGGATCGGTCAGGGGCCACTGGCGGGTGTTGGGGAGCAGGGAGGGATGAAGAAGCAGAGCCCGGAAGGGGTTCGGGGCAGGGAAACTACGCTGTGGGGTCCCATACGGCTGGGTACACGTCATCACAAAGCTGTCAGACGCACCGAATGGGCAGCAGCAAGAGGGACTTCCAACGGCAACTGTGGGCTGTGGGGGATGACGCCGTGTTAGTGTAGGTTCACCGTTGTAACCGACGTCCCGTCTCGGGGGGGACACTGGTAATCGGGGAGCTGTGCCTATGGGGGGAGGGGGTGCATGGGAATCTCCGCACCTCCCTTGGCATTTTGTTGCAAATCCCAAACTGCTCTAAAAAGATGAAGTCAATGAACGATCAGCTGAGCCCCAGACGTGGACAGAAATAGAGACGAAAAAGAAACAAAATAAATTGCAAAGAATCTGTGAAAAGATACTATTACAGTAATAACACACAACGGTGCAGGTATGATGATACAAACAATGATGCTATGAAAAAGACCCCTAAAACGTTCTCAAAAATTTTTAAATATATAAGAAATAAAATTTGGAAAGTTAAACTATAGCAGCTGGCACCGTACACGGTTTTTTCAGTACTACTGACTATATCCTCTGTGAATGGAGACTTCACATCCCCGTGACTCTTTAGCAACCAATCTGCACTTCCGAACGCTTCGCCGTTTCCCCCTTGTCGGGGGGCATCCCTTCTGAAGTTATGTCAATGTGTAAGCGCCATGCTCTGCACTGAAACTAATGTAACACTGAATGTCACCTGTCACTAAAAATACATGTGAATCCCGGCTGGAGTTGACATTGAACAGAAGATTTCTCAGAAGGAATTAAAAAAAAAAAAAAAAACAAAGAAGATAAAACTATGGGGGAAAGTTGGTAAAATAATTAAGTTTTTTTAAATATCTGACTTCTAGATTTTGGAAGAGTTTTCCAAGACAAGAATATACACAAAAATCAGACGGGAAGTAACTGCCAGATTGAAAAAATAAACCAGAACACGTCCCAAAGTTGCAGGGTTAGTCCGAACGAGACCACAGCATTTTCTGGGCACCAGAAGCCTAATCCCAAGACCATAAATGTCTTGAGAAAGAAAAACTAAACACGAATTACAGTCATCCATTGCGTACGAGAGACAGAATCAGAGTTATACGTAAGAGCAAGACAAGACAATGCACATTCATGCCTCTGGCACTTTAACCGTTTATTCTTCTATTCAAGAAATACGTGTTGAAGGCCTTCAAGGTTCCGAGTACTAACCTCGACACTGAGGCTCGGGCCGGCTACAACCCATCAAGTCGGCGTGACCAGCCAAGTGACACATTAGCAAGGGGACAGATGGGGGCGTTGAGTGTCCTGGGCACAGGGTAAGGGACAGCAGGGCTGGGAGCCTTCTGCCAGTGAGGCGGCTGCTGTTGGGTGCGGTGCAAGAAGGCATAGCTGTGCCCAGGTGCCCTGAGCCTCCCGCCTGTGCCCAGCGCACAAAGCACGCAGCCGCAGGGGCCCTCCGTGGTGTGGAAGCACACATTCTGATTTTGACTTTCAAAAAACAAACGTGACTCGACTTTGGCGGCAGCAGTGTCCCTACCGACGAAGCCACCAGTCGGAGATGGGTGGCACCCCAGAACAAGAAGGCACACAAGTGCGCAGTGGGAGACCCAGACGGAGGGCACAGCCCCGCATTTGGCGGTGAGAAAACTGACCATCTGCTTCTCCCTGTCAGACCGGCATTGCTTTGAGGTTGCGTCTATACTCTGGGGTAGGAAAAAGCAGGAAGAGCGAGCAAGTGGTTTGTTCATTAGTGTAGCATCAGATGAGAGTTAGTTTGTATCGAGGACTGCCTCCTGTCTGGGGACCGCCTCCTGTCTGCGGCCTGCATGGCAAAATTAATATAAACAGGCCAGGACCTTGCACCTCAAAGGTCGGAAAAGCAAGGGAGAGTGGAGGACTCTCTAGGGCATTCTGACTTCCTCTTAGTTGCTGTAAGGAGAGGCAGGCGTGCACCCACGCGGTGCCCTGCCCCCAAAGAGAAGTTTTGTGTGGCAAGAATCATAACCGGGGCCTTCTTCCTGCTCCCTTAGAATCGCCAGAGATAGCAAAGCTAAAAGCAGAATGCTCGTAACAGAGTAACATTTCCAAAGAGCTTACTTGGGGGTCAGGTTTGCCTATTAGCCGTATTTTCCTGGGGTGGGGGGTGGGGCTTCAATAACAGACACTGATTTTCACCACTAGGCCCATTGCAGCATTATCCACCAGAGTCAAGGTGTAGAAGCAGCCGCAGGGCCCACTGGGAGATGAGCGGATAAAAAAGCTGTGGTGGCAATCTTGCATTTTGCGACAGCACGGATGGACCTGGACAGCATTATGCTCGATGAAATAAGCCAGTCAGAGAAAGACAAATACCATATGTTCTTCCTCCGACGTGGAATCGAATGCAGAGAATAAGCTCACACGCAAAACAGAGACAGACTCACAGATAACAGAGGACAGACTGACAGCTGTCAGAGGGGAAGGGGATTGGGGACCGGTGGGGGAAACAGGTGAAGGGATTAAGCAAAGAACAAAGACTTACAGACACAGCCTATAAACTGGGTTGACACCTACAATCTAATCATCTTTAGTGCCAGAGCTTAACAGGCACAGGGAAACAAACACACAGGTCTCAGAGGCTCGGGGAGATTAAGGAGCTCCTGCAAGAGCAGACACAGAGCCAGAATTGCCCACCTCGGGATTCCCTCAAAACGGCTTCAAAACCAATGCCCTCGGCTGCTTTTCCAGGTGGTTCCTGGCGTCAGCTTACTGAGCAATGAGGAAGCCCGTGTTCTGCACCGGTACTAACGCACCGTGGCTCGCATCGTGCTCCACCGTTGAGGGGTGTTCTATCAGTGGGGGGCATTAACAGCATCTTTGGTTTCTACCCTCTCGATACCATCCCTGTTTGACCGTAACTTGTGGCAAGGGAAAGTGTCCCCAGACATAGCCACATGTCCCCCTGGAGGCAAACCCGTCCCCCGTCGAGAGCTCAAGGTGGAGAGGAATCGTGTGGTCAGTACGCAGGACAAGGCGTCGACATGAAGCAGCCGGCGCTGTTGACGTCCGGAGTCAGATCATTCTTTGTGTGTGCGGCTGGCCGTGCGTTTCAGGGTGCTCAGGAGCATCCCTGGCCTCCGCCTTATTTAGGGGAGGCCAGTGCCACTTTCCACTCTCGTGGTGAGAGCCAGAAAGGCCTCCTGATGCTGTCAAGCAATGGGATGGCATGCACAATCCCCTACGGGGAGGAGTCATGAAGAGTCTCTTCATCAAGAGACAAGGGCCTCCTGGAGAGACCTCCAGAGACTTGAGGCGGGAGCTGCTGTCCTAAACCCATGAGCCTGTTTCGATTTGTACCACACTGAGAAGTGGAAGATGCTGGAAGGTCGCTGGACAGGAGGCTACCTATGAGCTGGGACAGTGATAGAGCCAAAGGGGGGCCTGCCAGAAAGAAGCATCGTTTGGCCGTCCAAGAGAGACAACCCTGTTCAAGACAAATGTCTCCACAAAGCCCAGGTGCACGCAAGGCCAGAGACCCAACCACGCCCAGAGACGACACGGGACGCAAGTGAAGTAAAATTGCAGCTGGTGCGCCCAGCACAGCCGTGTCTCCAAAGCAGAACTGAGCTGGACGTAACTGTCGCTCCCAAAGACAGAGGCGGCCGATTTTAACCCTGTGAGCCATGTGAGTTTGCTTCCTGCTCGTGTTCCCAGTCTCCTCGTGAAGAAATAAGCCATCATCACTGTTTATCTCCTACTTTCTTTCTTTCTTTCCTTCCTCCCTCCCTCCCTCCCTCCCTCCCTCCCTCCCTTCCTTCCTTCCTTCCTTCCTTCTGTTCTTATCACCCTCCCTTCTCAGTGAATGTTTGCCCCATCCATGGCTGGCCCAGGAAAAGAGCGTGAAAAAGTTTTACCTGGGAAGACATACTGCAATAGACCAAATTGGACAGCTGTGCTCTATGAGCGGTCAGAGTTGCTTTTAATGCACTTTCAATGCATAAGCATAAAGAACAGCATTAAAAAACATTTACAAAGATACAGAATTAGTATTACCCATGTGTCACGTGCATCCTTACTTTTCCCTCAAAAATATGGACAAAAACGTGTGCATTATACACAGCCAAATATGGGGTTTCTGTGTATACAAGTTTTGTCCACTCTCCTGCAATGACTAAATATTTTTTAATGATCCCTCTCAATGTAGCTGTATTTCTATCAGACGATTTCCACCCTCGCTTGGTAAACTGACGGGAATAGCTGGGTCAATTAAGTGAATTTTCCTGAACAGAGAGGAACACTGCATTGAGGTATCGCCCACTGTTCGCAGGGAAGCTACGCAGGGCACCGGCTGTGTGCACAAAAGCAGCCCGGTACTGTGACAGCCAGCACCCCACAGGGCGGGGGTGCACGGGCACCCACCGGGGAGTCAGGGCGCGACTGGGGAGGTGGAAAGGGTGGACGCCCAGACTCAGCCAGCCAGCAAGAGCTTGTTGGTCAACATCACACCTTTCCTCACTTCGAAGGCAGAAGGCAAAAGCCGTGTGAGCACTCATGCATTCTGCGAAGCAGAGACGGACTTTCCTAGTGACGAGCTGCATCGGTCCGACCTCCTGCAGGCAGAATTGTGACCAGCAGGGAAGCCCTGGCCACAGGTTAGAAACTGAGAGCAAACGGAACTTGCTGGTCACACACAGACCTGGGAAGCAGCTGGCAAATGGGCTGATGCTAAAGGTAAGTCAGGGACATCAATTCTAGGGGCCAAAACGGCAGACTTGTAAAAATCTCCTGTAAGACACAAAAGAGGCTCAACTTGGGAGGTAAAGATTAAGATAAAGCTTCATCAAACAGGTGTGAGCATCGGGTGGGGTAAAATACCCAGGGCTCTAGAATAAAAATAAAACACTGTGTTCTTTTGACCCCCCGAGCACCTCCACAGCTGCACCAGCATCCAACCTCGCGCCTTCCCAAAACCTGTAACCCTTGCTCATCAAAAGGAAGCCAGCAGGTACCTTCTGTCTAGAGAAATCCAAGCGGGCCCTAAGATTGTAAGACTGTCGTAGGAATGAACCCTTTGTCTAATCTGGGAGTTTTACTAATTCCGGACCATGCGTCTTCCTGACTCCTCACATGGGGAGACACGTAAATAGATGTTTTCCACAAGCGAAGAATGCTATGCCACCCAGGCAATGGCAGACGTTGGAAAAACTCCTCAGAAGTGAGACTCATCTTAGTCCTGCGACACAGGATCTTGTTTGACATAAAGAAGAGATCACAGGGAAGCAATGAAGCCCGTCTGACGTCCCGAGGCGTTCCGGAATCCCAGGGCTGCAGGCTGCGGTGGAGGGGAGCCCCCTCCGGATGGGAGTGCGATCTGAGTGCAGGCATTGGAGCCCGTCTTTCATGCTCGCCTCGGGACCATCTTCCCGGCTGCTGAGCGAGATGTCAGGCCTTTTTCTCCCCGCCCCTGTCACTGAAGTACAAAGCATGACAGAGAGTGGACGAGCAGCTTCACAGACCTCAGGAGATCATCAAAAAGCGAGTTTTGAAGCTGTGAGAGATAATTAGAGATTTTCGCACATTTAGGTATAGGGTGCAGGGGCTCGAGGGTGTGTGCCTGCTGCCGGACATACCGGGACGCCTCCCGGCCTTTTGAAAGTCCGCACTGACTCCCCATTGCCTCACCGCCACACCAGACACCCGAAATTAATAATGGTGAGTGTTCGCGGGGATGGGAACCTAAGATTTCAAAAGGTAACTTTGTAAAAAATGCATACAGGGACTACTTGAGGCTAGCAATCCACTCAGATTAAAACATTGTTGCACGGAGTCGGCTAGTTTTTAGGCCAATAGAAAAAGGAAGAGGCCTGAGCCAGAAACGAGGAAGCACACAGGGAATGATCCTAGAGATGATACATAATGTCTTCTCAAATCTACGCCGTCATCCCAATGAGCCTGAAAGAAAATACGGCGCCATACCCAAAGGAGGTTTCTGTTAGTCCATGTCGATGCGCCCGTAGAATTCATGTGGGATTAACTCTTTTGCTTTATTGCTACTTTCTGGGGGTGGGGGAGTGAGTTGGATTAAACAAACACTAGACTTTGAAAATTATATATATAGTTGGATATTTCAATAAAATATGTATTATTTCTGTGTATTATATATGTAAAATATATGTATATATTTTACATATTTATACTATACATTATTCATGTGTTTACATTTTTATGGAATGCATTTTTATATACTATATAGTTTTATATAGTATATAGAATTTATAAAGTATACTGTATATATACTTTATATATAGTATATAAATAATACATACTATATATTGTATATAAAATATACTCTTATTTTTATATTTTATATTAGATACAATATGTATGTATAGATGTATTATATGTGTTTATAATATACGATGTTATATATACATCATACACACACGTATAAGGCATGGGGAAACTTTATCTATACTTCATATACATTTAACATATATATTTACATATATAACTTGGGAAAATATACATGTATTCTGCACGTGTACAAAGACACATATCTATGTAACATGTTTGGTGTGTATGGTGCATGTAAATACATAGCTTGCGTGCACCCGTGAACACATATACACACATAGAATATATGCTCGGAAGTGTGAGTTCCTACAGTACATGTATCCACACATATGCACGTACATGTAATTTTCTGAGTCTTGTGCGCAAGCCGCTGCTTCTCCACAGTCTTCCGAGCTCCCTCAGTGCCTGTGGCCTGTGGCTCATCTCCCACCCAACAGGACCTGCCCGCACGAAGCAGTTCTCTCTCCCCTGCTGTCGGACCTCGGCTGTTGTCCCGAGCAGCACGGAGGTCAGACGTTGCTCTGCGGGGACCAGAGGTGGGAGGCAGGGCTTGGACCAGGAGCGCGGCGGGCAGGGGCGGCCCTGGCCCGCTGGTCCACGAAGAAGAGACACGAGCAAGATGCACTTGGACAACGAAAGAACCCAGTTACGAGGCTGTCAGAATTGCACCAAGTGTGGGAAGAGGGAGAGGGTCCGGCCGGGCAGAGAACAGGAAACACCAGCTGAATACCAAGAAGCTAACACCTGCTCTCGGTGATGTCTCCAGAAGCTGCCCGTGAGTTAAAAAAATTATTACAGTTTTCCAACTACAGAGCATTTTCAAGAAGAATAAAAGCAGTCTTGAGTCTCACCCAGCACCATCCCCTGGGGACGCATGACTAGGAGTTTACAGACTTTTTTCTACATGCGTAATATTTAACTTATAAAACTGTGGCCACGTCATAGGTACTGCTCATGATTTGGACTTTTAAAGCCTACTTTGAAATATGTTCTTTTGCTTTTCAGCATTGGGAGTCTTTCTTCACTGAAGACTTATTGAAATTCCCTTTATCTCATGGGAAAATATAAATAAATAAAACTGGATTAAGGACAACGAAAACACTTGGGGTAAAGCAATAACCAGAAGCAGCGTGGGAGGCGTCACAAGCACCTTGTCATCTCCATCGTACAGGTGAGAAAACGACGCCCCGAGAGGCAAAAATTCAGTCAATCGTTCCAGGTGACATCGCTCACGCAGGTAGAACACAACGCAGTCTCCCCACAGGTAAAGGCGCCCGGTAGGGCGGACACAGTTGCGAGCAGCCTTGAACTACCTTTGCTTCACGCTAGGTACATCTTGCATTCCCTCTGCTATCTCGTGAAACACTGTCTTGTTCAGCAATCTCAACGCACGAAATCTCACCGTGCGTCTTTTAATCACATCCTCTGCGTTGCCGTTTATGCCGCTATCATTCAGACACATTTCCCCATCCCAGCGCCATTTGTGAAGAATACTAGGGGGACGTTATCCCAATACATGAAAATAATTTTACATTGTGTGCAAATAGGTTAAGACGCTCGGAGAATACACTGAGACGTTATTTCCAGAGTGTCTGCTGGCTCACGCCTCCCATTAAGGTAGAGTGGGTGATTTTTTTCTTCAGCAGCCACGATGGCACAGCGATGTGGCAGTTGCATTAAAAAGTAGAACATTTAAAAAAAAATTTAAATGATAATTCTCTTGGCCGACTCCCTGTGAAAACATGGGATTCTTGATTAAAAATAAATACGTACCAAAGTAAATCGGCAGATGTATATGGGTTGGGGTTTTTCAGAAATTGCAAAATTTGCAGCTTAACTTGTGTGGTTCCATTTTCCTAAGATACAAGTGTGTCTATCCATGCTGAGTGAGTTCTTTTGAAAAATCGCCACCATCTGCTGACTCGGTGGGGAAGGAACTGCTGCCCGTTCCTGCTTTCCACCCAGGGGCACTTGCTATTCTTCTCCGTGGACATAAGGAAGGTGCTTTCGAGCCCTGGGCTTTAAAGCAAATAAAATCCCACACAGGCACCAAGGTGGTGGGGCCCACCCCGACTCCTCCCATCCATCTCTCCTGGTTAATCACGGGAAGTTGTTTCTCCAAGAGGAGAAATACACATATTTTTCTTCCTGGGCTTTTTTTACCCACTCATGCCATGTATGACTTGTACATCCATGTGTTTGCACAAGCTTGTGGGATAAAGGTTATAGGATGAATCATCCAGCTCCAGACACCCAAGTATCAACGTCGGTAAGCATCATTTATCTGTCAATCGGGTTCTTTCCTAACACGGTCTTCTTCAAATCTTTAAACCTGTTGTCGCCAACCTAACCCACACTGCTATTTTTTAAATAAGTATGATATGATCGCCTTTCTCAACCACTTGTCCAAATGACCTGTCCTCACACAGCAGGCACAACAGCCGATGGCATTCATTTCTGGGATTGATATAGGAGTTTCTTTGCCTGTTCTTCCTGCTCTCCAACACCAGAATCACACAGTCGGAAACTGACCTAGAAAGACTTGACCTCAGTTACCACAATCCAGGAACAAATCCCGCAGTGTGGACAGGGCTCCAGCAGCCGCAGAAAATGTGACAATAAAATCAAAACTCAGAGATCATCCGTCTTCTTCCAAGCAAGGTCCATGGAAGGGGAGGTCCAGGCGGCCCACCGGAGCCCTCCCATGCCCTCAATGTACTGGCCTCCCTGGAGTGATTCATGTGTATCTATGGTTGATTCTTGAATGTGCCCTGACTGGGCTTGGAACCTGCCACCTCCGCCTTTTTTCCTGAGCAATTTTACCACCTAACAAGCAAGCAAGAGTCATCCCAAAGAAGCTGGTTAATTAGTTCAGCTGTTGTAGAATATACATGATCAAGTTCTGAGGTATTGGCTCGGAATACCTTTAAAATATTTCACCTTGAAAAATCCTCATCAGTTATTCCACCCTGAATGTTGTCATCATTACTGATGAGGGGAAGGGTTTTTGTTTTGTTTTCTTTCTTTTTTTTTTTTTAACTTTTGCTGTCTTTGTTGCCACTTTTTGAAAATTCATTGGTATCTTTCTCCCTAGCAAATTTTACTTTGGAAACTCTATTTTCTAAAGTGTCATGGCCATGGAGTTTTTGGTAAACGATGTTAATAGGAGTATGATTTTTTTCCTTCTCTTCTTTGTGAGCCAACAGCTCCGCGACGCCTGTTTGCTTGTGGCCGACAAACGATGTCGGGAACAAAACACGTTCACACCGGTCTTTCCTTTGGGTCAGACGAGTATCTCCAAGCTGAGACTGCACATCGATCCCTCCCACAGGTGGGGAGTGCTACCCAGTGCGGTGTGAGTTCCGCATGCTTAAATTATAAATCTCGTAACTCCGTGAAGTTAAACAAGACACCCTTGCTAACGCATTAGCGGCTGCAGAGACAAAGTAAAACGTGCACAGCCCTGGAAACAGCATCTTTGCAACAAGTAGTGGCCAAGTGAATGCTTGCAGGGATGGATAGCAACAGAAAATCGGAGACATACAAAAATTCTCGCTTTTCCCCAAGTTCAGTTTTTAGGAAATTTGTTAAAATGAGGTTTTCCCGCCCACTGGACGCATAGAAATTCCGCCAGCAACGCGAGCTCGCTCTGACATCGGATCGAGACATTTCAGCAGTTCAAGGTCAAGTCCACCCTTGCGATACAATACCACCGAGAGGATAGGACAGGCGGGAACAGATCCCCGGGGCCGCGTTTGTGTTGCTTCCTCAGTTCAGCAGGGGGTGTGTGTTCACTGGGTTTGCTTAATGTCTGGTTTCTTCAGAAGTCCCCGGTTAATCACTGGCTTCACACTGGGCTCCTGTGGTTTCACACTTGTTCCTGGGTTGAGGTACAACGTGTCACATCTACATAAAATTAACCGTTTAAAGTGTGCGATTCACTGCAGCCCCCGAGCTCCCTGTTTCAGTCAAATTGAACGCTGCCCTGGTCGGATGGCTCAGTGGATGAGAGCATCAACCCCACACGCCACGGTTGTGAGTTCAATCCCTGGTCAGGGCACAGGCAAGAATCAACGAATGAATACATGAATAAGTGGAACAACACATCAGTGTTTTTCTCTCTCTCTGGAGTCAATGAGTAAGTTAAACATTAAGAAAAAAAGGTTCTGTCAGGCTGGCTAGGTTGGTTGGAGGGTCATACTCCATGCACCAAAAGGCTGCAGGTTCAAATCCCAGTCAGGGCACATACAGGAGGCCACCCGTCGATGTTTCTCTCTCAGGTTGATGTCTTTCTCTCTCTCTCTTTCTCTCTTGCTCTCTCTCTCTCTCTCCATCTCCACCCTGCTTTTCTCTCTAAAATCAGTGAATCATAACCTCACGTGAGGATTAAAAAAAATGGAACCCTGACCTGAACCACATTCACATCTACCGTGTAGGGCCGGAACAGACGCCTCGGAACCCTAAGCGTCCACGTGCACCCCTGTTCCATCACGTCCGTTCTCACCCTTCCAGTTACCCCGTGTTTGGCCGCGTATACGGTGCGCTGTTTTGCCCAAATATTTGAGGGAAAAAAATAAGGAAGTGCACTGTACATGAGTAGTACTAACCCTGTATCTACCCAAATGATTTTAATTATTTCATTTATGCTTATGCATTAAAAGTGTAACTCTAAGACAGCAATAACGATATCCGTATGGTCAAAATAATACCCTGGAAAACGATCACCGGGCTTGTTTCTAAATATAAATGAATTAAAAAAGGAATTAAACAATTAACGTGGAAGATTTCTTTTTTCCTCGAAGTCTGGACCAAGGACGTGGGTCTGACCAATACACGGTGCACATTATACAGGAGACACAGGCTCAGGTAACGAACTGCTAAACCCGGGTGCGAGCCTGCCTTCTGTGACCTGGTGCAGTCAGACCAATGAGCAAGCAGCACACAACGCCAGGCAGGTCTCACCTTCCCCGCATCAGCCAGGTGAGGGAGGACAGGACTGGCATGCACCTGGCTAGCCTCAGTGCTGCCGTGCCGACGGCAGCGTCTGAAAATACCCCACTGACCACAGCAACCTTGCTGCCAGGGGCTCTCTCTGCCCTTCCCCCCCCCAAGACTCTCCGCCCCCCTAGAATTCCCTTCATGAACCATCCACCACAGTGTGAAGCCCTGGCTCTGGCAGCCCCCTGGATTCCACCCCCAGCCCGCCATCGAACAGAAGTGACAGCTGGGTGAGGAAGCCGGGCTTTCGACAGACTTGTGCATTAAATATTTTCGTTACACTCTTTCACGGATGGTTTTTTTTCCCTGCATCACTTCAGCGGTGACTCATATCGAGATGCCATCCTTGCCGTTTCTCAGAGGAGATTCCAAAATGGGACTTCAAAGGGTGGCTTCAAGACAATGGTCCCTAACACCCCGCACCCCTGCTCTCTTTCCGAGTCCCAGCAGAGAGAAATCACACTGGGAATTCAAGGAAGAGGGGATTCCAACCACGAACAACAGTAGCATGTCGGTATCTCAAATTTCTAGCCATCTCTACAGCTACACTTGAGCCAAGACGATGATTTCCCAGTAGCAGATCTGAAACATTTTCCTCCCAAGAAACAAAGTGTCCCGACCTAAGGTGGCGTCTATTAACCACACTTACTGTGCTGAACGTTTCCCAGCACACACACGTGTTACCTTGTGCTGTACACCTAAAACGAATACACGGCTACATGCCGGTTTTGTTTCAATGTAACTGGGAAAAAAATCTCCGACTCAAGAAGCTCTTCATGTAAATTAATGGAAGAAAGATTAACTGGACGAGTAGTATCGGAAATGACTAGCAATCTTGCCCACAGAACCCCTCACATTAAAAGAAATAATTCTGCCAATCCGGGAAAAGGGTGCGTCGGTATTGCCGAAGGGTAGCTCAGGTGGATACGGCATCGTCCTGATACACCAAGGTTGCAGGTTTGATCCCTGGTCAGGGCACGTACAAGCCTCAGCCAAGGATGCATCAATTAGTGGAACAACAAGTTTGAGGTTCTCTCTCTCTCTGTCTTTTTCTCCCCCTCCTCCTCTCTAAACTCAATGAAAAAAAAGAAAAACACTACTGTCCAAAAGGAAAGCAAGTTTATTTCCATTCAAATAACTCTACCAACAATCCCTACCCCATCCTATCTGTGCTCAGGAAGTAGGAGTCTCTGAAATTATTCTAGGAAATACAAAGATATAGTCGAAAGAACTTCTCTACAAGGAACCTTCCCCTTTTCCCCAGCCAGGCACTCATCTGGAAGAACGGCGAGGTGATGTCATCTTACCGGCAAAAAGTCGCCCCTGTGTGCATGTGCGTGGCGGGCTGATTTTCATTAAAAGCCCGGGAGTGGCGTGGAAACTTGAGCTGGATTTGGAAAAGGCCGTTTTTTTTTAAAAAAAACACCCCACATTCATCTTGCCTGTTATTTTTCAGGAGTCTCCATTTGAGTTGGCTGCTGGCTCACCTGCAATTCTCAGCGAGGGCATTAACGAGCATCTATAATTGGGTTTTATAATAGGGGGAGAAGGTGGGAAGAATAGAGCGAACTGACACTTTACGCTTTGTATTTATAGCTTAGTAATGTAAGAAGGAAAGGGGAGCTCCGGCTTTATGTGCTGCTGGAACAAAGGCATACGTCTTGTGGCCAACAGGGAAAAATACGCAGGGTGCTTTCGAAAGGAGTGGGGAAGTTTTCAGCACGCAGAAAGTCAACTTCTGCATGCTTCATTATTGGAAATGCATTATCTGAAGGAAAAGAGGAAGCAAGAAGGTGCGAGGAGGTGATATGAATGTGAACCGGCCGGTAGGGGGCCAGGTTTCATCCTGGACCCAATGATACCCCAAGACCTGGAACACCAGCACCAGACACCCCTCTGTCCGCACAACCGTGTTCCCCGTGTACAACACACACCATCTTTCTGTGGGCATTTACACACAGGAATATGACACCCGTTATTATAGCCATGGTGCGTCACCATTATACCCAGGTATGCCGTGCACCCTTACCTGTGACTCACAAGTTTGGGTGCAACCGCCTGCATTATACGCGGCAACACACGGCACGTGCGGCAGTGCTGACCCGTTTCGGCGAGTGCGGGTTGAGTAGTCATGCCCACATGGCACCTCAGAATGCCACCTTGTCTGCAAGTGACTCTCTGCAGATGCAATGAGTGAGTGCCTCCAGATGAGATCAGGTCCCACTGGCGTGTCCGACGGCCAAAGAGGGGTTTCCTGACAAGAAGGGTGCACAGAGACAGAGGAGAAGCCGCGTGGAGACGGAGGCAGAGACGGGAGGGATGCGGCCACCAGCCCGGGGACACCTGGAGCCCCCGGAGCTGGAAGAGGCGGGAAGGCGCCTCTCTGGAGCCTGTGGAGGGAGCGCGGCCCTGGGACCCCTGGACCTCAGACGTCTGGTCTGCAGGACGGGGAAGGGTGAGTGTCTGTGGTTCAAGCCACACAATTGTGGACATTTGCCACGGCCTCCCTTGGACACGACTACATTGAGATTTCAGTGTCACCTAAGAAACCTGCCACTCATTTGCAAACATGTAGGACAGCTCTTGGAAAATAAAAAGAAAAACACCCACAATTATTGCCACTGTCATAATTGTTGAAATCGCCCATGGAAAAAGGAAAGAAAAAAAGTGCACAGTAAGCCAGCAGGACTGTGTTTGGTTTGTGTTCATCGTTCTCAACATGTAACGGAGTACGGAGACACAGAGGTTGCTCAGTGTTTTGCAGACCTGGGTCTCGGCCGAGATGCACGCTGCAGGCGACCCTGAGCTCTCTGCGTTCGGGCTAACCGAGGCACGCCTCGAAGACCAGACTTGAACTGATGCCACCTGCGTACATAGGTGCTTTGAGGGAAATGGAACCTTCAGGATTTGAGAAGAGGGAGCAGCTGCGCAATGTAAGGAGTGAAAATCAATATATTTTACATAAAATTAGCTATTCACAGATTCCGACAGCCAGGAAATGACACCGCAGTAAAAAAAAAATGATTCAGTAAACACATCCTCTTCTTTGTGAATGAGGTTTCATTTTGCGATTCGGAGTGAAACACATCTGACCGGCCAATCGTCCAGAAGGGGTTCATGACCCGCAGACACGAGGTCGGAGCTCTGCTGTCCAGCTGGGAAGGAGCTCAGACCTGGGTGAGAAGACGTCTCTATTGTCCGACGTCTCTACTGTCCACACCAGCAAACAAAGCAGTTCGCAACTGGGTGTGAATTTTATGGTTCAGAATGAATTCAGGGACAGGGGACCGTACTGCTTTGTAAGCTTCTTCTCAGACAAGCAAGATACACAAAAGGGAGGCGGTTCTCCTACAGATAGGTCCTTCCTTCTGCCCCTGCAGGAGGGGACACGGAGCACCACCTGGAACATAGCTGGCGATCAAGACTGGGGCCAGAGGAAGTCCTGGCATCCAGTGCGTGGAGACGAGGGACGATATGCAAATATACATCAATCTGTAAATATATGTCAACACAGACCGACAGAGCCTGAGAGGCATACACCACGGCACAGACACTATGCTATTATGATTCGTGTCTGGTTTTTCCCCCCTCATTGGGATAAAAATGTTGTATGCTTAGGATTTTTTTTTATTTCACTGTTCTATTTCTAATGGATTGCTCATGTGGCAAACAGGAAGTCTTTGATGTGTATTTCCTTTCTTTAATTTTTATTTATTCATTTGAGAGAGAGGGAAACATTGACTTGTTGTCTCATTTATTATTCTTTGGATGATTCTCATACGTGCCCTGACCAGGGATTGAACTGACAGCCTTGGGGTATCAAGAGAATGCTCCAATCGACTGAGCCCACCAACCAGGGCTAGTATGTATTTCTTGAATGAATGAATGAATGAATGAATGAAATCAACTCTTGTATTTTCCTTGGCAACGGCTATCTTTTTAAGAGTAGGGAAACTCTCACTTACATTATCCAACCCCTCCTCTCTCTCTGTCATTTACGTACTTATTATAATTTATTAGTATAGTTTATAATTCCCTACACAACCTGGAACATTACGCTTGCCAATTCACTGCTGAAGGATGCCTTCACAAAATTCTATCGCCGGCTGTGAGATGTTATGTGCCTGCCGGTCCACAAATAAATCTGCCTCACTGTCTGCTCAGCGCTGGTCTCCTGGCAGACGAGGAGGCATCGGGTATCAGCTCAGAAACGTACGTCCCCGAGCCTGCAATGGGTAAATCCAGCCCCAGTCACGGCGAACTGGTTGAAATGCATGCAGTTTGGAGGCTCTGATGGGACTCCACCCTCCTAGGGACACTTGACTGGTCCTTGCGTCCTTGGGTCAGTGCCGTGGTTATACAGTTCCAAGAGAGGGACACAGCGGGATGGCGGGGGGGTGGCCACAGACCTGTATTTAGGGGCGGGCCACAGTAAATAATATAGCGCAGTGGGCTCAGCATGGATGGGCCGTCATTATAACACTGGGCTGGTGAGAGACATTGGGTGGCCCAGCCTGGTTGGGTGACAACAGCCATCATGGAGGGTCGTAGGTATGGGGAGGACTCCACTTTCAGGGACCTAAATGGTGAGAAGGAGACAAAGGCACTCTGCAGTTGGCCCTTCAGCAGCCAATTTTATGAGCATTCGGGGGCCTTTTCGGGTCAAAGAGCCAGTTGAAATTTCAACTGAAACAGGCTCCAGGTGGGTGGAAGCTGGAGACGTAAGTGGAGCTCAGAGACCCGTATGAGAGGTGGGACGCGAAGGGCGCCACCTCCGAGGCGTGCACCTGATGCCTGACATCCTGCAGGTGCAAAGGACAGACGACAAGAACCTGAGTAGAACCACGCGTGGAGAAAGCAAGTTAGTCACGAAAACGCTCTGCGCAAAGAAAGCCCCAGGCCCAGACGGATTTCCTGGTGAAGCACACCGTTTGTTTTCAAGGCAAAGCGGCTGCAATCCTTCCCAAACTCTTTGGAAAAAGACACGTGGAGAGAACACCTTCCACTCCCACGATACGACTCGTCCCTGCTACCTAAATCAAACACCTTGCAAGAGATCCACAGGCTCACCTTTCTGTGAATGCAGATGTAAAACTGCTCAGCTGACACTGCCAAATCAAGACCTAGAATAAGGTGCACAACTGTAAAACTGCTAGAAAAAAATGTGAGTGCGTGGGTGTGACCCTGGCTTAGGCACAGACTTCTTACCTGCCCCACAGAGAGCAAAACAAGAAGAGAGAGAGTAGATAAATGGACCTGCATCCGAATTTTAAAAATTTGTGCTTCAAGGGCTACCATCAAAAACGTGGGGGGAAATCACAAAATGGGAATATGTATTTATTTACACGTTCTATATCTGGTAAAGAACGTGAATCCAGAATACGTTATTGTAAAAAGAACTCCAAGAACTCGGTAGGAAAAGCATGAATACCCCAATGAAAAACGGGCAAAGGACAGTAGTAGCCATTTCCCCCAGGAAGATACAGAAATTGCCAATGTCCATGTGGAAACACGTTCAATGTTCTCATCAATCAGGAAACGGGAATCCAATCGGACACCACGTTACACCCTGCAAGGTGGGGTATAGAGACAGACAAGGACAAGTGAGTGTTAACATGTAGAGAAATCAGGCCCCTTATGGTGGCAGGAATGTACGAGATAGTTAGAAAAACAGCCACTTTAGAGAAGCGTTTGGAAGTTACCGAAATGGTTAAACGGAGCTGTCACACCGCGCAGCAGCAACTGCGCCCTGGGCGTGCACTGCGGAGAAATGAGAGCGCGTCCCGGCACAAACGGCTGTGCGTGAAGGTTCCTAGCGAGGTTATTCACCACATCCGAAACGTGGGAAACACGCAAACGCCCATCAAAGACGAACAGTTCAAATACGTTCTGTCCATACAATGAAATATTGTTTGCACGTAAAAAATAACAAAATGCTGACAAGTGTGTGAACTGGGAAGACGCGAAGCTGAGTAACGGAAGTCACACGACGATGCACACACATGTGTGATTCCGTTTCTAGGAATTGGCACATCTGCAGAGTGGACCACATCTTTGGGGACAGGGGCGAATACGGATTGGGTTCCTTCTTGGAGGAATAACCTGCACACCTTCAAAACCTTCGAAAACCAGACGGCGCTGAAGTGCAGTCACTCTGCGAACACAGTAAAGGACCCTGAAATGCGCACTGCAGGTGCGCACACGGCACAGAAGGGTTTGCAGGGAAGCTCACGGACAGGGGGCAGCGGCGGGGGTGGGGAGACCCCTGCGGTCACCGAAGAGAACGCCACAGTGCAGAATGCATCTGAAAACCTGGATACTCAGCAAGTATGTAGAGAAAATATTTACACGCGTGGTCCTCGAAGGGACGCTTTGAAGAACACTGATGAAAAGGGAGGATGCGGGCTGGCTAACTCGGGCACAGAGGGAAGACTGGACCTTGGAGGACTAAAACACCAAACAAACAAACAAAAGAAACCCGGGGAAAAAAGGGACGTAGATGTCAGGAGCGGCTGTTGGCTCAAGATTTCTTTTTGCCAACACGTGATTCCTAGGCACGGATTTAATAAAGGAGCACTAGGGCAAAGGGGGGAGGCTGTTTCCGAACGATACTTAGGGGTTCAGAAACGCAGAGGAAAAGGCATTCTGCTGAAGTGTGCTGAAAACACAGGGGAGAGTATACAACCGTGTGTAACAAGGTATCATATATAATGTACACATGATTGTACCATGCATGTGTTACTGTGATACTACGTAGATATGTAATTTTATACACACACTGGCTACATGTCTAAGGGAAAAAACAATCTAAACACTTGTCTAAACACTTACTGGGATATTTTAGTAAGAAAGTAAGAGTCACATCAAAGGACAGAAACATTTCTGCATCCCAACCGGAAAGTCTTCCCCATTCCAAACTTCTCTCCTAAGTGCAGTACAGACTTCAGTGTTTTCTTTTTGGTTTTTAAATTTACTTATTTTATTTTATTTTATTTTATTTTTTTGCAGAGAATGCGCAGTGTTTCCCAGGGAGAGGATGTCATCCTCAGGTCCAGAGTAAAACGTGTCTCTGTCATAGTTCATGCCACCCACCCACCTGTGTGTGACCACACGCACTTCACACACCCAGCCGCCTGTCCGTGACCTCTGAACGTGGAACACAACATGCAGCCGTGGCGCTGAACACTGCGACAACCGGTGTACGTCACCTCCAATAATTTCAGAAGTCCACACAGCCTTTCGATTGGTTTATCTGCACGGAGACCCTCGCCCCGCCACGTCCAGTGGCTGTAACGGCATAAGATTGTTGCATTTCCTGTATTCAATTTTTCTGATTTTTTTTATACTGGGGGTTGCATCCTTCTCTCCAAAACAGCTAGTACTATTTTTAATCGAGGCACAAACTGCCCTGAGCATTCTTCCCGACTCACGCAATGAGTATTCTATGACGGAATGTCATTTGAAAGTACATGTCTTTTGGATTGGTGTTTCAGGATTCTTAGGGTATAATCCCAGCAGCGGAATTGCTGGGTCAAAGGGCAGTTCATGTTTAGTTTTCTGAGGAAATTCCATACTGTTTTCCACAGTGGCCTCACCAGTCTGCATTCCCACCAACAGTGCACTAGGGTTCCCTTTTCTCCGCATCCTCTCCAACATTTGTGCAAATGAGTGGATCCAAAAACTATGGTATATTTACACAATGGAGTTTTATGCAGCAGAGAGAAAGAAGGAGCTTATACCCTCTGCAACAACAGCATGGATGGAACTGGAGAGCATTATGTCAAGTGAAACAAGCCAGACAGTGAGGGACAAATACCATATGATCTCACCTTTAACTGGAACATAATAAATAGAAGAAAAAAGGAAGCGAATTATAACCAGAGACATTGAAGTTAAGAACAATCTAACAATAGCCAGGGGGGAGTGGGGAGGGGGGAGTGGGGAGGGGACAGTGAGGAGAGGGGATTACAGGAACTACTATAAAGGACACAGGGACAAAATCAAGGGGGAGGGTGGAGGTGGGGGAGGGAGGGGGGTCAGTCGGGGTGGGGTAGAGGGATGGGGAGAAAGGGCACACAACTGTAATTGAATAACAATAAAAAATTAAAATTAAAAAAGAGAGAAAGCACACGTCTATTGCCAGCACGCAGCGTGTCTACCCTGTACGGGTTACACTGTGCTGCTTCACAAACTCACTTGGAACCCACACCTTGGGCTACCTGGGGCCCAGCTCCACAAAGCCAGTGAGTAATTACCGGTGATTGGGCAGACAAAGAACAAGAAAGGGTAACAGCGGAACTGAATGGCCCCGGGGGGCAGCGATGCTACGGGGTGTGCGCATTCATGTCGGGTTTCCCACGCAGCGCCCCGCGCCAGGGTTTCAGGCGAATGCCAGAAGGAAAGAAAAATGATGTGTGGGCGGGAATGCGTGTAGTCCTGGGGTGTTTCAGCCTCAGCCGTCTTTAAGCTTCCCACTCAGACCGCCTTTTCCAGATTTTTCCATCGTCTGACGTGACCAAAGTAATTTCTGTGAATTTAGCGAGGGACGGGAGGGAGGGCTCGCACAAGGCAGGCAGCCCCTCATCTCTTAGGGATGGTTCCCAAACCATTTCTCTCACCGAATCATCACCAGAATCTTCATTCCCGGCTCACCCCAATCGAGAGAACCTATCTTGGGGGAGCAGACGTATGTTGGGGGGCTCCATTTCAATGCTTCTCGGTAGGTCTTCCCAGATGCCCCCAAGCTCAAATACCCGTCCCTCTCTCATTTTCCTTCAGAATGATGCTTTGCCGCCGATGCAAAGAAAGACTATCTTATCCAAATAAATTAAAAATGATCGACCCTTCAAACAGTACCTGAGAGAGAGCCCATCTCACCCGAATCCCCCCCAAAGTCATCCACCCTTCAAACGCGCCGGGAGAAGCACAATGAAGAAAAGGCACAGAGGTGAGAAAAGCTACGTGGTTCCTTCAGAATTAGGAATCTTAAGGACACTCAGTTTTGGACATAAATATTTCTGGGAAAGAACGTTTTTGAAGCTGCTACCAAGCCAGGCTGAAAGGACACGGTGGAATCGATTAAGTGGCAATTACTGAATCGAGCCTCTAGTTTATGGAATCAATTCTTCGATCAAGTATGACTGAACACTGTGATTTCCAGCCATGGCTGTGCAGGGTTAGATAAAGTCCCCCCTTGTTTAAAGAAATCCTGAATCTTTTTTTTTTCCTTTTCTTATTTTTTATTGAGTTTATTGGGGTGACACTTCAGAGTAAAATTATGTCGGCTTCGGATGTACAATTTTTCTTGGTCTCCTTGTGAACGATTCAGGATTCCTTAAAAGAAGTTGGAATTTCTGGCTCACGGCTCTGTGCATTCGAAATGGAAAGAGTCCTCTACTTTCTATCCACCCTGACTTTGTTCACGCAAAGTATCCCCTGGTTTGCCATTTCCTGAAGTTTGCTGTCTTCCATGCCCCTCAGTCTCCTGAGAACGAGGGGTCGTGTTGGCTTTATTCAAATGAAACTTCACGGGCCCCTCGCAAGTCCCCCAAACGTGGGCCCCCCACTCAGTAAACCCTCCCCTGTGCTGAATTAAGCACAGGAACGCAATGGGCATTTTTAGCCACGAGGAGGCGGAAGAGCGAAGTTCGTGATTGTTCCAGCACTTTGCTTTATTCCTCTGCGACTAAGAAGACTAGACAATGGAAGCTGTCATTAAAACACAGAAGCTAAAAAGGCAAAATAGGCAAAACCATGATGTTTTGTCACAGCCAGACTTCCAGTTCCTGCCCGCATCAGCCACAGCAAACAGACCGATCGCGGTGTTTCCAAATGAGGATTGAAAGCGTAGACACCCACTGAGAAAGAAGACAGTGAAAATTTTTGTCTTTTGTCAAAAGTTTCTTGGGTTTTCTGCTCTGCACGGCTTTGGCATCTGAGAAGTCATGTCCCTTCTTCCCGGGTGTCTCCGCCCCTTCCCCGTGTCTCCATGGTATTTCTGCATTGCTTGCCGTACATGACCGGCTCTGTCCCTCAGCCCCCTGTCCCCCGACTGCCTGATAACCTCCACCACCTGCCACGAGGTCCGACTCCATCTTGCCCCTGCATTCCGGTTTCTCACCCTTCTCCCAAAGTCCTTTTATTTCCCTCCTGGATTTATGTTTCCCCACGCACAACACTCTACCCAGGCTCACTACCTGGGGTTCACGTTGCCCTGTGTTTTGGGGGCGTTTGTTTCTTGTTTTGTTTTTGCAGCTTAGTCGAACTTAATTTCTCTGTTAAGCTGGAGAAAGGAAACTTTTCCAGTTTCAGAAATGAAATCAGGGGAAATGAGAGAGAAGAGGAGGAAGCAGTTTGGAAGGTAGCATCCGGTCATGAAAATCCTTGAAAGGGAAGATTTTTTCCTTATATGTCCATGTATGAGCATATGACGTCATAAATAAGGTGTGTTCCACATGTCATTTAAAAGAGAATTGCTGGCCTGTGAAGCAAAGGGTCACTGGTTCGATTCCCAGTCAGGGCACATGCCTGGGTGGCAGGCCAGGTCTCCTCTGGGGGGCATGCAAGAGGCAACCACACATTGATGTTTCTCTCCCTCTCTTTCTCTTTCCCTCTGTCTAAAATAAATAAATTAAAAATAAAAAATACATATTAAAAAAAAGAGAATGCTAATAAAACAGAAAAATAAGAGAGAGAAAAAATATCCTTAGGAAAAAAAAAACAGTAAATACCAAAAAAGAATAACCAGCTTGAACTCCCAAATGAAAGAGGATGCTACGTAGCATCTCTACAGCAATGTGACGCTTTTCAGAGGATAGATAGCCAGTGCGTTACGGTGATCCACAAAGGTATCGCTGACGAAAAACGCACCGGGAATCCAGACTGCAGGTGCTGCTGGGAACTTACCGATCCTCTTCTGCAGTGAGTCCCGGCTCCTCCTGTTCAATGGACTCGGGCAGGGACCCCAGCATCTCACGAGGACAAGGGCTCGGGCTGACGCCCCAGACACCGCCCACCCAGCGTGCATGTCCGTCCGATGGAAGCCGCAACGCCCCCCCGGAGTCCAGAGCAACGCAGTTGACCACACACACCACAACGGACACCCGTGCTCTCTTCGTGTGTGTGTACGACGCCTTCACTTCCAACCATTTCTGTCTCACATGCAAAACTATGACGTGGACGGATGTACACGATGAATGACCTTGGAGAAAAGGCGAGCTTCAGAACACAGATGGCTGTCCCCCAGCCTTCCCTGAGAAAGAACCTTTGCAGCCAGTAGCTTACACTGTACCTGGAAAACGAGGCGGCATTTCTGATGCTTTCAATCCTTGAAAAAGTCAATGATATAAACCTCTAGGTAACATTACTTAGGACAACGAGACACCCGTCAGGTGAGAAATCTGCTGAATCATCATTTGGGCCGAAGGTCTGAACTTTATTTATGGGACATCGGGTCCCTGGATGGTGGCAGCAGGAACACACCCAGCTTAGCGACAGAGCGTTAGGTCTTTGATGTGACAATCGCCACTGCCGGCACAGACACCACCATCCCTGGCACTCACCATCGTGGACCAACCGTCGTGGCTGAGCACGAGCGATTCAGCCAGAGAGCACTGCCCCCTGGAGAAACATACAGATACCCTGGAAGTGCCGAGTCACGATTTTGTGTCAGGGCAACCGCCACATCTTTTTGTGCCATTACGGAACCTCCACCCGGGGCTCCAGTGGCATCTGGTTTCCCAACTCACACTGCACTTGAGCTCATTCACACTTGGCACCGACGGCCAGACTGGAGGCCGCAATGGCACAGGAAGGCTGGGGCCTTGGCTTCCGTGACACCTGCTGCCGCTCCCAGGCCTGATGCCGACAGACGGTATCTCGGTGACTCAGTTCCACCACCTGCGCCGGGCCTTCGTGTCCCTGTCAGCAAGGCCAGTGGGTCCCTCCTCAGGGGTTAAGTCTAGTAAAACCTACAGCAACCTGTTGCTGGCCCCCCGCAGGCCCTCGATAGCTGCTAACACAGTATATATGGGGTGGGCCAAAGAGTTCGCTTGGTTCTTTCCATTCGATGGCTCTCTCTGCCAGGGCTTTAGGTGTCTTTCACTTCCTCAGAAACAGTTCTGTGTGGCTGTACTGTGACAGCTGTCATATTGGCATGCATTTTAAGAAACCTTATCAAAATGGGTGAATTTGGGTGCAGCCATTTTAGCATTGAAGGTGGAAGGAAATATGCAACATTTTGGGCACGTTATGCCTTAGAAAGGTAAAAACGCAACTCCAATGCAAAAGGGAGATGTGTGCAGCGTGTGGAGGAGAGAGTGTGCAAAGCTCTGTGCTGGAGCCTTCTCGCCGGACGATGCTGCCAAGGTCAGGTAGACCAGCTGACGTTAATGGCGATGAAATCGAGACGTTAACTGAGAACAATCGATGTTGTATCATGCAGGGGAGAGCCGACATACTCAAAATAGCCAAATCAATAACGTTGCTGGTGGAAATGAAAAACGTGTCTTTTATTTTATGGGGAAAAAAAACCTAAATGGACTTTTTTGGTCCACCCAACAGACAGCACCATTTTGGAGCAAAAATAACATTAAATATACCTGACACATCCAAGCACGGGATAACCAAACATTTACCACACGAGCTACACGAAAATGAAAATGAATGTTTGAATGGAGGGGGACCCAGCCTACTGACAATGCCGGCCGGCCACGTGCAAACTGGACACAAGTCACGAGGGAAAGGAGAGGCGAGAACCGTCGACAAATAATGTTGAGAGGGTTCCGTCAATGAGCATCAGGGAGGAGATCTCTTTTATATCAAAGGTGTTTGAACAACCATTAAAAAAAGAGGCGGATTCCAGGCTACGCGAGTTTTAGATTTCTACGCCTTCCTAATGACAAACACGTACAGCCGGCCGAGTGAGAAACATGCTCGTCAACCAGCATTGTCTTTGCAAAGAATGGAACACTCGTGAAGTCACGAGACCTCGTGTGGGTACGAACGATCACTTCCTGGCTCTGATGATGCAGCCCAGCTGGCCTGGGACAAGCCCAGTGCATGAAGGAGAGACTGGCAGCTCTCGGAGCGTCCTGGACTGCCCGCTCGAGGACATGGTCCACGGCTAACAAGACCGTGACTCGGTTCTCATGAAAGAAAACGCTCGCATTTCAAAAAGCCCATGTGAAGACCTCACCGACTTCACAAGACGATCCTTATTTTTAAAATTCCGGTGGCTTAGTTTAGAGGGTGGCATGTGATGGGTAGGAGCCATTCCATTTGTGGCCATTTGTGGCGATCACTTGTCTGAATCGATAGCGGTATTAATACGATGTCCAGTGAGATTGGTAACAACGGAAATCATACGGTGACTGAGTGTCCTGGTTCCTTAAATAAATAACGTTGAGATGATTCCATCAATAAGCATCGGAGAGATTTCTCTGAGGTTTTTAAAAAAGATTTTTATGCATTTATTAATTTTTAGAGAGGGGAAGGGAGGGAGAAAGAGAGGGAGAGAAACCTCAATGTGTGGTTGCCTCTTGCGCGCCCCCTACTGGGGACCTGGCCCACAACCCAGGCATGTGCCCTGACTGGGAATCAAACCGGCAACTCTTTGGTTTGCAGGCCAGTGCTCAATCCATTGAGCCACACCAGCCAGGGCTGCATGCATGAATTTTTGAAAGGCACCTCAACAGTATTTCAACGTTTGGCTGAACTCCCATCTACTTGCCCCCGCAGCACTCACTGGGATGAACATTTCATTTGATTACGACTTAAATATCTGCAGGCAGACGACTTAAGAATAATTTTGAGACCCATCGTAGTGATTTCCCGAAAGCCAGAAATGACTGGGGGCTACCAGCTTGCAAAGGGACCGTGGCAAATGCTAGATCGGATAAAAAGAGAAACTGAGTCACCTTCGGAAGCCTCTATCACCGCGTCCAATCAGCAGAGTTGGCCCATGTCACTCCATCAGATAAAAGGGGGTCTGTGATCTCCTGAGGCTGCACAGCAGCTCCCCACGGAATGTAAATAGAGGAGCACAGAGATGCTGAATGGCTCCTTTCACGTCTCTGCTTCCCCTCACCCTCCGCACCTCCCCAGAGCTCTTCCTTAAACTCTCCAGAGCAAAAGGTAAACTTCGTATTTTTCCACGAGGCAAGTTCTAAAAGCAAGCTTTCTCTCTCTCTTTAAACAAATAACTAAGGGCTTCAAAACTCCTACATCCCTTTTCACGATAAGCACTTGATTCTCCGGTGAGCCAAATGCGTAAGAGATTACCTTGTAGAGCTGCGTTTGGCAGCAGAGGGGAAAAAAATCAATTTCTTTTGAAATCTCCCCTTTTAAGGCACACCCACCGGTCGTGTGCGCGCAGGAGAAATATGCTGTGATTTCAGCAGAGCAAGACATTGTGCAATGAATGCCCATTTCTTCCGTTCACAGAACAGCTCCGGGGTCCTGGCTTACCCTGGACAGTGGAACATACTGCCCCTTTTGAAAGGCACAGGGGGGGGGGCCCTGGCAGGCTGCTTCCTCCCTCCCCACCTCTCTCTCAGAATGGACCTTTTGTAAAAGATCAGAAAACACGACTTCCTGTTTTCGACAGGAGTGGCCAGAGGCAGCAGCCAGAAGGCTCTGAAAAAACGCTCAGACTGGAAAGTCATCGCTCCGTGAAACTCCCTAAAATTATTCCACAAATATCTGGCTTGCGCAACCCATGAGGAAAAGAAAATAGCTTTGGAAACATCGGGGGAGGCGGTAGAAGGAGTGGTTCGCATTTATTGCTACGTTAGAAATGCATTTCTACCACTCACCCCATTCTGCGGTCTTTCGTGAGTGAATGTTTTCACAGGTGAATGGAAAAAAAAACCCTCAAAATAAAATTAGAACATCAAGTGGAAAATACAGTGTTCTTGGTAATATTTATCTATTTGGAGGGAACAAGTTCAGCCACATTTCTGTTGAACAGAGATGGCTCCATTCATCCGTGGTATGTGACATACACATCTCATGCTCAGAAACCAACACTGCATGTTTGCCTTGGAAACCGACACAGCTCCTTAGGTCAAGGGGCATTTTACGCCCGAGCTGTGCGACCCAACAGGGACAGCCATCGAAGGTACGCCTTCAAATACGCCTCCCAAAATACATACTCCAATACCCAGCTGGAGAAAAATGATCGAAACAGCAAAATAACAACTGAGTTGCTTGAATGCCCACGCACTTAGCCGATGTGCTATCGCTGTTCATCATAAATATAAAATACAACTAAGACTTAACATGCATTATCGGCGGAAAGGATGGTCCTTCCAACACAGACAATCCGCTAAAAAAAAAAGATTAGGCGAAATATTTTTTTTTCCAATGCACAAGAAACAACCCATCTACACAAGTCCCAAAGAAAGCTACCATCCACGGCCACTGTCACATCATCAGCCGTGACCAAGTGTAGGAGCCCACACAGCACATCGCACACTGTGTCCCTGGAGAGTCCAGAAAGGGGCAGACAGATCCTACAGCTTCCCTGGAAAGCAGAACTTCCTAGCAATCGACGGTGGTACCACCACGGCAAACAGTCCCCCAACAGAGAAAGCAGAACTGCTCGGAGACTCACCCAGAATCCCCAGGCGGTAGTTGACGGTGATGACGATGACGTTGCCGTAGCTGGCCAGGATGCTCCCGTCGATGATGTTGCCGGTGCCTTCCATGTACGAGCCTCCGTGGATATAGACCATCACGGGCTTCTTACTGCTCTGATCATGGATGTCTGGGGAAAAACGGGAAGTGGGGGAACGATAAAGAACCACAGCGACTGAACGGGTGCTCCCCCCAGGACACCGGGCACTCCTTACCCTTCCTACCTTTGGCCTGACTCACACCGCTCCCGGTATATTGTAATCACAGATGCCGAGGCAATGCGAGCTAGGCCAAATGGGCGATGTCACTGCATTTCCTACTCACAGAAATGATATTTTGAGAAGCACACCGACATCTGGCGGGGTATGCCTACGTGTGTTTCTGCATCTACCTAAGACGCATTTAAACGACAGAAGGAAAAGAGATGGAATAAAAGTAACGCAGGATTGCAACCTCGAGATAAAATTATTGAAAAGCGTTATGTTTTTCCCAGGCAATGGAAACTCCCGCTGTGATTTCCCACCAATGCGGTGAGGGCTTTGTTAGTTTATTGGACAATGATGCAGGAGCGGCATTTTGCAACGGTCTGTGAGGGTCGAGCCCGCTTTTGGGAAAATTTAGGATGGAAACCTAAACGTTTGGTGTGACGTCTTCCTGTGGCCTTACTTCCACGTTTGAGAAGTGTGACCTGGGTCATAATTATTTCTGGACATGTCTCCGCCATGTACATATCTATATGTCTCCGTGTAAATCATTTCCGTATCTGCCATCAAAAGAAAATCACTTCTTTTTCTGTCTTAATTCATCGAGGCGCCTTTCAAAGACGAGAAAGGAATTTCAAGGACATGAGCCACCCTCCTTTGGAACAAGTGACTTATAAGGATAATCTCAAAATGAGCTCATTAGTGACCACTATATACAAAGAGTCGAGAAGGTTCCAGAAACCCACCGGTCACAGTCAAGTACAGAAACCAGTGTCAAGCTGCCCTCGGCTACTGAATCCACACAGCTGAAGGACAACCTCTTACGTTCTCAAATAAAATTCAAGGAGAAAGGAAAAATGCTTCGTTAATGATTTATTCATCCTACGTGAAGTGGCCTTTTTAAATATACCACGGTCACTCTATGTGGTGTTGGGCACGGCCCTGGCTCTCTCTGGCTCCTGGTTTGCCTTCATTTAGTAAATCTTCACAGGCTCTTGGCTGCTCTACCGTGGAAAAGGGAAAAGGCAAGGTTTTGACAACCTGCTTTCAGGGGTTTCCTCAGAGAGAATGTGAGGTTAACATCTCTTGCCTCCCAAGACACAGAGAACTAGGTTCTCTTGAACTTGAGGATGTTAAGCTCCAGATGCCGTATTAATTCAAAGGCTAACCAAGTTGTCTTAAGAGAGCCGTGAACACGGACTCTAGTGACCCGTGGAAATACACTAAAAAGAGAGAACAGAGCCCAGATGCAAACGAAAGCCCTAGACTCTCTAAGATAACCAGAAGGAGGGGTTTTTTTGTTATTTAACAAACAGGGTCCGGCAGAAGTAATGCCTGCCTGTGTGTGGCTGGTAGGGTATTAACATAGGGGTAATAGTTTACAGTTTTAATTTGAACATTTCCCCTAAAATGGCATAGGGCATGCTTGAGTGTGATATTGCTATGGTGCAGAATTACATGCTTATCATTTTGTAATAAAAAGGGGCACCACCTGTGCCAGACCCCGTAATTTCTGAATACCTATAAAAGCGCGGGCATGCTGGGGCCGTCGCCAAAGGCCAGGCTGGCTGTTGAATCGGATGCAGAATGCGATATTCCAAGGCCCGCAGAAGAGATTTCTTATCTCTTCTCCTCAGGTTCTGCAGATCAGCAGAGCTCAGGGAAATAGTAATAATTTAAATTGTCTTCCAGCCAGAGAGCCACAGGTTGCTGCCGGGCCTTCCTGTGTTTAGGCGAACCAAGTGTGTGTTAGTGCACTGTGTTCCTCAGACCCCGACGGTGGGACGCCTCCGCGGGGACTGTATTTTAGACCTTACGTTTCTGTTCTTTTATACCATTTATTCAGTGTGCTGGTGGGCCGCTTGAGATGTATCTTTCATCCTTTTTTTAACAAAATCAATTTAGGCCTGGGGAATAATCTGTCAAGCATTTAGTTACAGGGATCCTTCAAGAAACTTTCCGTTGGAAACACAGGAAACTTTTTGGTTTTTTTTCCTGACAAAAATGTTTAGAAAACATCCATGGTATAAAAGTAAAATACATAGAACTAGATTTTTTTTTTTTTTTTACTTCCTGGGTATGTCTACTTTTTTTTTTTTTCTTTAAATGATGCGAAAGGCAGTCCTGAAAGAAAAAGTTAATACACGTTTTCATGTATTTCACTGTGAACCAGAGAAGGTTCTTGGAAACCTGGTTTGGAATCCATACTGAATCAGTTCTGTTTGAAAACCAAACAAAGCCGGACACGCCAGCCACCCAGACAGCGCTACAGAGGCATCCCGAGACGCTCTGCAGGTCACGGGCGGAATTAAGACCCGAGGTCCACAATACATGAACGCACAAAATAACAGAAAAGAAATACATGCATATTCTGAAATCCCATTTTCTCTTCTTGTGACCAAGCCAAAAAAAAAAAAAGAAAAAAAAGAAAAAAGGAAAAAAAAAAGGAAAAGTGAACTTGTTTGTAAATCACCTTTGGTTATTCAGTTCATATTTACAAACAACGTCGATGCGGCTTCCTACGGGCACCGTGAGGAGTCTACGCCGCCATCGGGATGAAAAACGACTGTTTCCAAACAAGAAGACAATAAAGAAGCACACCAAAGTGTCCTCACTTCGGGTCAAGGGAGGAAAAACAGGTTGAACGGAAAAAGAAAAAAAAAAAAAACAAGAGATACCAAATCATGCATCAGGGTCGAAGTTGGAAAAACCAAAAAAAAATACCTTCGTCTTCACCTCCGTCATTACTGGTAATCTCCTCTGGGTGCTTCTTTGTGTTGGCTCCTGGGGTCACATTGCGCAGGAAAATAAAGGGGGAAAGAATTCAAAAACAACAGGTTTGCAAAAAAAATCAGGAGAGAGAGAGAGAGAGACCACCCAGTAAAAGAAAAAAAAATGTCATACAAAAAAGTTAAAATCTGTTACAGCTGGATTTCAAAAAACTCAAATTGGGTGATGCAAGATGCGTAGAAACATAAAAGATGTCAAGAAGAACAGATTCAAAATGTCCTTTTCAAAAAATAGTAGCTGTCCTGTGAAAATGTAGTTTGGGGGTTAAAATGAGACTACTGCCAAAAAAAAAGCTAATGTGAGTTTAAGGAAAAAAAAGAAAATTAAGTTGTTAAAAAAGCAATTTCCCACATTGTTAAAAGAAATGCATATAAAGAATTCAATGCATCTCTGATTTTAGCGAGTTAATCATCTAGATACATTTTTGAAATGTCTCATACGCTCTGGTTAGGAAGTTCCACGATATACAAAAAAACACATTTAAACAGTAAACATGAAATAATTTTAATTAAAATATCTGACAATTAGCATTAGTTGCATGCATAAGAACGTAAAAATACATCATTTCCAATAAAAGTCATAAATGTTTCCAGCCAATTCAGATCTTGGCTATAAAACTAATACACACTATTCTCCAACATAAAAAAAAAAAGAAAAACTAAGACTTTCGATAAGCGTTTCTTCAGATAAAATGCTATGAATAATGTTTTTTGTGTTTGAAACACTTATTCAACATGACTTCAAGCTCATCGTTATTTGAATTTTGTAAAGCAAATGAGTAAGTGAAGCCACCTACCTTGATCCCCTCCACCAGAAGCCACAGAGGGGTTTCCATGGAGACAGACGTGGGCGCAGGCCTGAACCACACCCAGGACTCCCCTACTCATTCTGCATACAACACGTCATTTTGGGGTTTTATATTTTCCAGATACAAGAGGCCACGCGTTGACTATCGCTTGAATCGGTTGGTTCATTGGTTCAGCTACGTTTTTATAGACAGACGTAGCCAGGTACGCACATCCCGATACCCCAGTTCCCATCATTTGAACGTCTGCATCCATTAAAGTAGTCACAGCCTTGCTACCGGCTGCTAGGATCTGGGGGGTTAGTGGGGACAGGAAATAGTAACGGTCACCCACAACCCTGGAGTCTGAAAGCATGCCTCAGCTGTGCCTAAGTCAGAGGACCTCAAATGTGCTTTGAAACCAAGATTTTAAGTTGCTGTTTGCCAAGGGTCCCGTAAGGGTTGAGCGGCGTCTATTTCTGGTGAGCGTCTACCTTTGTCACCGGCAGACCCGGGCGTGTGGGTAGTGGGTTGGTAGGAATCCTGCTTCTGTGTATTTGCTGGTTTCTGGAGGTTTCCCTATGCTCACTATAGAGAACAGCAAACCACCACCCTGAGATTACGGGAGACAAGCCGGGACACTACTGAGTTCGTCTAGTGACCTCACGCGCTTGCTGTCAAAACCTAGCATGTCCAAGAATTCTCCTGCGTTAAATATCTCACACTTAAAAACTGATCCACATAAAAGGAGCTTTGTCAAGCTTCTTTGGGTTCTTTGCTCAGGGTTCATCGGTATGAAATCTATTTCAAAGCCATTGTGTAGACCGAATTTATGGCTACATTGTGTTAAAAAAAACCCAAAAACCTAAAAAGATCACATGCTTAGAGAAACAGGCAACATGGATAATGCAACTAAACCATCTGTATTGGAAAGAAGTCCTCATTTCTCAAAAAAAAAAAAAAAACCATTCAATGCATTCAGAGAGGAAGATGCTTTTTAAGTTTCTCTAGAAACAGGTCACCTCTTACATCCTAAACCAAGAGACAGTCGAGGAATCAAAGATGGGGTCAAAACACATCGATGACGAGACAAGAACGCGTTTCCCAAATAAAGCCAGTTCTCCCGAAGAAAAGTGTGCTTTTGAACTGGGAACCCCTCTCTGGGAAAAGGAGCGGTCGGAAAACCGATACACCCAAAGAACACTCGGACCCGGGGCTTGGAATTCCGCTTTCCCAAGGATGCTGCCCTGATATCCCGGCCTTCCTACCTTCTCCCTTCACAAACAGTTCTGTCCCTTCCACGCCACCGCCGGAAGCACAAAAGCGTGACCGCCGGCCCGGCTCACACCGAACAAAGGCCGCTCTGCCAGGCCCAGGGTGAATCCAATGTCATGGTCTTTCCCACAACCCCAGTCGCCATCAGTGCCCCAAAGGTGAGTAATCTGAAGTATGTCTGGGGGAAGGATGGGAGGTGGTGCCAAGGGAGACCTCCCCAGCAAAGGGAGGAAAATGTTCTGAAGATGGCAATGTATTTATAATGTTCATGACATCACTGAGTATCAGTCCAGGCTAATCATTACCGAATTCCTTGGTGATTTGGAACGACTTCACAGCTGTGGCTGGGTAGCCCGATGTGCCAAGGTTGCAGGTTAGAACCCCGGGCAGGGCAACAGACAAGTCTCAACCAAACAATGCATCGGTAAATGGAACAACAAATTGATGTTTCCCTCTCTCTCGAATCAATAAAATTTTTAAAAAATTCAAATGCCTTTACAGACGTATAATTTACATGATCACAAAATCAACTCCCCAAGGCACATGATTGCGGGTCTCACTCATATACTTTCTGTGTCTTCACAGATTGGCCATTTCTGAGCATTTCATGTAAATAAATTCACACAGCTGGGGTGGGGTGGAGGGATAGGGAGAAAAGGCACACAACTGTAATTGAATAACAATAAAATTTTTTAAAGTGAAAAATAAATAAATAAATAAATAAATTCGCACCATATGCGGTAGTTCGTGTCTGACCCCTCTTTCAGTCAGCAGAATGTTTTCGAAGTCCGCCCGTGTTCTGGCGTGTACCAGGACCTCATCGCTCCGTGTATGCGTAAATAACACGCCACTGGACTCACTACATTGTGCTCATCCACTCATCTGCTGATGGCCACTGTCTTTTCCGGCTTCGTACTTTTTGTATGGTTTCCAAGGGGTGGCTAGTATCAACGATTCCATGATAAACATTTGCATACAATCCTTTTCAATGGATATATATTTTCATTTCCCCTTGGATTGAAATCGGGGAGTGCAATGCCTATTTTGTATGGCTAATTTCTGTTTAATGTTTGACAAAACTGCTGGAACTGTTTCCCAATCCAGTCACATCCGCAGGCATTTCCCACCAGCCCTGCATAAGGGTTCCAATTTCTCCCCCTTCCAGCCAAGACTTGTTATTATCTGTGTGATGATACTCTTCCTAATGCGTGTGAAACGGTCTCTCCCCACGGTTTTAATTTGCACTTGGCTAATGAATAATGATATGGAGCATTTTCTCATGTGTCATCCGCTTTGTCTCCTCCAATGTTTGGCCCATTTTGTAAATCTTCCCCTCAGGATATGCTTATCGGCTTTAGAGAGAAAGAAGGAGGTGGGGGGGAAGAGAGAGAGAGAGGGAGAGAGAGAGAGAAACATCCATCATTTGAAAAGGCTGCACAGGACAACATCCAACCCACTGAGCCACCTGGCCAGGGCCATGGTGCCCATTTTAAAAACTGTGTTCTTTGTTTCTTATTATTGAATTATAAAAGTTTCTTGTATTTTTTCGATACAAGCCTTTCAGCACCAATGTAAGGCGTGAGTCCTTCCTCCTCAGCCTGAGGCTTGTCTTTGGTTTTCTTGAGGCCGTCTTCTGAAAGGCACACATTTTTACATTTTCGATGACGTCTGACTTACCCATCGTTTGCCTTAAGAGCTTGTGTTGTGAAGTCCTATCTCAGCAATCCCAAGACCCCAGAGAGTTTCTCTTACATTTTTCTTCCTACATGTGGGAGATTTCCGTTTTTCTATGTGCCGCTTTCGTTTATTTTGAGTTAATTTTAATAAACTACCGCGTTAATCTTACACACCTACCATGGGGTGCGGCAGGTAAGGTTTGACATGAGCGTTCTGACTATGAACATCCGGCAGACTCAGGCTCAATGAGGGAAACACTCTCTGTTCCTCGATGGATTATTTTAACACTCGGTGGAAACCAAGGCCCCGTAAGTCTCCGAGCTGGGTTTTGTTTGTCTGTTCGTTTAGCTTGTTCTTTAGGTTCCGCACATGCGCGAAGTCACACGGCGTTTGTCCTTCTCTGCCTGCCTGACGTCGCTGAGCATAAACCGTCCAGGGCCACCCTTTCCGCTGCACCCAGGAAGCTTTCCTTCTTTGCCGTCACTGACTCCGACTACATGTGTGTGAATTCGTTTGTGTCCTTTGGATGGTCGCCAGCGAGGAGGGCTGGGCAGGTGGGTGTAGAAGCTGAAGGAGCTCAACAGTATAGCCTGGCAGGTAGCAAGCAGTCGCAGGGGTACGAAGTGCAGCACCGGGAATGTACACGATAATGTTCGGTAAGTGCGTAGGGGGACCATGTCACAAGGTACATACATGTCTAGCCACTCGGCTGAACCTCTGAAACTAACATAATATTGTACGTCAACTGTACTTGAAAAACTAAAAATATTTTTTGTTTAAAAAAGGAAGCCCATTAACTGTGAATGTGTGGGTTTATTTATTTATTTTAGCTATACTCCTTTACTCTGTCCTTCTACCCACCTAAGAACCCCGCTGTCTGGGCTACAGAAGCTCTACGGAACCTTTTAAAACAGCAAAGGTAAAAGCGTTCCCACCTTCCTCTGCTTTTTTGAGAGACTCTGCTATTTCTGGAACCTCTGCCTCTCCAGGCAAATTTTCCGACGCGCGTGTTGACAGAGGCAGAACCACCTGCTGGGATTTGTATAGAAATTATCTGTCAAACCCCAATTTTAAATTAATTTTCTACAGCAGAGCCTGACCCAGAAACGTAATTAGACAGGGCCTTTGATGTTGTACGTATATTTAATCTGTCGCCCGTTGGTTCTGGTTTAATAAGCCGCGGCCGTATTCGTCCTTGCAAACAGAACTATTTAAGTGGCCTGAAAACCAGCCGGCGTATGGTATCTAATCTAGCGGCCGTCACGAACCGGGTAAACACAGGAATTGTATAGTGCGCGGGGGGACCCCTAAAAGCACCTCACAGACCAGAGAGGCCGTCTGCCTCCTCCTTCTTCCTCAGGTGGACACTTTCCCCGCAAATGCCGGAAAAAAATATTCTTTTACATCCAACACTTAGCATCTCCATTGAAACTCCATGAGGAAGGGGCTTTAAATATTAAAGGGAATATTTGAGTAACTTCAAACAAAAGTACAGGCATGCCGTTATTAACATCTCAATGGGACTTATCGATAAAATGTCTCCAGGCTCCAAATCTGGAAAAATGTCGATCATGTATGTTTATACTTTTTCTTCTGATATTTCCTCTTGGTGCTTCGGTTCCATCGTTTTTCAAAAGTCACAGTCGAGAAAGCCCTACTCTGTCTACTAAACGTCACAGGACACCGCCTGTAGGACATTCGGACGGCAATTGTGTATCTGTTGCTATTGATATATATTGTTTGTTGCTTGTTAAGTCTACCGGGTGGGGCAAAGCAGGTGTACAGCTGTGAGTATGAGAAACACACAGTTTATTCTTGTTATTATTTATTAATTATTGTGTGATTTTCCACACGAACAACTATAAAGTCACCTTTTCCCCACCCTGTACAGAAGGAAATCATGAATTAAAGCCCTTGGATAGCAGAATGTGGGCACACTATCCACGCGAGAACAAAAAGAAATGATAGAACACCAAAAACTTCACGATTATTGCTCTTAATATGAGATATCGTATTCAGTATGTACTTAGTAATTCGCATTTATTTGGACTCTTAATGGGGCAAAGTTCCAAGTTCAGTGTAGCCTCCTGTCTTCATTTCAAGAAGGGCGAGCCTAAGGTGAAGAGATTATTTTCAACACAGAGGATGCTGCATACTGGCTTGGTGGGAAAAAAATGTTTCCTTAACCATCACAGATGCCTGTGTGACTGACTCGTTTGTCACTGAGCTCCCGAAGAAGAGTTCCTTCACCTTCTAATCCATACTGGGAGGACACCAGCGAGCATCCACGGTACCTGGGGTTTATTCCAGCAACGAGACCAATGGAATCCCCCCATCCAACTGCCCGCGCATCACTGGTTTATTCCCGGAAACATGCATTTCATCTCCAAATACGCAGGGACACGTTCAGTGAATGATCTGGTCCTCGCTCGGAGCGCACAGGAGCGTGAGCCCGCACACCCGCCCTGGAGGGGGTGAGTCACAAGCTGACAGAATTGAGCGGGATGACTGATTTCAAACAGGGGACAGATATCGTTCATTCACAATCCTCTCCGGGGCCTGGGGGTGGAGACTGTGACGTCATACAGCTTGTGAGGTGGGTGGAAGGAAGCAAAGCCCGGGAAGCCTTCGGTGAGGGCTCAGTTCTTATAAGCAACAGAGGCAGGTGGCGCTGGTGAAGACAGGGAGTAAGGGGGCCCCCAGGAGAGAGTGGTAGAGCGGGGACCCCACTTTCCCACTCTTCCAGAGGATGATCCAGAGGAAGCCTCACCTGTTATCCCTCCACCTAGACAACTCGCTGTAACTGGGATAAACATCCACACACGTACACACACTTTAGCCTGAGTTCGAACTTCCTCTTGCATCTGACTGCCCCACGTGGACCCTGACATGGGGCGCTCCTTCTGCGGGTTCCATCCCTGCAGGTGCACCAGGCGAACTTGGCCTGTCGGAAGGTCAAGGTCTGCACTGGAAGGCACCAGGAGAGCGGACCCACTGCTTCACTGGGACAGGCTCGGCTGCGCTCTGAGTGGAAATGGGGAAGATTGGGAAACCTTTCTATTCAACGACGAGGCTGTAGCAAAACCAGCACGTGGATGGAGACCTGTTTTATTCCAACCTCAGGTGACGCAGGGCACTAAGAATTGCTGGACGTGCTGAAGGGCATGTTTCATTTTTCACTTAATACTTTCACTTATTTTTAAAATACCAGTCGTTAAGTGTTCAACTACAGATGTACCACACAGGCGGAACCGACGTGTCATTCTTGGTCTCGGGAGAGAGCAGCTCCGTGGATGCACGCTGCTTCCTCTAACGTTATCCCCAGAATTCTGCTTCGAAAACGTTTCAGAAAGTTATCCCTGCGCTTAAAGGCTTGGAATTGCTGACAGAGTCGTATTTTGCTGTGTAGAATGCGCACCGTTTTTGCCCAAATGTTTGAGGGAACAGTAAGAGTGTACAATATGAATGGGAATAAGGATTACATACCACGGGTATAATAACCCCACACCTAAGGCGCTCAGAAAGATGGGTGCCAATTATACATGGCAAAAAACACAGCCTAAGGGGTGGTGGTCTTGGGATCAGAAGGCCAGGACTCCTCTGAGATGAACCCTGGATTTGTGAACCCCCCAAACCCACCTCCTACAAGGCAGAGGTACTTCTCGCACCATCCATGAAAAATCAGAAATACACGATACACACAGACTCTTGTGCGCACTGTCCTCTCCGGGAGGGGGATCAAATGCTGCATTCTCTCGTTTCGCTTTCAGAATGGACAGCAGATTGGAATTTGTCCTCACTTCATTTCCCTGGGGCTGGCGTTTCGGGAAAATTACGGGCATGTATGTGTGATTGTACAGGGAAACGAAGGTGTGGGTCTTTCCAATTTTCCCCTCAGTCAAAAACGTTTCATGGTGATAATGCAAATAACAGGGTTTTGTTTGTTTGTTTGTTTATTTTGGTAGGGGTTATATTTTCTTGTTTTTCTCTGACTGGCTTTGGAAGGCAAACTTGAGAGAAAACGGGAATGATAGTTTTCTTGTTCTGCTGGAATTAGGAAGCACTGATTTCATATTTTGCCAGGAGTCAAATAAATGTGAAATTTTATAGGTTTCTAATATGGGGCTGTGATTCTTATTAAAAGCGCAGGGCACTGCATAGGTTGACATAAGCGTCTCTCTTTGTTGTGGATTTTGTTATTGAAATATTTCTGTTCTCAGGAATAAAAGACAAATTGTATTAGACTTACATGGGTTTCTCCCGTTTTTATTAGGACTTTCAGCTGACGGACGGTATCGCCTCCCTGAAGCATCTCTGACGCCGGAGATTAAATCGCAATGTATTTAAAAGCTGGAACTAATTTCATCTGGAGTTAGAGGAGACATTCTCCGTGCATCTCTCTATAGAAAACTGATGTTGAAAATGAAACTGGCTTTCATTTGTCCTGAGATACGGCTTCTGAAGTGTTGCATTCACACACACACACACACACACACACACACACACACACACACACACGTTCTCTAAATGAACCTCTGTAGCTATACGTCCTTAAGCTATTCTGGAACACTTTGAATTCTCTTGCACAGTGTGAAGTGAAGACAAAAGCGTTCTCAGGAGTCAGAGTGTGGAATGCGGAATAACGGGAAAAATCTTCATGCTGTGTAATTTGGGGGACGTGGGGCAGGAAGTGGGGGGCACTAAGACTGCACTTACTCCCCAAGCAGGGGTGTCTAACCCACAGCCCGCGGCCGTACGCACCTCAGGAGGTCTGTGAATGTGGCCCAACACAAAATCGAAAATTTACTTAAAACACGATGAGATTTTTTTCTGTGCGTGATTATGCGTCGCTGTGTATTTGACGGGTGGCCCAAGACAACTCCTCTTCTTCCTGTGCGGCCCAGAGACGTCGAAAGGTTGGACGCCCCTGAACCTGTCCACGTGTCAGAGTGGGGCCTCGTTCTCTGCCCGTCGCCACTCAGGTTGCCTCTGGCTTTTCTGTCTGAGGGTCTCACCTGGGGGCCCAGCACACACCGTCCTCCAAAAAAAGGGAAATTACTCTATGTTTATACTTTTCAACTGCTCCATCCGTCACGCCAAAGATATAAATCACGTGGCCTCCATACAGGGCCCTAAAAATATGTATTTTTTAAAAAGTCAGAATGTCCCTCCAATCTTTGGAATGCTGGGTCCTTTTCTGAGCAGATGGGGACGTGGGCCTGACATCCACATTGAACCCGGCTGACTGGCGGTCACAGCACTGTTTCTGGCTGTGCTCAGGTAGCAACGAGATGCGGTGACGTAGGCAGTAGACATGTCAACCATGACACGCAGTTAAGGAAAATACTTCTCACCCCTCGTTCGCTGTGGGAAGATTCCGTTTCGCTCAACACGAGCTGCACAAAGGGCTCTCTTACGTATTCCGAATACCCCATGTCCTTCCCCGGGGACGTATGACGCATTCCAGGTCTGCTGACTTCAGGCTTTGGCAACCAAATGCATGTCGCTCCAACATAAACCATCGTAAGCCTTCAGTTTCTGCCCGTTCTTCCCTCCCCCAGCAGATAACGCTGTCCCAGGTCCACTGCTGGCACCTGCTTCAGGGGGAAGCCACCTCTTTAGCGATGGTTCCAGTGGCATTGGACTTGCCTGTCAATTATGTACTTGGGCTGGCCCATCAGGCCCCACAGTGGCCGAGAGCAGAGATGTATACAGACTCCGAACCTTGGCCAACATGAATGCTCGCTGGGTGGGCATTAAGCTAATCATAAGCTCTCCTTTCCTAGATGAGTCAACATTAAGACCAAAACAGACCAAAACAGGAGAGGGTTTGTTTGTTTTTTTAAAAGAAAATCAAAACCCCATTTCGATTTTAAAATCGAGACCGTTTTCAAAGCACTTGCATGGATGTTTTATGTGGAGATGGCCAAAGCCGCTCTAGAAATTTGAGAAAAAGATTCGGCACCCTGCATTGTTTTTTAATAAAGTCCAATTTTAGGGGAGTTCTCGATTCAGAGAAAAGTGAAGAGACAATACAGACTTGCCAAACCCCTCCTCCCATCCGGTTTCTTCACCGTTGTCACCTAACATTAGTCTGGCACTTTTGTCACAATTCCTGGGTCAATACTGAAATATGGTAAGTAACCAAAGTCCATATTCTGTTCAGATTTCCGCAGTTTATACCTAATGTCCTGTCTTCTCCGTCCCCTACACCACGGTCCACGTTCCTCATCATGCCTCTTTAGGCTGTCGTTGGCTGTGACAACCTCTCCGACTGGCCTTGTTTCTCCTGACCCGGATGGGCTGAGAGCGCGCTCCCCGGGTATTGGGGAGAGTACCCCACAATCTGGTCTTTCTGATGCGCTTCCGTGACGAGCCCGGGGTCTGCATTTTGGGCAGTGAGGTCAGAGAGGGAACGTGCTTCCCCAGGACACCATCGGAAGGGTGCATGATTTCCACATGACACACGCCTGCTGACGTTCACCTTGCACACCTGCTTGGGTGTGCTTGTCCGATTTCTCCACCGAGAAGTCGCTCTTTGTCTTCCTCACCCCCTTCCATATTACACCTTCTGGAAGAAAGCTGGCGTGCACCGCCAAACCCGGCGCGTGAGCCTTCACGTGGCATGACCGTGGAGGGCAAGATGAGCACAAATTACTCAGAGCGCTCGTGAGTGCTAGATTTGTGTCCTCTTCCCCACGGTACCGGGACAACCACGTCACCCCCTTTCCCAAGAGACGCACAGCTCCACGCCCGCATCCAGCAACACGGTAACATACACGGCAACTGGAATCCAATGTTCAGATGCAGTGAAGGATGACACTCCGCTGACCTTAAAATAAGGAAATTACCCTGGATAATGCAGGTGGCATGAAATACAGTATTTTCTTGTGTATACTGCACACCCATGTTTGTGCCCCAAACTTTCAGGGAAAAAATGTTCCGTTTTAATGTTTTAATTCAGTTTTATATTTATATGGAAAACCAACTGTGGTATTCCAGGGTATTATTTTGTATACGACTATCAGTATTGCTTCCTAGACTTATACTTTCAATGCATAAGCATCAATGAAAGAATTAAAAACGTATATGCATGCAGCATTAATACTACCCATGTAAAAGGCACATGCTTATTTTTCCCTCAAAAATTTGGGCAAACAAGCGCCCATTACACACAGCAAAATACGGCAATGCCAGAGTCTTTCAGAGGGAAAAAAGGTGTCAGAAAAACACCATCAGCCTCAAAGCAAGAATGGAAGGTAAGACCCAGCTGGATATGTTTGTGGATGGGGGAGGGGGCCTTGACCCCAGGGATGCAGGCGCCTCTATAAACAGAAAAAAGCCAGGAGCTTTTTCTCAAGTCAGTCCGCCCCCAACACCCACCCCAGACTCAAAACCCTGCTATATGCTGAAATCAGAAAATACGGCCGAGCTTTGCCAAACCCATCCTCATAGTCTCCAATCTGCCTTGAGGTCTTATCTATTGCCATTAGCACTGTATTGCTTCAGAAAACAATTCGACGCGCTGATTGTAGGATGGGACTTCCTTCCATACGAAGGTTTAATCCGGTCCGGTAGGCTTAATGACTCCAAGCCAATCAATCCATTCTATTCTAAGTCCATAAAAGCATTTGCTTCAGGCCAAGAAGGAAGCTTAATACCTCTCTAGGTGCTGGCAGACTTATGCTAAACAAGTGCCATTTGTAAAGCCCGTTGTCTTTGCCAGCTTCCTGATTTCTCTGCATCGGTAATTATACGCAATTTCAGGTATTTATAACAATCTCTCCTGGTTATGGATTTTGGCTTTTATTGTTATTACTTTCTGTTGAATAAATAGGGAATGACTAAATACAGACGAGAAGAGTTCACAGCACAAAGAAGCGTTCCCAACAAAGTGGTACATGGGGTTAATATTTGTTCAAACACCAGCCCTTTTCCAGGAAAACCCACTGTTCCTCCCTCGGTCAAACCTGCCTGCTGGTCAGTATCTGAACCGCCTTTTGAGATTCTCATAAAACCTCTTCTGTGCAAGGTGCTCTCTTGCTCCTCTCTCTCTCTCTTTCTCTCTCCCTCTCTCTCTCTCTCCCTCCCTTCCTCCCCCCACCCTGCCCCCATTTTGTCTTGCTTGATTTCATTTTTGAAAATTTTTATTGAATGTACTGGGGTGACATGGGTGAATAAAACCACACAGGTTTCAGGTGTACACTTCTGCACCACGTCATCCATATATGGCATTGGGTGCTCGCACCCAAGTCAACTCTCCTTCCGACAGCCAACATTTGACCCCGTTCACCCTCTTCTACCCCCTGCCCTCCCTCTGGTGACCGCCACACTGTGGTCTGTGCCTCTGAGGCTGTTCTTTGCCTAAGCCCTTCACCTTTTATCAGCCCGCCCCGCCCCTCCGACAGCTGTGGGTCCTTCCCTGAATAACCACTTCTGAACCCTTCTGCCCAACTTCTGCTCGGGCAGCCTCCTCTGCCGCAAATTTCCCGACTAAAGGACTCCTGATGACAACAAAGAACAGGAAGCCAAGGTCACCATGAAGCAGGAAGGGCGGCACACCCAAGGCAGGAGCAGGTGCGGTGGTACGAACCCTGTCAACAAGGACGAAGAGGGAACAGTCTACTCAGGATCACGCGGATGGTGTCACCACACTGGGGCTGGCTTTGTAAACGTGATAAATAAATGAGAGAAGCCCTGGCTGGTGTGGCTCAGGGGATTGAGTGCGGCCTGCGAACCAAAGGGTCGCCGGTTCCATTCCCAGTCAGGGCACATGCCTGAGTTGCGGGCCAGGTCCCCAGTAGGGGGCTCATGAGACACAACCACACATGGATGTTTCTCTCCCTGTCTTTCTCCTTCGCTTCCCCTCTCTCTAGAAATAAATAAATTAAAATCTTTAAAAAATACAGAAATTAGGGAGAAGTCAGGGTTCTCCCACTCCCTGCATTCAGCCACCTGTCACAGAGAATCAGTATCACTCTGTTGAAAGCAAAAAGCCTGGGCAATACTGCTCCTGTTTCAGAAACATTCCTGAGTCCTACAGCTCTGTGGATACATTCAACTCCAACAAAATTCAAACCCGCCAACACCGACAGGAAGAGGGAGGGAGCGAGGGGTGGTGGACAGAGCTGGCCGGTGGCATATCGCTGCACAGGTGTAGGAAAAGTCCAGGACGCTCCATGTCATTTTTACACACTGGGCTCATACAGAGTACCTGAACTTGACCTAATACTAAGATCGTCTGAGTAACAGACAGCCTTGGCCGGGGAAGAGTATCTTGTGAGAAACTGATTTTCAGCAAGAGTTGAACAGATGAAGTGCCACGAAGACTCTGCGTTGCTCCGGAGCCCCCGCTATGTGGGCTGCTGGGGGGACCGGCCCTCGAGTAATGAGGGCTTGCTGGACCATTCGGAAAGGAATAAACAGCCCCCTACACCCCTCCGCCCAGCACACACCTTATCTGGGTCAATCTCGACTTGTTCAAAGACGAGGAAAGAAAATACGAGAAAACCAGCATCCGTGTTATGGGGAATAAAATCTGCACACGGAGTTGGGAAGAGTCCACAAAAACAGTGGGATAAACGTTTGCCATTTTTCATGGAGCAAGATAAGATGCAGCGGTAGGACACGGGACCCGTCCAAGACAGAAGGAAGAGGATGGAGTGATGTAGCTCCATGCCAGAAACAGCAAGCGCAGCGGAACAACGAACATGCACCCTCACGGGGCGAGAAAAGGCACAAACAAATACGTATCTTCCAACGGAATCCAGGGACAGAGCCACTTACATATAACATACCACAGAAAGTCCGTCTGTACGGGGAGTGCATGAAGACTGTCAACTGCCCTTAGAAAATGGGAACGTCAACAGAAAAAAAAAACAACAAAAACGATAGGATCAAGTTCTGATCTTCAGGCAACAAACACAGAAAACTCCGCGGGTCCCCCTCCACCCAGGATAGCGTTCTGACAGCAAGGCTGTAACCTGTAAAAGTTGGTGTAAGGAATCCTAACACACTCACGCGTCTCTTTCGGAGACCACTTTGATAGGTAACATGAAATATTAATTTTTTGCCCTGGCTGGTGGGGCTCAGTGGATGGAGCGCTGGCCTGAGAACCAAAGGGTCACCAGTTCGATTCCCAGTCAGGGCACATGGCTGGGTTTCGGGCCAGGTCCCCAGTAGGGGGCGCACGAGAGGCAACCACACACGGATGTTTCTCTCCCTCTCTTTCTCCCTCCCTTCCCCTCTCTCTAAAAATAAATAAATTAAATCTTAAAAAATAAGCACATTTCACAACAGGAAATCTATGGTCATGACCCAACAAAGAATCAGGCTTACTCCACGAAGTGCTGGCAAGAGCTCAACACTTCGAAAAGACGTGTAGGATGCTTGTTTCGTCCAGTGAACAATGGAGGGAGAAGACTCAACTGATAACCGAAGGAAGATGAAAGGAGACAAAGTAATTTGGAAGATGGCAGATGGCATGTGATTCAATTCACGCATTTAATGGGACGAGGAGAGGGTTAGGGATACTTAAAGGGAACCCTTTCGTACCCCGGCCCGAGGACGCCTGGCACACCACTCACTGCGGGATGCACAGTCCGGGAAAGGGCGACCTCCGAGAATGTTCATGAGAAGTAGACCCCGGGAGATAATGTCATTGACACCGTTTTTCAGGATGTTTCTGCACATTCCAGTGGATTTTTTTTGTAAAGGACTGAGAACTGAAAATATTTCAAAGGAGACAGACTAAGCCATTGCTGCGTCTGGCTCTCTAACCAGGAGGCACAAATTTAGATCAGAACCCGAGAGGGACACATGAAAGACTTCCTTCTACCAAAGCCCCACAAGGACCACCCAGGGTTGACTTTGACACTGGCCTCCTGGCTTCTTGAAAGGAAATATTTCTATGGGTTTCAGGCGCCACACTTGCCGTAATTGGTTATGGAAGTTGGGGAAATTAATACACTGGGGACTTACCGGTGGGGTAGTGAACACAGCCAAAGGCAACCCACGCTGAGCCACACTCAGCGAGAGTCCCAACGGCTGGATGTGAGCTGGCCATGCCCACGAATACACAGCCAGAGTCCCCTGGTCAAGGGACACAGGTGGGCTGCCTGCCGTTCACTGGATGAGCCATCCTGTATGACATTCTTCCTCCGGCAAATACATAGAGCGAGTGATTCCCCCGCTATCCTTGAAGACAGAAGCAGTCATGTGGCCAAGGAGCAGCGGGCAGGCACCAGAAACAAAGCAACCCTGCTGGACAGCCAGTGAGATAAAGGGACCCCCACGTCCCAACGACAAGGGACTGAATCCCACAAACACCTGAGTGAGCTTGGAAAGCCGTGAGCTGCCAGCCGACACCGTGATTGTGTCTCTGTGGGACGCTGAGCCGAGAAAGCTGCCTGGATGTGCCCAGATTCGAGGCCCACTCCAACGGAGGGGCGATGAATGGGTGTTGTTTATGAAGCCCTGCCTCAGGGAAATTTCTTACGCTGCTCATCCCCAGTTAGGTCAGGGATGTGTTCAGCCAACTCCACGAATTCCGACAAATCCCAGGTACTCTGGATTCTGTTCAGACCCGAGGAAGGGGCACCCGTGAGTGCCAGCAGGCCTCCCCAGAGTCCGCCAGGGGGCACAGGCATCGAAACCATCCCTGTCTGTTCAAAACAGGCTCCGTAGGCCACCTCCAGCTCTGCGTGCCACGGCGAGCACCGGTGTGCTCTTTATTGGCTTTATTAATCCTCATCCGATGGTATGTTTATATTGATCTCAGAGGTGGGGGGGGAAGAGAGAGAGAGACAGAGAGGTGGGGGGAGACAGAGAGAGAAAGAGAGAGAGAGAGAGAGAGAGAGAGAAAGAGAAAGAGAAAGATCGATTGCTTGCCTCCCATACATGCCTCGAACAGGAATGGAACCCGCAACCGAAGCATGTGCCCTAACTGGGAATCGAACCTACAACCTGATGGAGCACAGGACAACGCTCCAACCCACTGAGCCACCCGGCCAGGGCCTGCGCGGGTCCATCACTGGCATCAAAGTACACTACGTATGCTACGATGTAGCAATGGTTTCAGAGGCAGAACAGAGAAGGCATGGCTGCTGCTGAGTTCCTCCTGAGCCTCTGCGTGCATTCCACATTCATTCCACATGCGCTGTCGACACGTCGACATGTATGATTAATTACACTGTCACTGATCAAATACCATCTTAGCGTTAGATGTCCGATTACGTCCCGAGAAGTGAACTCGGTCAGTGACTGTGTCCGAGCCTTCCTCGCTGTCTGCACACCTTCGGTCGGGATTCCTTCCTGTGCCTCCTTCCCTTTTCCATTTGATGGCTTTGGGAAGCATGAGTCCATGGAAGCACCTCACTCACCAGGGTGGGCACAGGCCCTACTACATGGGACACGGTCACACAGGCTGCAGAGCCCAGCACGGCGGGCACCAGAGCAAAGACATTCCTGCCAGGACTGGAGGCTGCCTGTCTGCCAAGCCCGCCGGTGGCCTTCTGGTCTGTGCACACAGGGGTCTGGGCCGAGACCGCAGGGCCCTGTCACGAAGCAGCAGCTACGTCCCTCCTCCAACGGCCTGTGCAGAGAGGGGCAACTCGGGGAAGAGCAGCCTTCCCGCTTCCAGCAGGAGCACAAATCACGCCATGAGCAGCTGGCGAGCCATTTGCGAGGATCGTGTGTTCCTCCCCCGGTTCTGCAGCAGACTGGAACTCAACCAGCCTGCTGGCCCCGGGCAGAGCGGCCAGGGCCGGGCTCCGAGGGAACTCAGCCAGTGGCTTCCTTGCCGGGGACACAGCTCACGGGCAAACGTGGAGGAAAGGTTTTTGTTTTTTTTTTTTCTTAACAGGTTGAATCCCTGCGTTTTCCAGGCTTGTGGCTCACCATTTCTGCCTAGAGAGATGGCAGCATCCCCGAGGCAGAGGATTTGGGAAACGCCAGCACGTTTTCGAACAGCGGTCCCCCGATGCAATCCAAATGAACTCTGGCTCCACAAGACAGGAATCGTCCAGGGCCGGGCTGCACATTCCACTTAGGAAGCTTTCGAAGAGGCTATTCGCAGAGGGAATATTCCATGCCCGCTGGGGGCTCCCATTGCTTTTAGAAGGGACCAGAAGGAAGGAATCGCTCTCGCTGCCAAGCTTTATCATGTAATTCCACCTGTCATTTCTCTACCATTAACCTGCAACAGGGTTACCTTAGCATTGTGACGTAATCTGCAAGGAGAGGAGTCATCTCTATTAATCAGAGCACTGAGCTATTAGAAATCAGTAGGACCCGGGTGCCACGCCATTAGTTAGAAAGTAGTGACTCTTTCCTCCCCCGCCCCCAAAATCTTTATGGCAGCCACTTCGTAAAGAGAGAGCTAACACACAGGACAATATTTATTTTTGTCCCCAAATTAGAACCTCCTGTGTTCTCTGCGGGACTAAAAGGTTGGTTTCCATGACACACTTTGCCACGTTTAACCGTAGACCCAAACGCACGGGTTCCAATTGCCCCTGTTCTTCCAACAATAGTTTTCGGAACCTTGACTTGAGAATAAAGGTATGCATCTGAAAACAGCTGCTTAAAAGGAGCTGAATTTTGACTCTGGATCTGTGAAGGAATTCTACGCCAGATGAACCCGCCAAGCCTGCTTTCCTCTGCAGGTGGCCGCCGTGGCCGCGTGGGATTCACCGAAAATCTCCCGCTTTCCAATGGCCATCAGCCCACATCATTCACATCTGAAGAGGATCAGCAACTCCGCCGTTTAAGGCAAACACACCGCGCAGCGATGCAAAGCAGGTGGCCGCCGGCGAAACTCCTCGAGCATCGGAGTAACTCTCCAGCCACCCCAAGCTCTGAAGGATCTCTCCTGTCTCCTTTCCCCGCCAGCATTAATTTGCCCTAGACACAGTTTCCGTCCTTTCTGCCCCAGGCTGGATTCTGTCCAGGCCAGCGGCCCGCCGACGATGGTAAGCCCCTGGCACGCCAACGTGCTACAGCACCGTGTGACGGATGGTGTCATTGTGTTGTGCAAACCCTATCCCTGTTTCGAGGAATCCCGATGCCTTCCACCGTGAGCTGCAGTTTCGTCTGCAGCCGCCCACGCTGTGAGAAGACGGGTAACTGAAACCGGGTGGTTCTCGGTGACCGAAGAGATTTAAACCCAAGGCAGGCTCAAAATCAAGGTCGTGCAAGGGGCCACGTGTTTTGTTTTGATTGTGGTGAATGCACAAGAGGGAAGCTCGCTACCCCAACTGCATGGAGACGCGTTAATTGGACGGCTGCAGGAATCGTGTGGCGGGCACTGGGGCTCTGAAAGCAAACCACGGGGGTGGGGGGAGAGGACAGGAGGGAAGCCAACGGCGCATTAGCCGCTTCTAGCCAGATGTCACGCGTTGAAAGGCTCACAACAATGAGGCAGACTGGGACCGGTCCAGTGAGAAGATAAATTCTGTTTATGCATCGCACATGGCCAGCCTCAGACACAAAATTGCAGGAGATGCTTATGAGCCAGCAGGAAAAGGACGGGGAGGAAAACCAGCAGATAAAAAAGGCTGGCTTCTGCCATCAGCACACCTCACTGGAAATGAGCTCCGCCGAGGAGCAGCAAATCCCTCAGCTAGTGGGGCAGAGGCTTTGGGGGTGCTATGAATATTTTTTGTAATTGTTTCATTGATTTTTAGAGAGCGCGGGGAGAGAGAGAGAGAGAGGGCAGAAGGGAGACAGAGAGAGAGAGAAACATCCATTTGCTGTTCTACATATTGATGGGTTCATTGCTTGCTTCTTGCATGTGCCCTGACCGGGGATGGAACCTGCAGCCTCGCTGCATTAAGCACAATGTTCCAACCAACTGAGCCACGGTGCTCTGAATATTTTGAATGACACAGATTTAATGATGGAAAGCTGAAAGTGAAACAAAGAAACACGTACGGCAGTTGACACCTCACAGGTACAATAGGTAAGTCACCAACGGCGGTGAGGTAAAGCGTTAGGGGAATAAACGTCGCTGCAGTAAACAGATCGTGTCGCCCACGGCATCGTCCGGAAAACATAATGTCCACAGAAAGGATCCTCTGTGGACCGAGCAACGTGTTAGGTCATTGGTCTCTGCCTGCACAGCAGCCCTGGGGGAAGGGTTCTGCAGCCTGGCCGCCGGGCAAGGGGTTTGGTTTGCTGTGCACAGGTGACGAGATTCTGCAGAATCAGGATTGCAGCTGAAACTTCAGTGCCAATACAGCTTCCCCAGCACTTCTCGGGCACTGCCGCGGAGATGAAAAGCCAGACACGCCAGTGGGGAAAAGCCGAGTTGGGACGAAAACCAGGAAGAGGATCCAAAAATGTGCAAGAGCTGGTGAGTCCGAATCGTGCATCATGCAGCATGTCACACAGTGCCTTTAGCTCTCTTTTTCCTATTTAGCATCCTTAAAATGCACATGATACATATATAGACATATGTATATACATATATATATAAAGATCACCGATTTTAGGAATATCTGATCATTGATAGAGACCACTGGGCTGGTGCATCTCCACTGGAATTCAAACTTCTTATTTTAATAGAGTCTGGCTGCTTCGGATTCTCGATGGCCTGGTATGAGAAGAATATTCTTCTCTAGAGGAATTTATGTCAACTGAACCACGACAACTAACACAATTGAAGAACCGCAAGCCTTTATTTCAAAACCAGCAGAATGAATACTACCAGTCAGTAATAAAATGTCTCCAAGAGAAGCCCAAACCGTACGATTTTAGGGACCGTCTCAAGTTCCTACCTAAAAAGTTTCAGTGGAACGGACCTGATCGACTCAGCTTTATGATGGGGGAAGTCAAGAGTTGGAAAATTTGAGTTTTAGGTGACAGTTAATGAGCTCAGCCACAAATGCACATAACAAGCTATTGTTTCAGGAACTGAAGGCATGACCCACCCGCACTCCAGGAGACCAGCGGCCACTGGGCTTCTGTGCCCCAGTCGGGGCTGGGAGCAGTGGAGGCGGTCGCCGAGCCAGTGTGGTCCAGGGAGAGAGACCCAGAACATGGACAAAGAATCGCCCAGGACACAGGTAAAGAACCATCGGTCACCCGGTGAGAGGCTGCTAGGGAAAGTGGCGGGCTGCAGCTGTCCTCTGAGTAACCTTTTTCCTGAGTTGCAAATCCCTCACCTACACTTTTCCCTCCTTATAAAAAAGGCTGGCTCCCAAGGAAACCTAGGACAGTCTGTCAGGGTGCAAACCCGCTGTCTTCTCCGATCACAGGCATCTGAAAAAGGCTCCCACAGAGATTCGATCTGCTGCAGTGTCTCTGCTTCGTGCTGATAGGCAGTACAAACACACGCTTTTCCGGTTTCATTTACACGATAAAACTCGCATGTAACGAAACGATGTTATAAACACCTCAACCCCTGGCCGGGGAGCTCAGCTGGTTACAGCGTCTTCCCTGTGCACCAAGGTTGCAGGTTCAATCCCCAGTCAGGGCACGAACAAGAATCAGTACAATGCATGCATCAATCAGTGGAACAACAAGTCAATGTTTCTCTCTCTGTCTGTCAAATCAATCAAAAATTTTTAAAAAATTTAAATCCTTAAAAAAAAGATGTTAGAAACACATTGAGACTAATCAGCAAAACTTTGGGCAGAATTTTAAATGTCATAATCACGCTGAACGAGGAAAAAAAGGCCTTCCAGGGAATAATTTCGTTAAAATGCGTGTTTGCGTACACAAGTATACATACGTACGTACGTACAGGCAATTATTAGAGCAGCAAGAGTTTGGATATCAAATAAATTACTGCGTTCACCGCTGACGAAATTTTTCATCGTCACCATCCGAGAGGCAGACGACGTCTTCAAGATCTTCAAGTCTTAGCAGAGGAACAGACATTCACCAAATGGGCAACATGTAAATCATTAAAACCCCATGAGAGTAAATTATCTCATCCAAAACGATGGCTCCATCCTGCTTTTGCTTCTCAATGCCTTCGTGCATATTTTGCAGGGGTACAAAAACGTGTTTGCGTCCCCTAGGGGAGGAGTCGCGGCAGAGTTACCCCCGGGGAGTCCCCAAACACCTGACCTTGGGCTTCCTGGAAGAGTAATCTCGCTGCTAGTTTACAGCGAAGACAGCACAAGCAATGCATATGAGACGACGGATCGCAGCGAATGCGAGTTTGGAATTCGCTCGAGAAGCTGCTCTGCACAGCAAAGGGTACTTAGCCACGGGGGCTGGGGTCACCACTGTGTATGTGGGCAAGTGCCAGAAAGGGAATGGCTAGGATTCGATCTTGTCGGTGGCTATCCTTCAGCTACCCGGGGAACGGAAACGCATCTCCGATCCAATCTCCTTGTGGATGGGGCGCAATAAATTCTCTGGCGAAGTCAGACAAAGTGAAAGCACCGTTCCGGGGAGGAATATCAGACTCCATTCACCCCGAGCTAGGATTGACAGAGCAAAGCGCCCCCTGCAACTCCGGCTCACAGAGTGCTGTTTTCTTCACTTTTTTGTTGTTGTCTAAAACCTGCAATCAGCACCTTAAAACATCTGTTGCCGTAGCCTCTCCCTGTCTACCCCCCACACGCAGGCAGTTAATCACACGTTCTGTCATTCCCTACTTGCGGTCTCGCTGGAAGACTTTCCGAACCTAACGAGTGGCATTGAAACCCGGCCCACTGTCATCGGCTGGGCCTTGTGTGCACAGCCCAGCGCCCTTTCAATAAATACTTTCCGCATGGCCGTGATCAAACATCACAGCCCTCCACAGGCCGGGGAGGGGCATCTGATGAAACACTCGCCGAGACACGAAAATAACATCTTGACCAAAAATGATGAGAACTGAAGGCAGCCCCTAATTTACTGAGAAAACACATTTTCCGCCGTTTTCGGTTTCCAGAATGTATGGTCTTGCTGTCATATCTCATTTACCCTTTCTTCCAACGATGTAATTTTTTTTTTTTCCAACGGGGCAGGAGGATTCTTTCCTGAGCCAAGGAATTTCATGAAAACATCTGCTAGTGGTCCAGGCCCTTAACTGATTAGGCAGATGCCTTGGCCTCACTGGTTCTGGGCAGAGACGGGCAGAATGATAAATGTCTTTCCGTTGTGTGGGTAACCAGCCGGGTCAGCAGCACGGGATGCAGGGAGAACACTGCATCCTGATTTCTTTCTCTCAGTCACTGCTCTACGTTCAAGAGCCGTACGATGCACATTGTTTTCTTCCTTTTCTCCAGTTAGACTTGTCATTCGCTATGATTTTATATCTGTTTCACATGTACACCACCGGGATTAGACATTTATGTAATGCATGAAGTCATCCCCCCAATGAGTCCGGTACCCTCAGCTCTACACACAAGTTATTCCAATACTACTGACTACATTCCCTCCGCTGGACTTTACATCCCTGGGACTATTTCGTAACTGCCGATCCATACGTCTTAATTTCTTCCCCTTTTCCAGCCACTTGCCCGGCCAATTCCACTTCTGGATATTTACCCGAAAACGATGCAAATCACTAGTTTGAAAAGATAGGTGCATCATTATGTACAATTCATGACTCGAATTTGGGGCAAAACCGAAGGCTGGTAGGTAACCCATCCACTCGGTGAGCTGCGTGAAAACACAGCGAAACCGTCCTTCCGCGTCCCCAAAGCGTAACTCAGTTGGCCACGTACAGGGCTGCAGGTGGCTCTGTCTTAACGGGCTCATTTGGCTCTTTGTTTTTGCCGCAGGTGAAATGATTCCCCGTTCTCTTTCAATTCTTCCATAATTCTGTGCTATTTTTAGACGCAAAACGTAGAACTGAATATGTAAGTGAAGGGCCATCCTTTTTTTTTAAATCCCCTGAAAAGGTGTAATAATCCAGTTGCTCATTCAGAAACAGTGCATATAAATCATCTTTTATCCCATTAGGGAGGACGACGTCAGTTGCACTAGGGTTATTTGTGACCACAACAAGGCATGCCCTTCAGTGACGTGAGACACTTGCCCGTGAAAATGTAGAATAACTTTATTCACACCGAAATGCACGATGAAGGAAAAGTTCTGGAATTCTGCTGTAGAAATACCTCGTGCTTATACGTCAGTGAGATAATTGAGCAACGGTGTGACTTCACGGGTGGAATGACTGATGGATGAATGTGTTGTGACAAAAAGCCACTCCAGTCACCCACGCAAGCTGTGTTCACTAACGTGTCCCCCTACGTGTGTGACACACTACTTGTACAACAAAGACGATGCCCCGTTCTTGAGAGGCGTCCGAATTAGCAGGGCGGGTAAGTAACGAACCCACGACCTCCGACGAGCAAACAAAAATGCACGTCATCCTAAAAAGAACCACGTAACGGATTTTACAAACAAAAGTTATCTATGGTGGCCGCCAGAAAGCTAAGGAGCTTGTATTGCAATTTGGGCGATTTCCCAAATGTTACTACGATATAAGGGAATAGTACTGTTTCTTCCACTCAATACAAATTGCCCATAAGCTTGGGCAGAGAAGCTGTATCGTTGATAGAAAACTTCAAGATATAGTCACCAGAAGCACAGCATTCAATAATCCTGATAAAAAAAAGAAGGATACAACTTTTCATTAGTGAGTAAGAAACCATTAGGGACCAAAGGCTGCATGCTTTCATTATAATTAAAAAGGCAGTAATTGTAGCCAAGAGACGGTATCTACGGTCTATTTGACTTGTTTCTATGTTCTGGACCATTGGTGGCGGTGGGTGGGAGGAAATAAGTCAGTTTAAGAGAAAGTTAAAAAGAAAGTGTTCACAGCAATACCAAACGCACTGAAGCAAAAAAGTGAGCAATGCAGCCGAGGCTCTCATCACGAGGATGGAGCGAGCTGAGACCCAGCCACATTCCATCTGCTGCCAGTTTTGTACACGGTGGTGAGTGGGGTTGGGGGGGTATGGGGGAGCCCTCACCCGATTGATACCGTGATAATTGTGGGCACAGCCAGCTGCTGGCCCCCATGCCGTGACATCCCCTGAATGCATCCCGTGGTTCGTGTGGCCGGAGAAATCTCTGCCTGTCAGTGGAAACCCTGCCCTCCCTCATCACGAGTGAGATCTGAATTTGAAGGGTCCCCCGCAGGGACCCTTGGCCAAATCATTCATGAAGACACTATTATAGACAATAGTCAGGTTTCTGGAACGCAGTCCAAGGAGGTGGCTGGTCAGGGTGACGCGTTATTAATTCAGGACCATGGAGAGCTGGTGACTAACTTAAGAGACTGCGAACAGAACCATCCTCGTTCAAGTCAAATTCTATTCCTTTTTTTTTTCCCCTTGAGCAAAGGTAAGCACTGGTCCAAGTCAGGGTGTAGAGAGTACAGGTTTCTTCCCACTTTCGAGGACTTGGAGAAAAAAGCTGGTGACGGATTTCCCCGGTGTGGGCAGGAGGTCGTGCTGTTTGGACAAGCACATGTGAGGGATATTTGATTTCTGCTTCTCCCACCCCACCCGCCCCCGCCACTGTGAAGCCAACTGAATTACTTAAAACCACCCATTCTGGCCCCTGGGTGTGGGGTTCTGAACTAGGACTCACAGACCACCGGCTGTTCTTTTTCTAGGGAACGGCCCCATTTCTCCAGCCTCGGGTCCCCCGCACAATTGACGAGGCTGGGAGGCACCTGCCGGTCCGGACCCTCCCGCGGACTCTGCACGAGACTTCGCTTCCTCTCGCCGTCTGTCCTGCCCCTCCCTCTCGGCACTCACAGGGCTTGCGTGGGGTCCGCTGTCTGGGATAATCCTTGCGTCTGCCCTCCCGTTCACGGAAGCTACCTCGCTGGTTAATCTCACCTCACCCAGCAGCGAACTCCCGCCCTTAAGCTCCACAACGGGAGTCTTCAACGCCCTCCTCCACATTCACCCACGTGCGCCTGTGATGATAAACCCATCGCTCTATTAACTAGAGTTGCTCACACCTATAGCTCTAATGAAGCCCTGGCTGTTCAGGCTCACCCTCACTGTAGTCTGGGTCGCTCCCAAATATGACCCCAACGTCCTAGTCCACTCCCCTGCAGAAACATACTCTTGTTTCAATAACAGGGGCCCTCTGTTCTTCCCTAATGGAGCCTCCCTTTTCTTATTGGGGCACCTTGCTTAGAATAGCCCCTCAGGTGCAAGGCCCCATGGGCTCATTCCCTCTTGGCCATCAGGACCCAGTGACCACGGCACCTCGTTATGATCCTTTCCGTACATTACAATCTCAACTGCATCACGCCCCCTCTGTACCCCCGCCGGACACATCCAGAACCACCCCCTCCTTTGTCCAGAAAATCATGTTACCCACCTTGCATTTCCCTTACAGCAGGAATGACTTTTCACAGTTTTGCTCCGTGGCACCTAAGGCCATGCTTGGCACAGATTCGGAACTCAATACATTGGGAGGAATCAATGGAATCATAGAGAATTACAGTCCTGGCAGGAACCTCACGGGTATTTAAAATCAGGATAGAGAGGATGGAGATTTGGTGTGGATTTCAGCCCTGTTCTCCGCGGTGAAAATGGGTCTAGAGGACCTATGCCACCTTTTCCAAATTACTGTCGCTGTGTCAGAAGAACATGAGGAGAAAGGTCAGAAGAGAGCGTGTTTTGCTCTAGCAGAATAGGTTGCGCTCTGACGAAGGGAGACAAGTAGGGAATGGTCTACGCCCTCCCGGGGCACACAGTAGGGCAGCGCAACAGAACACTCAGGAGGGAGGTGCCTGGGGAAAGTGATTTAATAGTATACGTGAGGCACGGAGTCGTAAATTAGGACAGAGGGAAATGAAGAGAAAGGGTGAGAAATGTGTGGTGAGGGGAGATACAAAGATACGGGACGTGGCGGAGACTCAGTCCGTGTTCCGGTGTATTTACAGAGGAAGAGACGAAACGCGGCAGGTACACAATGAAGCACAGGGACAATGTGCCCTGCACTCGTGCGCCTGAAAGCCGTGTGATTTTGTGCGCCGGTGCCACCGCGGTACCGTCAACGAAAAAGCAAGTTCCCCAAGCAGGAAGGATCAGCAGAGAGGAAACGAGTTGTTTGGCCGGGATTCGGTGACGAGGGCCCTGACCGTTGCTCTGCAAGTCCAGTGGGGGTCTTCTTACGTTTGAGTGAATACGCAAGATCGCACAACTACTGGAAGTCACCACGCTGCCACCCAACGCAGCAGGACACAGGACAGGAAGCCAGGCTTGGCATTAGACCAGCAGCAGCCATCCGGGGGATGTTTGCTCCACAGGTGACAGTTCCAATGCACAGCAACCAGAACTCTACGAGGCCAGTGCCCTTGGGCTTAGCTTCTCCATGGTCTGGAATCCCCAGCCTCACAGAGCCTGTCTCTCTTAGGAACACCCCATAAGCAGAGCTCCCAAAGTCTCTACGGGCAGTGTACCTGCTTCAGAAGCTCCTTCCTGACAGAGATGCAATGGACCAAAACAGCAACCACCTTCAGAGCAAGTCTGGAGGCCAAGGTCATTGTGGCCAGGCCCTTGATCTGGTGGGAAGGCTAACTAACAGAGCTGGACAAATGAAGGGAAGGTTCTCAGGTAGCGGGGTTAAGGTCTCAGGTACCGGAGATACATGGCATGTCGGAGCCCATTGCATCGCAGAGAAACGGGAGACAGCAGGAGCCACTGCCAGACTACACAGATGAAGAAACAGAGAACGAGAGGGAGGAGGATGATAGTATGGACTGTGCAGAAGAAATCCAATGAGCTCAGGAGTGCAGAGTACAGGTTAGCTGTGTGTCCGTATAAAGCTCACACTCACACTGATTGCAGGAGAACCAACAGTCACGGAGCAGAGGGAAGATGCCCGGAGAGAGGCGTGATAAGGGACAGGTGTACAAACAGGAGCTCCGGTTGCTAAATAGTCATTTCCTGAGAGCTCGCTAGGTGCTGGGCACGGGGCTGGTCCACACCGCAGCCCGGTCTTTACAGAAAAGACGGTCGGAGCAGCAAGAAACCCGAGGCCAATCGGAGCCTTGGCAAGGTCGTGGGAACGATGCACTTGAGCTGGCACGGCGGCCCCCGGCCAGCGTGCAGACAGAAAGCCTCACAGAGAAGGTAGCTCTAGTACACACTCTTGAAGGAGGAGTTATGACATCGTAAGTCCATCTCCAGGGATGCAGACTCGATTCTATCCAGAAAGACCAGGGGACCACCGCCATGTTTCAAGCGGGAAAGGACGGTGACCACACCTGCATTTTCTAAAGAGAACGCTAGGCGAGTCACCCAAAGACTGAGGCTCCGGGGAGAGAGACTGGCCAACGTACAGTACAAACCTGACGGGAACTTGAACTCGGGCCGGGAGGAGAAAAGGTAAGACTGGGGTGCACTCAGAAGCAATCTGGAATTCCTTGTCAGCTGGGCCCTCAAGCCAGAAATGTGAACTCTTCCTGGGCTTGGCCCCTCCGTTTATTCCCCACCGCCAACGCACGCATGCCAGTCTCACCCGCAAAATATCCATCTACTTATCTCTAAATCCAACGTAACAGGAAGTGCGTACTACCGCTTGAAATGATGGCTCAGCATTTGGCTGTCTACAGGAGGATGAAAGGCGTGTAAGGCTACCCTTTGTAAAAAATATTTGGAATTAATGTTTAGCACGGAGACCCCTTAAAATGTAAGCAACAGAGCCAGGAACGCGGCTTCCTAAATTGCCCCGTAAGCTGTTGGTACATCAGTCCTATTAAAATTAGTGAGGACGGGCATAACTGCCCGCTGACTCGTGAGCACGGAATAGACTAAAAGGATTTCACGTGTTATCATTGGGGAAAAAGAGCTTTTTTGGTTGGCAGGCTGGTGCTCACCCCACTGAGCCACACCAGCCAGGGCTGAATAAAGAGCACCGAAATCAAATGCCAATTCATGGGGCTGCCCTACGGTCTTTCTTATGTCAGCGCGGGGAAATGAGGAGGCAGAAAGTTGATGGGGCCAACATTCGGGGCTCCGTTGTTCTGCTGCTGCTTCTGTGGAGCAGGGAATCGCCAATGGCCGCCCATCGACCTCGAGGAGCCGCATTCGCCATCCTGTGTGATCACCCCGTAAAAGCACAGAGTCCTAAATAATGTTTTCACATCTCCAGTATGTTCTTTCATTAAAATGCTAAGGTTAACATTTTTTCCCACCTTCTTCATCACACTCCCACATACACATTAAATATGAGAAGTGATACGCCACCTGCCAGTCTTGACATTTGCACAGGTGTGTATTTGAAAATGTTTGTGCTCAGAACAAGAACGCGGAGAGAGCAATTTGTATGCTGTGGTTCAAATATATTTCGTATGCTCTTTTCTCATAACTCACTTTATGATAATGCAACATGATTGCACTCCGAAATGTTATAGCTTCGTACCCGAAATTACCTCATCTCTCCTTCTGACGCTGTGTCACGGACCTGTTGCCTAGCATCAAACAGCAATTGCGTTTTTCGTGTCTCAGCTACCTTCCTATTTCGGAAACATCTCGCTAATTATCCGACCACCCACCAACTGCATCGAAATGGAAATTAATACAGAAGCTTGGCTTCCATAAAGACAAGAAGACATCATAGGGAAGACGCCTCTCCTTTGTAAGGTCCAGTGCCGTTTTCTTGGCTTACAAAATGGTAAGAGATGGGGAATTTTAGCCCAGTGCCAGCTTGAGAAACTGCAAATGGGATCTCTGGCTATGCACCCCTTCAAGTGCCACCAGCCCCAAAGGACGCTGGGTTCCCCGAAGCACGGTCCTGAACTCCTACCAGTAATCGTATTAAATTCTAGCAAACGTACAGAGTCCTTTCACACGCGGAAGGGCGAAGGCTTACACCAGTGTCTCCGTCCGGGATGTAACTGGCTTGCTCCCTGAGCTGACGCTCTCCTGCCCTTCACCTCTGTCCTTAAAAATTCATCATCCTCATGGAGACCTGCCCCGGTGACACCACCGAAAGTGCCCCCGTCACCAACACCAGCGACACCCACAGTTCGTAGTACCCTCCCAGCTCTTTTCAGGGCCCGACAGTCGGTCCTTAGGCCATGGGCTCTCTACTTCCTCTCCAACTGAGGTGACAAGAGAAGAAACATCTGTGAATACTGTTTATTATCATGTCCTCAGTGTCGAGAGAAATGGCCCGTCCCAGCTACCGAATGAATTCATCAATTAATGAACCAGTACGTGGAGGCACCTGTAAAAGCTTGATTTAACTTACGCCCGAGTATCCACCCTGTCTCCAAACTGCAGGGGTCTCCTCCCACACAAAGGGTCCTGCCCCTCTCACTGGTCATCTCTCGGGACATCTAGCATCTCACTCCAGGAAATGTCCCTTCTTGCCAAGTGGGAGGCAGTGGGGAACGAAGGGTGGGGTTGTTTCCGTGATGACGCAGAATCCCGGCACTAGCGCGGTTGTTTCCATGACTACTGAGATTCCCCACACTAACGACAGGCTCACAGCCTCGCCTCTGCTTCCACTTCCAAAGACCCCAGGCCGGACACAAGGCTCCCCCTTTTCCAACGGATACGAAAGTACAAGAGAATGTTGAGAATTTTACAATGGGCCTGAAAGCACTTCTCAGTGGTGCCGTGGTTCCCTTAGCAATGGTGCAGGGGCATCTGCAGGACGTAATCAAAGGGAGGACGCACCGTTGTGCTCGGGGCTGAAAGGAGCCCGTTCGATCACGGCCGACGGTGTGATGTTAACAGCCCTCACCCGACCACGGCTGAGCTGTGCACGAGCCCCAGTCCTCACTGTCCACATTTGCAAAGTGGCCTTAATGACCACCGCTACCACCTGGCGGCCCCACCGTGAAGATCGAATGAGAGCAGGCTTCCTTGGGTTGTCCACTCCAAGGCCATCTCGGCGGACATCTGTCCTGCCCCTTCGTGTACGCCAGCTGCTCCTCAGTCCCTGCGCCCCTCCCCATGCTGGTCCCGTGATGGTGGGGTTCCCGATCCCATCACCTGCTGACCCATTTCACACTCCTGAACCTACCTTTCTGAGTTCATTCTCCCACCTCACAACAGGGCCCAGGGCAGGGACAAAATAAACACCTAAATACACCACGTGATTTACCCGGCACATAGGAAATGCTCAATAAATAGGACCCGCCATTTATGTGCCTTGAATACCAAGGAGACCTCCGGCACCATCTTCTGGGCCACGTCTGTCACCCACGGGGAAAGGGAGCATGAACACATTCACGGTGAAACTCCTAACTCCTAGGACACTAGGAGGTCTCAGCATCCCAGTTTTCCAGAGAGTTCCACGAACTCACTCTGGATCCCACAGGTGAGACGCAAACGAGATGTGTCGGCCTCAAATACAGTCCTTCCTCCAGGTGAGAAAGACTCTGCGTTCGGGGCCACCTTTCCTGCAGACCTGGGGGAAGGTGGGAAGCAGACACGCCCCTCCTTTAGAGATGCTTTTCATTCAGGGGGCGGAGATCATGTAAATGTAGGTAACACACGGCATGAGCCATATGCAAATGGCGATAGTTGATGTGAGGTGCAAGCAATGGCGACCGCAAATGGTCCCATCTCAGCCACACTAAGAAGCTCTCCTTACACTCCAGTGAGAGTTCCTAATATTCACAGTCCAAACGGCAGCATTCTTCCCATTCTCAGGACCCCAGGCTCCTAGGAGGAGACCGTCTGCTCAATGGAACACAGTGTCACCCACTAACAAAAGCGCCACGTGGCTTAGGGGGGATGCTCACAGCCCCCGGGCCATCACTGGCTCTTGGATGAAGAACATGCCGTTCCAAGAATGCAAACTTAAGACGTCAGCTCGACCTCGGAGTGAGACACACAACGGTCGTGGCCCCAGACTTGTAGGACGGAAGGGAAGCTGGAAATTGAAACAAAAGTGGCACCTGCCCCTTGTCGAATCTCAATGCATTCTCCAGGGGCGGGCGGGCTCACGCACAGCCACGCAGACAATGCTGCCAAAGGCCAGCTCTCTGTTATTCGGGACGAATATATTTAGCCTGGAAACTCTCCCTCGGAAAATAGCAATAGTGTCTCTGTTTGGAAAACAAATCGATCCAGGGAACAGAAGGAGGAGGGTTTAATGTGATAGGAACACCTTGATGAACGATTCCCGGGGTGGCTCACAGGTTGGGGAGATGGAACGGGGCTGTGGAGTGGACGGTATGGCGGGAGGGCCCCGGGTGAGGATTCCAGGCTTCACACCAGAGCGTAGTCCCCAGTTCTGCACCTGCCGGCCGCCACTACCAACCACGCGTGTAAGATGACGTGTAGACTACGTGACCTCTCAGGGCAGTTAGAGATGAACACGCTACCCATCCACGCCCACAATTCTGCATCGCTTTGAGCTTCCCACAGATATTGTGCGTGCACACGCCACACCTGATGTTTCTCCTCCCCGTGTCCAAAAAATGCATCCTGCTGTCCACCCTCGCAGGGTCCCTGGAAGGACGCCCTGGCTGCCACAAGTCCCAGTAGTGTACCGTGGTCCACTTACACACGCAGGTGACCATGATGTGCATGCTGGACAGGCCGGAAGGCAGCAGAAAGTGAGGAACACACGAGGGAGAAATGCCCTGAGCAGTGTGGCCCAGTGGGTTGGGCATCATCCCACAAAGCAGAAGGTCGCCGGTTCACTTCCCAGTCAGGGCACGTACAAGAGGCAACCAATCGATGTTTCTCTCTCGCACTGATGTTTCTCTCCCTCTCTCTGTCCCTCCCTTCCCCTCTCTCTAAAAATAAATCAAATCTTTAAAAAAAGAAACAGGGCGATAAGAATGCTCTCATACCTCAGATGTTGTTGCTCATGGGGAGAGGCGCAGGCCGGGTGATTTATTTATGTCCATGTGTGTAATTACCCAGGTACACAAAGCTACATGTGTGTTCACGGGTGACTCCTCATAAACTGAACCTAACTGGCATCTTCAGTCCACGGAAGGCAACTCACAGAGTGGTGGACGCTGACCAGATTTATGGAGCTAACCGTTCCCATACTTGTCTGCCAGACCAATGCACTATTACAGCCTACACTGTCACAGAGATGGACGTCGGCTATAGCTGAGTAAGAAGGGGGAAATCAACCCGTAAGAACGCATGCATACATCGAACCCAAAGCCGAATTTCTCATTCCAGTATGGAATAGCAAAGAACTGTGACAGTAATTCTCTGTCCAAATGGAAAACTCAATGTTTTTAGTAATGCGTTGAAGAATGTTGCAGTAGAACATTTTAAAAAGACTCCCCCCCTTTTCGGGGCCCCTGAGTCCCCCCCAAGTCCATCCTCTGGTTCTAAGATCGTGTTCCTTGGCCAAGAGGCACCCCCTTCATGCATGTGTGAAACGAGAAATCATTTGCTACCTAATTATTTGAGAAACTGAGCTGAGAGAGGAGCACAAAGGCACGTCAAACCATTCATACATGAATGTATGATGCGTGTGTGTATTCTCCAAAAAATCAGGGCAGAAAACAACACTGGCCCCGGGTCCCGTTCTCCGCCAGTCCCGGCCTCTCCCGAACGCACGGCTCCCGAGTGCCTGGGGGTGAGCACTGGTCATTCGCTCATTGCCGGACGTTTTTCTATGCAACAATACACACACGTGTGCGTGCATGTATGGAGCACTTGCACATGTGTGGGGCATTTTGTCTGCTTTTTATTCATTGTTTTTTTAATCCTCACCCAAGGATATTTGTATTGAGTTGGGGGAGAAAGGACGGGACAGAAGGAGGTGGGGGGAGAGAGGGAGAGAGAGAGAGAGAGAGAGAGAGAGAGAGAGAGAGAGAGAGGACTACCTATCTTGATATCTTCCTTGCTTTCTTCCCTTTCAATGAAAATTTTGTACTGTAGGCACAGACAATAGTTCATTCAATCGTTCCCTCTAGTGAGACAAAGTTTCATAGCAACGCCCACCCACGCCTTCCACTGGATGTTTCCGTCCTCTCTAAATTCAACACACTAACACCCAACAGCAAGGGTGTTAGGAGGTGGGGAACTGGGAAAATCATGATGTCCGGAGGGTGGAGCCCCTCGAAGGGGGTCAGTACCCCTACAAAGGGACCCCAGAGAGCTCCCTCCCCGCCCCGTACACCCTGTGAAGCCGCAGTGAGAAGACAGCTGTCTTTCACGCAGAAACAGGTGTGGAATCATTCAGCTCCTTCCTTGGTCTCAGAGTCCAATGCTCTAGAACGGGGAGAAGTAAGTTTCTGTTTCTCCGAGCAGCTCACACGGACCGAGACACTGAGTCTTTGTGCAAACGAGTGTAGGCACCATCCATGCTGGGAAAGGATGGTGGGAGGCCAAAGGGAGTGTGCTTCTACACTTCGACACGTAACTGCCTGATTTCTTCCAAAATACTCTGGCAGTCCGTCCACCCACGAGCAACATGAGAAAATGCTCACTGGGCCGTGCCCACGGGTAACTGCACTTGGCCATGAAGCTAAGCAAGAGTATAACAAAGTGAACAGCAAAATGAAATAACGTGGACTCGACTTGCCTGCTTTTAAATATGAGTTTACATATTTCTATTGACGAGCTTGAGACACTAGATGTCTTCCACTGCGAGGTTCCTTAACCGTTTTCACAGAGTCGTTTGCAACTTATCTCTCTGGTTTTTTGGTGTCTTTCATTAACGCTCTGTTATTGGCGGTGTACTATTCTCAGCTACCCACAATTCCCGCAGCTGAGGCAAAGCACCGCCCTGCCTCCAATGCACAGTGCGGCAGGCATTGGGCACCAGCCAGCACTTGCACACAAAAAGGAGAAATACGGCGTCCTTCGGAAACGGGCCAGAAAAACGCCCGGGAAGGCCACTGCATTTCCTACGTGGCGTTTGTCATGGAACATTTAAACGTGCATACCTGACCTTTTGAGCAAATGCCACGAGGTAAGGCAAACCTGTTCATTTCCTCTCTGCGGCCCCTGTGGGCGGGGAGCCTGGAGCCTGAGAGATGCACACCCGTAGGAGCAGCGTCCCGGTCGGCCTGCTGGTCCCAGTCCTCTGCTCTTTTCACAGTCTGCCCCGCAATGCCACGTGAGCCTCAGGCCAAAATCGGCTCATCATAAGGCATTATGCAGCCCAAGCCGAGCAAATCCTTCGCCACTGGAAGCACAGAATCATTTTCCAGGACGAGATGACTGAAGGAGAAGGAGGCGTGAACGACTTTTTATCAATGACCCCTGGGGATTACAACTAGCGAGGAAAACAGAAACTTCCACGTTCTCCACCCCAGCCCCATGCCTGGTTTTATATATATATAGCTTTACAAGCAAAGTCACCGTACAGGCTGCTGGGTTCTGAACGTGCTCAGCGATAATATTTAAAACGATATAATCCTGCCAAATTCACATAGATGATTATTTTAAGTGAATGAACACACACCCCTTCACAGATTGAAGGGCGAGAATTCACAACATATAAGAAAAACTGAGTAACGGCCGTTATTCAAATCTGGGTACACTTCATTCAAGTAACATCGTTCCTCCGTCTAGGTAAGAAACGATGTCACCGGACTGAGAAATGCCCCGGAGAATGGCAGTTTAGCAGCTTATTTTACAGCGTAGCATCGAAGGAGGAGGCGTGAGGGGTTTCCAAGAAGTGCACGGGTGATCGATTAGGGAGGCGGGAGAGAGCAAAGGGGGGGGAACCTCTGGGATTGGGTAAAAGGTAAAATGATGGACACGAACTTCTCTTCTTTTGCACAGGTGCACACAGGAGAGTTCACAGCCGACAATTCACGATAACAGTAACAACGAGCTTTGGGTAACGATGAGAGCTAGTGCCCGAGGGGGTTGGGAGAATAGGAAGTTATCTGCCATTCCAAAGGTCACAGATGCAGAAAGACAACAGACAGGTGAAGACTGACCTTTGTTAGGGAAAAATGCTGGCTAGGACTTGAGTGCCCGCCAGGAACTGCTTTTCCTTAGGAAGTCTTAATTTCAGACCCTCCTCTGCTGTTTCTTTAAGTCTCTGTGTTCCAAATCCACCTCCCAGGCTCCCCTGAGCTTCCCAGATTAGTACGTGGCCCCGTTTCTTCCACGTTTCTTGAAAAATTGTTGCGATTTAAGGATTAATGAATTAAAAGTTGCGTCTCAGTTATTTGAACTTCCTTTTTTGGCACAATACATTTTTGGTTATATGTACGAGTGTTAAAGGGATTGAACTTTTTTTTTCCCAAAAGGTTGACAAAATAGCACGGGCATGAGATCTCAAATGTGAATTTTCGTGTGAAATTAAGGAGACACACCTCTTTTGAAAATTCTTAGGTTTCTCTGATTGGTGTTGAGTTTTGTAAGTGCTTTATCAATTGTAGACATTAGGCCCTTGTCAGAGGTATCACTGGCGAATGTGTCCCCCGCCCTGAGGGCTGTCTTCTCATTTTGTTGACGGTTTCCTCTGCTGTGCAAAAAGGACCATAAATGGCAATGATTTCAACCACTGAAGCAGTTATATAATCCATGCATTTGCGTTCTTGTCCGTGCAGGTGATTTCTCAGTAAAATTTGGGGAGGAAAAAAAACAATCCCAGAGATGAAAATTCTGAAAGATAACCATTACTGATCGTAAAGAAATGAGCTATTCTCTTGAAAACTGGCCTAACCTTCATGCCCCGGGGTCTTTTGATGCTTCATAATAATTAGTCAAATTAAAGGTGTCGATTATTTTTTCCATGATTAATATACCACTTGTGGTACATTAATAAATCACTTCGCAGCTCCTTCAAATACACAGAAGCATTGGATAGGATAGTAACTGACCACTTGTAAGCCCACCAAACATTGATTTTAAATCTAAAATGATCCCACCGCCCTGACTTCCTCGTTTTGGTGCGGAAGGCGGAGTATGTTGAAGGGGGTGCACGGTGCCCTGACCAGGTGGCTCAGGTGGCTCAGGTGGTTGGAGCATCTTCCTCCCCTGCACTAGAAGGTTGTGGGTTCGATCCCCAGTTGAGGAACGTATAGGAGAGGCAATGGATGGATGTTTCTCTCTCACATCGATGTTTCAACCTCTCTCTCCCTCTCTCTCTCAAATTAATAAACATATACTCAGGTGAGGATAAAGGGGTGTGCGCTATCTTCCCCCACTAAGTACCCCACCTCTCTCCCCTTTCTCCACATTTCTCCACACACGGCCCATTACCACCCACTGTGCACGACCCCTTCTTGCTCAGGCCCCACGTGGTGACTGCCCCTGTTCGATCTGCTCGCCCTCCGTCCTTCCACTGAACTCATTTGTCCGGTGTTCCTGCAAACGTGAATCATTCCGCCGTCAGGTCTCAGAAGGCAGGTAGGGCGTCTCCCGTCTGGCGCCCCAGCTCGGAGGCCAGACTCGCGGGCGCTGTCAGCTCAGCATCGCGTTGCTCTGCCTGCTGCCCCACGCGGTGTCTGGTCCCGACAATGTGCCACACACAGGTCTGCTGTGTTGGCTCCTGTCCTCTCAAGGACCCAGCACGGGATTGGGTGAAAATAAAATTACTAAGCCGTCATTTGGCGGTGATCACAGTGCTTTGCTTACACAGGTGGAAAGGAAATAAACGATTTCGTCCAAGAGGGAGGTCGGAGGAGGGGCTGCTTCCTGAGCGACCATGCTTGCATCCCACGGCACCGCGGTCCACCCCGCCAGGGACCCTGGTGTAACCCGGGGCAACGCCATGTACAGGTCACAGGCTGTAGTGATGGCGCGGGCGGCGGCCCGGCTTTGCCGCTTGGCCAGGTCCTTCCATCGCTCCCAACTCAATGAGAAATTTGATTTATCTCCTTCATCTAATCTCCGATTTCGTAATTTCAAAGCTCACCTGGACATGTTTTTGTTGCAACCTCAAAAATATAGAAGCATGTAAGTAAAATGTAGATAAGCAAAAACACGCATGCTCAGGAACATGGCTTATAATTTTCCATTATGTTACCCCTATATAATGTTACAGTTTAAATTATTATCACCCTGGCCGGGTATGTCAGTTAGTTAGAGCATCACCATTATACACCGAGGACGCGGGTTCGATCCCCGGTCACAGCACATACAAGAATAAATCGAATGCATCAATAAAAGTAGAACAACAAATCAATGTTTTTCCCTCTCCCTCTTCTCTCTCTCAAATCAATAACTAACAATTTAAAAAATATTTATTCATATTATAACTTACTGGTAAGATGTATACATCACATATTTATATTATTTATTGTAGGCGTGTGGCTCACTGTTGCTTGTATCATATTTAAATTATTATCATCGGAGTAATGTGTATCAGCCGTTGCCGTGGAGAAAGTAGTACTCAACCCCTTACAATCATGAGGCAGCATTTATCGCGTGCGATCGTGTGCTTTGCGTTGGCGTTATTATTCATCACACTGCCGTTCATCGTCATGGATGGTGCCCTGTTATTCCTGGAGCAGTATTTTGCCACGAGCATCACTCTCACAAGACACTTGACAGGCACAGAATAGCTTCCAGAGTCGTAAACTGGAAGGTTGCATGGAGGAGCAGATAAATGTCTTCATAACCTCAGTCCAGGTGGGCGTTCAGAAGAGAAACACCTCTTGCTGTGGCCCAGGTGGTTGGAGCATCGTCCGATGCACCAAAAGGTGGCGGGTTCCATTCCTGGTCCGGGCACGTACTTAGGTTGTGGGTTCGATGCCCAGCCACGGCAGGTAAGGGAGGCAACTGATTAATACATTCCTCTCACATCAATGTTTTCCGGACTCTCTCTCTCTCTCCTTTCCTCCCTCCCTCTCCGTCTCTCTCTAAAATCACTAAACCATATCCTTGGCTCAGAATTAACAAAATAAAACAGAAAGAAACAGCTCCTTCTGTGAATCTCTCCTCCCACGACGCACCCTCCACCCCCTGCCCCAGAATCTACCAGCATCACGACACCGTCCTTGACACACCTGCTTAAATGACCTGGACACTCTCATGTTCCATGCTCCTCCCATGCCCTTCTTCCTGTTGGCATTCCCGCCCTTCTTCCTGTTGGCATTCCAACAAACGGGCCACCCCAAGATCCAAGAAGAGGAGGTTCTCAGGTACCATCCTTCACCTGCCTGACTGTGGGGTGTGCTTGGCCCCCTCAGCTCAAGCTCCACCCACTCTGTCCACCCAGCGATGCGTTCAATGGGCTTGTTCAACATTAACCTTCCTCCGTGCTGTGCACCGTGGCTTCTAGCTACACACTTAGTTGGTTGTTTCTTTGACTATCGTTTGTCCCCGTAGTGCTCCTGGAAGCTCCCTGAAGGCAAACTGGAGATGGCTGCCTTGACCATTTTCGCCCCAGAGCCTAGCACAGCGCCTCACGCAAAGCAGGTGGTGAGCACATCTGCTCAGTACGCGAATCCGAACATTATAAAGGGGAAATTCCAGGATGCTAATTTAATGTAGAATGACGATCAGTGAACTCCTTTTTAAAAGAACTTACAATTTGGCCAGAATTTAATTTCAACCACTAGATATATTTTCCCATGATAATCCAATTTTATTACGGGAGTAAATTACAGTCAGCGGCGTGTAGGCAATATCCAATAAAGGTAGGTAGTTAGGGATGAGAAAATGTTAGTGCTTATTGAACAAAACAAAATCGAATGAACACCTTACCCTCCACACTCTGTATTTTTCCTTTCCATCATCCTGTATTACCCTTTAGAAGTTTTATGCATGCTACCCTGTCTGGGTAAAAGATCTCTACAAGCCCTAATTATGATCATAAATGATGATCATCATCCAGCACCTCGGATTTTCCCAAGAACACAACAGGTGTTCGATAAATAACAACTAAGTGGAAAGATCCAGGAATTGAGAGCTATTCTTTGGTCAAATGAAGTCGAACATTGATGGGAACAGATTTCAAATATCCACAAGTAGCATGTTATTAATGTTCACGTTTTCTTGCCCATTTGCCCACCCCAAAAGTACAAAGAAGAGAGGGGTAACTAAAGTCAGTGTAAGGAAAGCCTCCCCTCTCCAATCCAAAAAACAGGGGTGAGGGGGGGCTGGAGGAAGGTTAAAAAGGTCGGAAACCTTCATCCCATTAAGCAGAAGGGTTTCAAAGCTAGAGCAACACATCAAAGAGAATCTTCTAGAAAGAGAATGTTCTAAGAAGAGAGAGAGAGAGAGCCCAGTATGGCGAACTCAAAGATGCTTCCTGTGAGCGAGCCCAGACACCAAGAGGTGGTGTGGGGACAGGCCTCGGCTGCCGACTTGGACAAGCAAAGGGCCAATGTCACTTGGCCACCAGTAACTACGCACAACTGACAAAGTGTTTCACCGAAGAGTGCGTCGATCCCCCTTTCTGTAGAAGGAGGACGATTAATGAGATTGTGGTTATTATATCAGGAACTACGGGCTTGCCAGCTGGTGGCCCACGCTGAGAAGAGATCTGACAAAAACCATCCCCACTCACGTCTCCTGTCTTCCCTCGTATGCCCCAGAAAACGGAACCCTCAGAAAGGGAGGATAAATGTTCACGTGCAGACTCAATATGTACGTTTTCCAACTGCCGGCTCCTTGCACAGTATATTAACAGTCTGTTAGTGGCTGAGTGGCTGCTCCCAGAACTTCGACATCCTGAGAAATCAATACTGGCTGACGTTCATTCACACACACACACACACACACACACAAGTGGCACTATCATTTTAATACAGTTTCTCTCGGCGTCTTTGTAGTTTCGATTAGCATTCATCATCACAATACGTAGCTGAATTCTTGCCAACTGTGTAATATTGTAAAATCCCTTTTCGTGAAACGTATTTCCTCACGGACGTACATTACACAGAGTGAGAGATAGCCCAGCCCTCTCGGAAAAAATAAATTAGCTGGTAGGATAAGCACGTATGAGAACTGGCTTTCTAATTGGGTAATGGGTTTCTCAGCCCTTCCTTCCTTCCCTTCCCCTTCTTCCCTTGTTTCCTTCCTCCTTTCTTCCCTTCCTTCTTTCCGTTTTTGCCATTTGTTCTCCCCCCCTCTCTCTCTCTGTCTCTCTCATCCTTTCTGTCTTGTATCATCGGCAGATAAAACAACACTGTTGACAGACCATCCTTGTAAAGAACAGTTAGATAAGAACAGTTGAGATAAGACACTCTCAGCGAATTTCGGGGCGCCCTCACATAGGGGAAATAAACTGGGTTGACGTCCCTCACACTGTGTCCCCTCAGCAGTGTGGGCGGAAGAGTACTCGGGTGTCCCGAGCAAGGGGAAACTGGACACAACCGTGTTTCCCTGGAGAAACACGTCTGTTGTAGCAGGGGGCTAGTCAGTCTGGCGGGGGAGCTCTAGCCAGGAGAAGCTGGACCCCAAAATGGGCTCAAGTCTCCTCACCCAGGTCCTGTTTGAAACAGCTCACTGCCTGGGAAAGAATCCTCAACATAGACCGAAGGTTCCCACAGATGAGATCAACCAAATAGGAGCTGACAGCAAGGTTTTACAAAAATCACGAGGGCCTGCGTATAAAATATAAACAACTGTGTCTGAAATCTCTGAAGAAATACAAGAGGAAATATGAAAAGAAGAGCCAGATATAACAGACTATTGTGAAGGTCACAGAAGGTTGGAAAAATGCCCACGTAACAATGACGCAACTTGAACCTGTGTAATGACTGAAATAAATACAAAGTGACGGACCAAAGAGAAGATCAGAGACGGCAGAGAAGGGAATAAATGGGAGGTGGATCAGGAAATGTTATAAAATACAGCAGATTTAAAATAACGACATGAAAGGGAATTTAGGAAACATGTGTGCGAAAGTAAGAATATCTAATCGAAGTTCCAGAAGAAGAGAAGTGTTGGTTTAAAAAATTTTTACACACACACACACACACACGTGTCTGTATGTACTTCCAATAACTTGAAATCTTGAACTGTATTTCCCAACATAGATACTTCATATTATTTATGAAGCCTAACACTAAATAGGATCATGTCAATGTATTTTCTTGAATAACCAAAAATGCCCTGTTAAGGAACCAAAGCCAATAGTGAATAAAGCAGTCTCTACGATCCCTCCCCATTTTTTGTAATAAAGACCAAACACATTCCAACGCGCTTATCTGAAAGTTACCAAAGCTGACCGTTCAAAGTGTTAATCAACATTCTAATAAATGGGCCAAGTACTTTAAGGCATGTTCTCATTGTCACCATCGCCCGGGGAGAAGGTACAATTTTGTTTTCTGTTTTTACAATGATCACGACTGAGAGCCAAAAGGTGTGGTTTTTCTCGCATTGCATTGCCCACGAGTTTTATCAGCATCCTCCCCCTCAGTGTTAGAAATGAAGCGGGCACTCAGGGAAGGCATTTGAAAGATGTTGCTTAACTTCAGAACATTTATCTCAGGGCTACAGGGGCCCACACCTAACAGAGGGGTGACCAAAGGTGCCCCTTGGCTTGGAAGGAGCTATTTCCCCGCGTTTCCAGTGCTGATGCTGAGAAGTTCGTGCAGAAACCGAGATAACGGGGTCGTGCTACTGGAGAGTCCACTGTGGGGGGTGGGGGGATGCTGCAGATAATATGTGTTCTCGCGAATGTGCTTGATAACGGCCAGGCAGGTGTCCTGAAGGAAGTTTACAAAGAATGTCTAAGAGGCTCTACCTCAGGTTATAAATTAGTGCAAGGAATTTATCTCTCTGGCCAGGAGACTTGAGCGACAGGGAACGCAACCTTGAACTACCGAATCCTGGAGACTCCGCAGCACGGGAAGCATACATGTGGTGAAGTGAGGATGCACACCGTACACAGGGTGCCCCTGGGCTGGACCACACATGGAGGCAGACAGCATTAATAGGAAAAGTTACATCCAATTAAGAAAAAGAGCCCTGGCAGGTGGGGCTCAGTGGACTGAGCACGGGCCTGCAAACCAGAAGGGTCGCCGGTTCAATTCCCAGTCACACTACATGCCTGGGTTGCAGGCCACGTCCCCAGTAGGAGGCACAAGAGGCAACCACACACTGATGTTTCTCTCCCTCTCTTTCTCCCTCCCTTCCTCTCTCTAAAAATAAATATTTTAAGAAAAAGAACAGGCAATTGCATTCACTTTGCACTAGAAAGTTATTTTCTAGAATAGATTTGTTCTAGTAGAACCTTTAACAGTGTGGCCTGAATAGGGTCCCATGTTTATGGGGTTTAGATGTTCAATTCTGTTAGAAGTGGGTAAGGATGGGAGAGAGAGAGAGAGAAAGAGAATGGTTGTTTGAATAGCAGGATGGATGGATGGATGGATGAACATGTGGAGTAATAAACTGATGGATGAATGGAGACATATATATATATATATATATATATATATATATATATATATATGGAGAGAGAGAGAGAGAGAATGGTTTTTGAATAGTTGGATGGATGGATGAATGGATGGACGGAGGGACGGACATCTCGGTGTCAGCAACATTACCATGTGCTCAGGATGGACACGTGTGAGTGACCGTGCCGTGGCATGGAGAACACACGGGACCGTACACCCGTGTTCCAGCAGCCTCTTAGGTGAGAATAAGGGTAACGATACCGTAGAAGAGTAATCCTTCCCACACAGCACGGCCTCGGCACTGCGCACAGATCCGCGCTCGTTAAACTCATAAAATCGCCTTTCTCTTTCAAGCCGCCGCTGCCTTCAGCAAAGGAGCCTTCCCACGATACTCTTTGATGAATCCGAAAAGAGATTGGTTTTAAAATGGGAAGAGTTCGTTCCAGGTCTCTAAAAAGGGGGATTTCACCTTTCCTGCCTATGCCACAGAATTGCAACGGCAAGAACTAATGATCGGAAGACACTCACTCTCAAGCGGCATTGGAGGCAACGTCTAGCCATGCACGCTCAGGAGCGATGACAGACCGCAATGGGTTATAGCCCTGGGGCTCCGCGGGGGGCATGCGGTCCACTCCACCGGCATTTTGCACCATCTTGGGGATTTCCTGCTTGTCATTACTAGCGGTGAATGAAGGGTGCCTGTCGGTAGAGGACCGCTGCTGACTCTCCCACAATGCACAGGACAGCTTGTAAACCCTGGGTTTGGGAAAGAAGGAGGTAGGACAACCAAAACGGCTCTCGCCCTGGCTTCAGGCCAGGTGTCTGGCATCTCCATCTGAACCTAGCGTCTGCAGTGCCCGATGGCTTGGCCTTCGGTAGGACGTCGAAAACTCGTCTGCAACGTGAAGCTACTTAATGATCCCTGGAGAGATGGACGACACAGACCCGTTAAGAAAGAACCAACTGTCTGGGCAGACAACGGCGAGAACTGTTTCTGTCAGCCCCACGGGAAGAAGCTGATCCCACGGGGCAGGTGGGTTCTAGTCCTACGGCTCCCAGAATTGTCCCAGGGCTGCTCCGGACAGCACACCAAGCCCGAGTGTGACCCACGCAAACCCTGCCCGAGGGCAACATCTTGCAGCCACCTCTACAGGGTCACTCACGTTGGCTCTTCCCGTCTGATCCAGCCACCCTTCTCTGTCCTTTTTTCCGTAATTGTTTTTTTTTAATTTTGAAAAAGGATTCACATGAGTATTTAACAGATGATTTCGAAGTTGGTATCAGTTATCTTTGGAGGATCTGTACCCTGCTTCTATCGCTTCTTTTTTTAAACACCTTTATTACAAGTATTTGTTTTTTATTGGAGTATGTATGACCTATGACGTTATGGAAGTTTGAGGTACACGACGCGTCGATTTTTAAATGTTTTTAAATTACAGACGACACAGTATTATTTTGCATTAGTTTTAAGGTAGAGCTTGGTGGCTACACTATCTGTTACCCCGTCTTAATGGCGGTGGAAGCGTTTGGAACTTTGCTCTGGCAGCCGAACAGCGAGCTGTTCTGTTTCCAATACGAAGCATTTTTCAGAAAAACGGGAAACAGTGCATCCAAGTGCAATCAACAAGTTAGCAGCATTTTTGCCTAACAGAAAAAATGGCTAAGGAAAGAAATAGTACAAAATCACCTCCGCAAGTCTACGTCCACGAAGAAGTATCAACAGATGTCGGACGAGACGCCGCATTTAGGAGACATTAATAGGAGAAAAGAATATTGAGAAGACTGTGTCTGTTTCTGACCTTTTCACAAAACTTTTAGACACTTTTCTTCACGTACGAGCCAGCCTCTTCTCCTGTTGAGAGGCCAACAGGAGAAGAAAATAGTAATCTAATCATTTGAAGTCAGCGGGACCCCAAGTCCTCTGTCCATAGCCTCTTGCCAAAATGTTAACCTTCAAACGTGTCATCCTCGGAATTAACCTTTAGAACACGCACCCTGTGACACAGAAAATCATGGCACGACATGTCTCTACAAAACAATGGAATTGATGTTGTTTGTGGCATTCAGATCGGGACTGCGGGGCTCACAAATGTCACCGGTGCGGGCGTAGACAGGTCTGTGCCACCATGCCACAGACTGAAGGTCAACAATGTCACCTCAGTGACTGCCTCTGGCTGGCTGCCGGGAAAATCTCACAGACAAGGGCACGCACATGTGGACAGGAAGAGTGTCCTCTTAGCACAGAAACCACCAGGAAAACATTTCAAGGACGCGCTTGCCCAGAACCAACCATTTCTGCTGCGGGCAAACAGTGGTGTCAGAATGGAGGCATAAATAAAACCATCATGGAAATCACAGACCCGGGGAGTTACGTGAGGGCACCTGAAGGACTCTTCATCATCTCCGGGTGGGGGCGAAACATTCTGTCTCGGCGCCAGGGTCAGAGCTCAAAGTGCATTAATTAGACCTCGAATAGCTCATCCGGCACACACAGTGTTAGCTCATCTGTTCGAGGCAGGTTAAAGCCGCTCATCTCATGTGAAGGGGTCAATGCCATCGGGCCGTGTGCGGGGCCCAGGGGACAGTGAAAGGTGAGCAAGCCCTGGCCGGGTAGCTCAGTTGCTAGCAGCAGCATCCCAATGCACCAAGGTTGCAGGTTGGATCCCTGGGTCAGGGCACATACAAGAATCAACCAACAATGCATCAATTAGTGGAACTACAAATCTCTCTCTCTCTCTTTCTCTCTCTCTCTCTCTTTCCCACAAAAAAATCAATATATAACAAAAATGTTTAACGTGAGCACAGATGAAAGAGCGAAATAAATTCATCAAATGCTGCCTTCAAAGACATTTCCCCTGTTACTCCATGGAGCTGCCTAATGATGGAAGCTGTCAAAATTGTTCCGATTGGTGCAGGAAACAACTGCTGGTTATCATCGTGGACCCTTTACACACAGACCACTGAACAGCAAACGCTGGCACAGACGTCAAGATATTTTCGTTTTCTTCAAGAACGATGACTGTGTTGCCTCTACTCTCCCTGGCTCCTGAAGGTGTTGCTAATAAGCTAAAGCTACGGCATTGAGTAAGTAGAAGTAGTGAACAGACTCTTAACCAATACACGGGCTCCACAGAGAAAGAAAAAGAAAAGTACTAAAAGAGACAAAAAGACGATGGAAGGACTTGGTCCTGGTCCCACGGGTATGTGTTAGGGTGCCCACTAATTCTGCTATGTCCCCGTGTCCCTGCTACATTGTCACCTTTGAAAATGTTTCTTTTGAAATTATCGGTCAAATTGTAGAAGGAAAGACAAAATCATAGGATAGAAGTGTTAACCAGGACATCGGTGGGAAAACCACAAAAATAGTCAATAAATCCATAGAAAGCGTGGTCTGTATGGTAGGAGGTTCGGAAAATACAGAAAATGTTCAACATTATAAACAAGAAAATCCCCACAAACAGGAGAATATTCAATTTGGTCATTTTCCTATGAAAACCAAAATAAGATTAATAAGACAAGATTAAGTAACAATTGTTAAATATTAAATGTTAATTGGGTAAATATTTCAGAAAAGACAAAGGCAGTAATAAGAGAAGTACATTGGTTTTTCAAATTTTATATAATTTCCAGATATTAAAAAGTTTAAGATACATTATTTGTTTAACTTTGTGTCGTAAGCAAGAATATAATGACTAATTATTTATAAATGTCTCAAGAGTTGCAACCCTATTGTGTGGACACATTTTCATTTAGGAATAAACTGAACAAAAATGGCCAAGATTTCTACACTAAAAATTCTAATTGTTGCCAAAAATATAAAAGAAGGTTCAAATAAATAGAAAGCTAAGTTGTGTTAATGGGTTGGAAGGTTCAATCATCTTAAATTGTTAATTTTTTCTCAAATTGCTTATAGACCCAGTATTATTTTAGTATGAGTCCCCAAGTCCCATGCCCGTGTTAAAAACAAACACTATATCCCTGGTTGGTGTGGCTGAGGGGATTGAGTGCCAGTCTGTGAACCAAAATATCACCGGTTTGATTCTCAGCCAGGGCAGGTAGCTGAGCTACAGGCTAGGTCCCCCGTTGGGGGCGCTCGAGAGGCAACCAATAGATGTGTCTCTTCCTCTCTGTCTCCCTCCCTTCCTCTCTCTGAAAATGAGTCAGTAAAATCTTTTTTAAAAAGTGTGCTACAAGTCTGTAAGATACTACACAATTTCTGCTAGGTTATTCTCACATAATCTATGCTTTTGGTTGCTACTGTGAACAGTAGAATTTAAATTCCATTTTCCAACAGTTTTCTTGTTCAGTATCAAAATAAAAACTCGGGTGTCTCTTATGTCCTGAGATCCGACTAAAATTCATTTATGAGTCCAAGGAATTTTAAAGGCTTTCTCAGTGTCTACCTGAGCAAGCAGGCCATGGGCTCATAAACATACCTCTTCCTTTGCAAACCCATATACTTAAACCTGTGTTTCCCTCGCTATCCTGGGAAGGCCTCCGATTTGTTGTTAGATGGAGTTGGGCGGAGCATCCTTGTCTTGGTCCAGATAGTAACAGGAAAATAATTAATAGTCTATGAGTACGGTTCTGTGGGTTATTTTTTTGTAAATGATTACAGAACTGGTCCAAAAGTAACCCATTTAACCAGTAAAATCATAGAAGGCAGTGTCCATGGTATCCGTCTGGCTGGAGAAGAACGGGATTCCAGAGAGCCCCTCCGCCTAAACCCCAGCCAGCTAGCCTCTCTCTGTGGCCCCAGAGCAAATCTGCAGAACCCCTAACAAGATGGGGTGAAGCAGTGATAAACCAAAAAGGAAGAGACACAGAGTGAACTCTCAGCTCTTGCCACACTTAGGTACCATGACCTTGACGTCTTCTAACACAATGCCTCCATCACACGTCTGTGCCCACCCATAAAAAACAATCCGCGCGAACTCATTAAGTCAGGAACTCACCCCCACACAGCAGCTAATCAGTTGCATGCACCTGAAATCCATTCAGACTCGGCCTTCCAAACAAATCAGAACTGTTCTCGCGTGGAACTTGAAGAACCAACATCCAGCGTTTACAATTGGTGAGGGACAAGGTTCGGCTGTTTCCCACCTAACGTTACTACAGAGAAAACAAACAGGAGAAGAAAAAACTTCCCACACTTTAACCTATAATGTGGGAAGGAGATAAACCAGTGCAGAACTAGAAAAGGACAATGTATTGAAAGAAAATTGAGCCCTGGGTGTGGCTCAGTGGACTGAGTGCAGGCCTGCGAACCAAAGGGTCGCTGGTTCGATTCCCAGTCAGGGCCCAGGCCTGGGTTGCGGGCCAGGTCCCCAGTAGGGGGTGTGTGAGAGGCAACCGCACACTGATGTTTCTCTCCCTCTCTTTCTCCTTCCACTCCTATCTTTAAAATTAAAAGGAAAATTGGCATGCAGGGCTGAATCATTAATCTAGCCCAGCAAATGGGTGTTGACTGAAGGGGACCTCCCTGGGGTAGGGACCACTGTTCGGTTTCATTTGCATCCACCGAGGTCTACCAGCATTGGGTTGGACTGGACAAGAACAGACCACAAAACTTGCTGAGGCTGTGGTGGAGTGTTCTTACACAATCAGTGTGTGCCCCTGCTGATCACACACTTCCAAGCAAGATGTCGCCTCCCCCTGCAATCCCACGCCGCCTCCTGTCTACCCCCACCCAGCTTTGCCTTCACGCTACACCTGTGCCCTCAGACCCCGGATTGCTCCAGGCTCCCGCTGATTCCCCGGTCCCTCTACCCACACACCTTCCTACCCTCAGGACCCATCACATACTTTAAACTCCGCCTTGTGTTATCGTGAAGTTAGTCCTGCCAGCACCAGCCACGGACCTTTTCAAGCTCAGCACTCTTGGCATTTGGGGTCTGATAGCCTTGGTGCGGGGGCTGTCCGGTGTGATGAGGGAACTGTCTCCAGACCTTGCTGAAGGCCCCGTTAGAGCAAAACCGGCCCTGGGTGAGGCCCCCCGCCCCAGACTCCAAGCCCCATTCCGTCGGAAACCAGGGCTCTCAGGTTCCTCTTCCATCTAGTCCCAGGGTCTGGCACCATGGACAGCACCCAGGGGCCCCGCGTCACAGTTTGGTGGCTACACCAGCAAGAACTGGGTTGATTTTACACCTGGTGACAGCTGGGAGAGTATTCTGGGATAGCCAGTTCAGATCGGCGCTTCTCACTGACCCATGCCTGTCCACCTCTGGGCCCTGAAATGCCCCGGAGGAAAAACGCCACCAAAGCCTAATCCTAACTAACTAACCCTCCTCCCATGAGCTCTGTGGTTCCCCCCCGTTTTCTGTTCTCCCCTGGTCTGCGGCTGGAACCACCTCCAAACCAGATGGCCGAACATATTTATTCCTTCCCTCAAGTGCTTCCTCTGTGTGTATCACTGGGCCGTCGCCTCTCCCGGTGGAATGGAATGGAAAGTTCCACAGCTCACTGTTACATCATCGAGAACTACTCACGTCATAATAACTTGAGCCAAAGGTTCTTTATTTCATTTATTTAGTTCTTAAATATTTCTATGGATTTTTAGAGAGAGAGGGAGGAAGGGAAAGAGAGAAAAGAGAAACATTGAGTTGTTGTTCCAAACTGATGCATTCATTCAGGGATAGTAGCTTCTCGCATGTGCCCCGACCAGAGATCGAACCCATGACCTTGGCACATCGGGACGAAGCTCTAACCAGCCGAGCTACCTGGCTCAACTACCGGGCAAACTACTGAAGGCTTCTCACTGAAAGGTAGTTCCCGACAGAACTCAAGTTTTCTTTGTATTGAGCTTGCATGGTATTGGGAGTTATTTTTCTCACAAAATAATGACTTGTGCATGTATGAAAAGTAAGTGTGGACACATAATGCTTCATTAGATAAATCCAATATCCATCCAATCAAAGCGGTGGGCTACAGAATTTAGGAAGTGGGTTTTCACTGGGTGGCCAATCCCTGCCTTCTCAGAGCTCGGGCTCTGGCCAAAATTATACTTCCTCCAGGAAGCCCTCCGGATTGTCCCCAAGACCAGGTCAGACGTTCGTACGTGCTGCTTCCAAGGATGTTGCTGTTTTATGCATCGTGACGCTAACCTTATTGTAAACACGTCCTTAACTATTGCCTCTCTGTCCTTTCACAAAACCTGGAATACCGTCCTAACATCATAAACCTCCCGACATCTGGGCTCACACCACAAGCGTGGAGAAACCACTGAGTGATGTAAAACACGGGACTGCGTGAGGCGGAGGCCAAGGGCGAGACAACAGAATCACATGCAGTGTGGCCGCTAACCGCACCGTGACCCGGTTTTCACCGTTACAGGCGATCGTGACGGGCTTTACTGTGTGAGCTGACTCATGCCAGGGAACAAAAGAATGGATGGGTTCGGTTGTTCCACTGATTCACTTTTTTCTGATTTCTAACTTTTTGCTCTCTCCATTGTAAGCCCAGACTTTCAAGAGCAGCCGATATCGGACACGTACTAAGGTTTACAGGCACTAGGGGTCTACGCGTTGAGTGGTTTGGGTAAAAAACACCACCACAAACAAACAAAAAAAGCAAACAGCAGAATGGGCAAACACCGTGGCTGACTCTCCTGCATGGCTCTCTTTCCCGGTTCCTGCTCTCTTTTGTGGCCGCTACCGTGTTCCAAACCCTTGCCTAAACACCCCAAAGAAGGGACTTCAGGACAGCGGGCGCAAACTCCAGTACCTCCTGGTGGGTAAAAGTGTCCTGCGGCTGGTGGGTGAAGCAGCATAAAGCCACTTTTCTGATGCAAAAAGGGGAAACTAGAGGGCGTCACCCCCTTGGATGGGGCACTCATTGTTCGTTGCCCTTTCTGCCCGCCACGCGGGAAGGTACGACCCCAGCCAGGGAAGGGATGGAGAAGCTTCGGGGATGACGGTGACCTCTCTATTTGCAAACAGAAGGCTTCCGCCAAAGCATGCTACTATCAGGGCTTTGCTCACAGGTGCAGAAATCTCTGGGGAGAGGGCAGATGTGGTCTGGGGGCAGGTGCCCAGAGGCCCGCCCTGAATGCCACAGCCCTGCGGCCCCCCCCAACTCTGTGTGAGAGCCTCCTGCCCGTGAGCAGAGGAGCCACACATGGAAGCAGGATTCTGGGTTCAGGGAAAGGACTGCCTCCCGAGTCAGAGCGAGGTGTCCAGGTCCCACTCATTAGTAGGTAGGAGGCTGGGGCTGGGAGCCGGACAGGTAGACTGTACATGGTCACAGGCAAGGAAAAGGCAGCCAGGCTCTTGCAAAGACAGGGCGTCACCTGTGTCCTTTGCAGAACAAGCTGAAAAGGAAATTCGTGTTCACTGTACCCCCTCACCCTCAGTTCAACCGGACATGGGATCGGTCAGGTGACCCATAGAGCCAGGCGCTACGCTAGGAATTTACATAAACTACCTCACGAACTTTTCCACCAGGTCTGCAAGGCAGGTACTATGATCCTCTCCACTTTCCCCACCAGGCAACTTGGAGGTTTGCAGGAGGTGAGAAACCTGCCCGATATCACAGCTTTGCCCAAGAGTTGAACTGTATGCAAAGTCTCTCTCTCTCACACAGGCCTCGGAGTGAGCTTATTAACCATATTTTGTAGCCTACACCGCATTAGGAAGAGAAAGGAGCAATAAGCACTTTTAGGGAAGCGGGGCAGCACGCAAGATGAAAGAAAATGCTTTACAAAGCAGGAAGAAGGATGAAAAATCCACAGTCCCTCGGTGCTACTGGATAGAAGCCCAAGAAACTTTAGAGAGCACCGTGGTTTCTGCAAGCGTGTTCAACAGAAACTATATCCACGAGAAAACCCTGAGTCAACCCGTGCGGCTCCCGTACCCTTCGTGAAGTTGGTCTGAAAATGCCTAAGTCTATTTTCAAATGATTTACATGGCCTCACCCAAACTTTTTCCACTAGAGAGAAAATGCTGCTTTTACGGCTCAGGCCGCTGAAAAACATCTAATTGCCCTAAAAGGCCATTTATGCGAAAGGATTTCGGGGCGGAGAAATCCGACTGCATTTGAATCCAGAGCCTGGATTCGAACACGTACTAATATTGTAGAGTACTCAAAAATTCCTTCTGTTGGGATTGTCCCACGAGGAAAACCCGCTGTGATGATGTCTCCGGACACAGGAGCCTCCCCAGCTCAGTTCAGGTCTTGGAGATCGTCACTGTATCGTTTAATGTAGGGTACGTGGAAGGCCACGAGAAAACCGTACGCTGCCGTAGGAGACACAAGCCAGCTGCTCACGCAACACAAGCCGCTGGCAGTCGAAACGCCGCCGATGGTTGTGGAATTGTGGACCCGCAAGTTAACCATCCCAGACGGAGACACAGCAAGATGTTAAGAGCAAATATTCTTGGAGCCAGAAGTAAATCCTTTTTTTTTTTTTTTTTTGCTTTATGACATTTGGAAAGAGTCTGTTATTATTTATAGAAATAGCAGTGCTTCCAAGCCAATGCAGGCACAGAATTTTCCACTCCGTTTTCTGAACGGCCGCCTGCATTCCTTTCCCTGCTCCTTTGATCCAAGTGTATTTACCTTCCCTGAAATCACCGCAAAAATCGAGGACTTCGGGGAGAGAGGAAAAGCAGCTGTGGTCGCGTGTTCGGGGAGGCGGGCCTAGGCGCTCAGCCACGCGGGTTCCCGGGGGTGGGATTGCCCCCTCGCCCTGTGCTCTCATCGGGCTTCCTCTTCACCAGGATTGTCCGTCAGAAATCTCCTGCAGATGTGGCAAAGCCGAAGGGCCTCAGATTCCTGGATACTCACTCAGTTGACATCTGGTTTCCCACTCGAGTGGGAGTTTTATGGCAATTAAAAAAAATGTCGGGATGGCCAAACACCTGAGGTTTAGCAGCTGAGCTTGTGCCTGCTGATGGGAGAGGTGGTTGGCGGGGAGTGTAGGTAAAACGTCCTTGGTTCAGCGATGACAAATGCGGTCCCGAGACACTGAGGAACCCCACGCTCCCTCCTCTATAGCCAGAGGCAGGAAACCGAGAGCCAGGTTCACCAGAAGCCATTAAACACAAATCACCTGTCAAGATATCTGCTGACTCCCGGGAAATACATGATAAACTAATAGGAACCACTTAGGAGCCAGCCAGGAGCACAGAGCTTGGAAAGAGATAGAATAATCTGTTTATTAGAAAGATGAATGGCCCAAACAAATACAAGCATACGCGATCTCCCCCACTGCATTCAGAGAGTATGACCGCAATAAGGGATGCGAGGGCCATTGCAACGGGGGAAAGAGAGGCAGGAGGGACGGAAAAGTAAATGGTTTCTCAGAGGAGCTCACAGGATGGGCTAAGAGCAAAGAATGCGGCCAAAAACTGTGTCTGTGAGCCAAAAGGCGGTCATTTTCCCAACAGGTATCCGGCAGACACGTGCGAAAAATTCCCCACGAGCCAAAATGCAGAAGACACAAAGATGAGTATCATGATTCATGGATGAAAATGTTCATAAAGAGGGACTGACAAAGATGAGATGCTGAGAGGAACTTTACCCAAATTCGTGGAAGAGAATTTCCAAGGAGCAAAGAGAAAAGGAAGGCTTACAATGGAAAGAACTCGCTAATAAAAGAACAGAATTATTTTTTTTAAAGAAAGAAACGTATGGACCAATTATCATGATTTTTAAGAACTTTAGGTACACTAAAATATGCTTCAATTTTGCAGGAAGAAGAAACCAGACAGTGGGTGGAGAAAACTTAGATGAACCGGCTTTTCCGCTCGAACCCAGGACGGGAAAGGCAGTAGAGGCGACAAGAGGCGTGTTCCTTCCCAGTTAAAGGAAGGCGAAGCTTGCCTGGAATTTCCTCTCCGGTGAAACTATCTTCCAAATGAACAGGAAAAGGAAGAACTAAAGATATTTTCAAGTATTTAAAGTCTTACCACATCTACCAAGTTAAATCCCCTTTCAAAGACTCTTGGACTGGTAGTATTGAAAAACAAAAAGAAGGAGAGTGGGAGGGAGGGATGAGAAGAAGAAAAAAAAGAAAAGAATCTAGAACTGTGAAACATGAAGAAGGTCAGCATAAAACATGAGTAATAGCGAAAAATTATAATGTAAAAATATTTCGAAAGTTACCCAGAGCCATTGGAAAGCAGGTGGGTAGGGATGGATAGGGAGCGGGAGAGAAAAACAGCTAAGCGTGGGCTAAACTCATATATACTGTCTTGGGGAAAATTATGGATATTAAAAAGTATGATAGGTAATAATAACGGCAGGTATGAGCCTTTCACAAAAATATAACTTTCAAATGAGTAGAGGACATTTTGGATTTTCCAACCTATGAGAAAGAATAAAAAACAAAACAGAAAAAATACTGTAGGGGGCGTGAGAGGTAGAAGAGGGTGGAGGGGGATAAATGGAGACGGAAAGAGACCTGACTTGGGGCGGTGAACACACACACACACGCACACAGAGAATGTGTTATAAAATTGTATCCCTGAAACCTATTTTATTAACCAATGTCGCCCCAATAAAGTCAATAGAAAGGAAAAAAGAGGAAAGAACAGTGGAACAATGAACCTGGCAACAGAAACAAAGGCACACAGTGGAAGTTCCAAAAAGCCAGGAAAATAAATAAGACCTCAGCGTGCGCGGAAAACCGAAAACACAGAATACATTGCAGCCGTGAACTGCGTCATAACAGTATTTGTTAAAATACCAGTAGAATAAGCCAATAAAATAGCGTTATAAACAGCTTTATTTATGCCTCGGGGGCAATAGATTCATTTAAAACAGAAGGCCACCCGGACGTAAAGTGAGGTGAGAATATGAAATGTAAAATGGGGCGGAAGGCATGTCTGGGATGCAAATTAATGTCAGACGCAAACCCACAGATGTCACAACTGGGCATTAAATACTGAGGAGGAACAGGCGATTTAAAAGCTAGAACAGACGCAATGATGTAAGTCCCCAGGGTGAACTCTCACAGTCTCTAAAAAGTTACTAATACATTAGTACCATCAATATTACTTGTTACATTATTAACTTTTAAATATCACTACTCAGTAGCAAATATTATACGTACTTTGCACATATATATTACTTACTATATTTACATATACTATTTAATATATGTATATACTTTCCATGCATACGTATTACTATTTAATATACATTATAGTTTCTATGCATGTATAACATATATCCAATAGCAACATATTTACAGTTTATAATTGTATACTATTTATAATCATTTGCCATGCGAACTATTTATATAATACATAATGTACACGTTTATATCAAGTATGTACTGTTTAATACTTAATATAGTTTATATAATATAATCATAGATGTGTTTATAAATGTTGTATTTGTATATCATAATACATATGATATTCACGCAATGTTTAAGATAAAGGAAATGCAAGAAAAACGATTACCAGAGATTAAATACCACGTTCTTGGAACTGGCAGGCATGAGACCAAAACACAGAAAGTAGTCAAGAAGCCGAATGTTAGCGCGACCCCGCAAGTGTGACTTGAGAGGGATATGTGCACATTGCTGGCCCCCAAATGTGCACACACATCAGTAACATGTGTCTGTGTGTGGACATGTGTGTACATAGTTCAGGCACGTGCCACGTGCTTGTGACATGTGCCGCTCATGTGTGGCTCTTTACAGAAGTTCCATCAAAACAGCTACATATTCTTGACCACCATTCCATAGGATTAGAAATTTATCGTCGAAAACATGCTGCAAAAAATGTGTGAATGTGTGTGTGTGTTTATATGTGTACACATGTGTGTGTGTGCGTATTTGTCTGGGTGTATACATACACCTTTACACTACAGGGAACACCACCAAGTACGTGGATTCCGGTGGTGATGTCGGTGCCACGTGTGAGAAGCTGACGGTTGAAGAACTCCTTACGGAGACAATGAAACCTTCAAAGGCGTTTACAAGATAACAAGAAAGATGGCAAATCAATAAGCAGTGGAGGCAAATCAAACAGCCAGAGTAACAGAAACAAATTAGATCCAAGTAAATGAGAAACTAGCGTATGATTAAGATAAGAGCAGAAAGCTGTGAAACACGGGACAAAGAACGGAGCGGAGCTAATGAGGAAAGCTTGTTTATTGAAAAGCTTAATAATCTAAGCGAACTCTGGCGAGGCTGATCAAGCAAAGTGGAGGAACAATGAAAATAAATGAAAAGAGCTGGAAATAATTTAAATGATCCCAAATAACATAAAAATATAAAACTGTGTAATGATAAAAGCACTGATGTTAAAAAACCTAAATAAATATTTCAGAGCAATAATAAGAATGGGACACAAATAAATGGATTTAAATCAATTGGCTAACAAGTACCGGTAATAGGTAAGAGGCATAAAATGTCTCCCACATAAGAACTCACCGGTCCACACAATTTTCAGGCAACCTTTACTAATCATTCTTATTCATATTTTGTTCAGATATATATAAAATTTTTATTTGTTTATTTTTAAAGACTTTTATTTATTCATTTTTAGAGAGAGGGGAAGGGAAGGAGAAAGAAAGGGAGAGAAACATGAATGAGTGGTTGCCTCTCGCCACGCCCCCTACTGGGGATCTGGAACACAACCCAGGCATGTGCCCTGACCGGGAATCGAACCAGCAACCCTTTGGTTGGCAGGCCTGCACCCAATCCACTGAGCTACACCAACCAGGGCCAGATAAATATAAAATTTTTATGAAAAAGCAGCATACATGTTTTCTGTAAGATTAACTTAAATAGCAAAAGCAACTGAAGATGGTACAAGATAATGAGACCCAAATTTAGAAATGAAGTCAAATTCTAATTCAAATCAAAACTAGAAATCAAACTCACTTTTGAATGTAGCTGGAGACATCGTAAGTGAAATACTAACAAACCAAACCTAAGAAAGTACTGGCTTTTTTTTTGGAAAGGTTACATTATGATCAAATCAGGCTTTGTTTCCCAAAATGCCCTAAATAGAGAAAAAGTCCATCATGATATTAAACCAAGTGAATTGGGGGGGGAGGAGGGGAGTCCTGTGACCAAGCACAGAAATGCCAAAAATGATTTACACAACAGTCAATGGCTATTTATAGTTTTTAAAAACGATTCAAGCCTTAAACAACTGGCCATTAAAGGTAATATTTCTTATCCGATTATGGCCCTTGGCCCAAATTCTGTAGCCAACATCACATTTATTCAAGAGTATTAGAGCTCGTTTGTATAAAATCAAACACACGGATGTCGCTTCGGTCCGCACGGTTCCGTAGGACATCACCAGACGTCCGGGGTCACAGGATGAGACAAGACTTTAAGGCATTGCAAAGTGTAAATATTCAAAAGAAAGAAAGGAAACGGTCACTATTTGTAGAAACTACAGTCATGTTTACGGAATCCACGCAGCTTAATCGATGAGCCACGAGAAATAACAACCCAAAGAGACTGCTGAACACGTAATGAATGGACGAAAAATCAACACAGAATATTTATACCAGGAGCAGCACATAACATGGAAAATAAGATACTATTTACAACAAAAATGAATGGACACAAGTCTCTCAAAGTCAAAATTAGAGCTACCGGACTCCAGCGTAGAGAACGCCAACGTGAATTTGGAAAGATAGCTGCTCCTCCTTAACGCGCCTTCCAGGGGCACGCAGCTCCCAGCAAAGACGGCAGGATTTCGCAGATCTGACGCATTGATTCCGAATTACATACGGAAGGACAGATATCCACAAAGAGCAAGGATAAAGTCGAAGGAGAAGAACACAGGGATTGACTCCATCTGATTCCCCGACTTCAGGAATGAACCGAGGAGCAAGCGGTACCCAGTAAAAAAAAACGTTAGGTTCCTGGAGGTGATGTTAGAAGATTGTACGCGGTGATTTCTCTGCGTCCCTTTCAGCTGGTCCCTTGCCGATGTCCTCTCCTGCCCCAAAACCCACAGGGACGCACCCTTGCCTCTGGCTTTACCTCGGCTTCACCCAAGCAATCCTCAAACAAAGCAAAGGAGAAAATGGCCCATATATGACATCGGTGGGCAAATGTGACTTCCCGTGAGGATTCCCTAATGTTACTACCCGAGGGGGTGGTCCTAACCGTGCTCCTTCCTATAGCCTGGTCTTATGTTTTTAAAATATTTTACTTATTTACTTTTAGAGAGAGGGAAAGGGAAGGAGAAAGAGAAGGAGGAAAACATCCAGGTGCGGTTGCCCATCAAGCGCCCCCTACTGGGGACCGGGTCTGCAACCCAGGCATGTGCCGTGACTGGGCATCGAACCTGTGACCCCTTAGTTTGCAGGACAACGCCCAGCCCACTGAGCCCCACCAGCCAGGGCCTGGTCCCATCTTTTAATATGCTTGTTTGCACGTCCTGCCTTGCCCTATCTGGACCCCGGCTCCCGCCACCAATGATGACTGTTTACCGAAAGCCAACACTGGATCCCGGCCTCATGCCCTCTGTGAATATAAACTCCTCATGGACAGAAAATGCGTTCACGAACTCTAACACTCAGAGACCAATACAAAGGAGACCATTTTTGCCACCTTTGAGATGGAGAGGATTTCTTCAGTATGTCCTACCGTAGAAAAAGGGGTAAGGCAGAAAAAAGCCTGAGGGATATTTTGCTACATCAAGACAACAAGAAAGGGCATCAGAACAGGCCAGGGGACAGCTGAGAGAAGGCATGTGTAATGAATAAGGAGAAAGAGAACTGACTGTTTAGACCAAAGTCCGCTTATCTGTGTGCCCGGCCCTCGAGGAGCCTTCGGTGGGTTAGAAATAAGACATAAGTTTCCGAGGAGGCTGGTGTGCTGTGAGGGGCACAGAGCGCCCGCCCCCGGCACGCTCCTGGTGTAGCGATCTCGCAAGAAAAAGCCGGCCAGTGCAATGTAAGATGGTACAATTGCAATGTTTTCATACACACTCCGCATATTCCCCACATCACTGGATATGGTACAATTTTAATAGCTGGTACTCCACGCTTGTATTATGCCTTTAATAATGTAACAAGTTCTGGGCTGTTAAAAACTGCTGCATCCTTTTTCTTCTTGTTGCTCCCATAAGTGGCCGAAGATACATATCCATAGACACGCATCCTTCTGCACGTGCACAGTTACCTCCCGAGGATAGAACGCCTTCAAGCCTGGTGTATTCCGGGCACACGTACAAGGCATTTGCTACCCGGGCCATATTGCTGCCCATAAAGATGATGGCCAATCGCGAAGCCACCAGGAATGTATGCGTTGGCATTTCCCCCCACCCACGGCGAATGGAGCTTTAGATACCAGCGACTTTATACAAGGGAAGACAGAATGCTTCGGTAAAGTGCAACAGTTGCGGAGAAAATAGAAGCCCTCCTTGCAAAGAGCCACAGAAACCGCAAAGTGCAACAGTTGCGGAGAAAACAGAAGCCCTCCCTGCAAAGAGCCACAGAAACCGCAAAGTGCAACAGTTGCGGAGAAAACGGAAGCCCTCCCTGCAAAGAGCCACAGAAACCGCGGGTCCAAGACTTCTGCTGAGATGCCTGTACATTTCCCACACAGTTATCATCAGCTACAGTTTGCATGCCCCTGTGGTTAGCGATTTGGAGACTCATGGGGACGGATACAGGCCTTGTCTCTCTGTAGAAAAGTACATCTGGTGGATTTAAACGGTAAGCTTGTCACGTAATGGGGGAGGAAAGGACGAAGGGACATATAATCTAGAAAGCAGACAGGTTTCTGTGCACTCTGAGAGGCAGAGAGGCATCTGCAAACAAGCTTAGTTGAAGCCACGTGTTGATGGTTGGTTTTCTCTGGGTACGTTTACCAGCTAAGCAAAGACATATCCCTAATTGTTGTTTTCCCTGCAAACCATGAAATTCACAGCCGCCTGACTGCACAGGAGCAAGATCTTTCCCTTACCCTGATACCTTGCGACACTGTTTCTTTCTTTGTTTCTTTCCTTCCAGGAAAGGAGAGCTAATAGCATGCGGAGGAGTTTCATCTGCGCCCCAGGAAGCCCTGCTGACTTCCTGGGTCTCCAACAAGGGCAGGTGATGAGTGAGGATTTCTAACGCCACGGTGAACAAAAAGTATGTTAACCTTCCAGCACCCAGTGAGGCTTTCAAAACCAGCGAAATGCAAAACAAAATCATATACAAACTTGCAAGCCTGACAATTTTTAAATATTGAGATGTTAAAAAAAAAAACCTCTTACTATTTTGCTATCAAATGCATGGTTTTCAATTTCTACGCCAATTGTGAAAAAGGAAAAAAAAAAGACCTACTCTTTAAAATATTTCCTATGGCCCATGTTTTTCTTAAAATATTGATCTTAAATTTCCCCACAGTTTGTCATATAACTATGTTAGGATATTTTCCCCACTGAAACCTGAAATGGAGAAAAGTCCCCAACGTGAATACAATGTTTTGGCTGCTGGAAATTTTTTTTTTTTTTAAAGGGCATCCATTAGCCCCGGCCTGGTGGCTCAGTTGGTTGAAGCATTGTCTGGTATACCAAAAGGTTGCAGGTTCGATCTCCAGTCAGGGCATAGATGAGAGGCAAGCAATGCATGAATGTTTCTCTCTTACATCAATGGCTGTCTGTCTCTCTCCCTCCCTCCCCTTACTGTCTCTCTCTCAAATCAATCTATCTATATATATGTGTACACACACACACACACACACACATTTTTTTAAGGCATCCATTAAAGGCAGAACCTTGCCCAAGTCACCTGGCCCTGCACAGCCATCTCTCTCTGCATTTGCGGGACTGTGCATCCCCCCCCCCCCCACCCCGTGAAAGCCTGCTGCTGGTGGAATTAATTCTGTTCCACGCGCTCCCGATAAATCACCACAGCTGCACTGCCCAGGCTCCTCTCGAAGTCTGGCAACAAGGATGTTAATTGTGCATGAAAAATATATTAAAACTGTAAATCATCTCTAGTTGCGAGCAGGACGGGAGAAACAAATTTAAAGTAACAAATCAAATGGTCTTTCTTTTGTCCGCTTTTGGCCAGAGGCCGTTACATTAAAAGCACAAAATTACAGCCTGTTTGCATCAATTAGGGCTGATTCTTTGCTTTCTGAATCTAATCAAGAACATATAAAATGTATCACAAACCCCACGTTAACGACCACGGACTAATTTTGTTAAGGGTGGTGGGAGATTCTGTTTTGAGGGTGCATTCTTTACTGCATTTTCATCTGTGGACGTTTCTTTACCAACTGTATACAAAAGGGCCCAGATACTTGTTTTTGGTGGGGGTATTTTTCTTGCTGTATCACAGCACGGAGGACAAAGAGCAGAAGGAATGGCCTGTCACTTGGTCATGCCGTCCCCAGCGTACTTCAGAGTCGATGCCACAGTAAACAGATTATTTTCCCTGCAAAGGCTACGAGATTGATCTTTAAATTTTTAATGTTTTTATCATCCCCTTTAGATATATGTTTATTGATTTTTTTTTTTATTTAGAGAGAGAGAGAGGAAGCTGGGGTAGGGAGCACGTGGGCAGAGAGAGAAAGCGACATCCATGTGAGAGAGGAACATCGATCAGTTGCCTCCTGTACGTGCCCAGAGCAGGGATCGAACCTGCAACCCAGGCATGTGCCCTGACTGGGGATCAAACCAGCGACCCTTTGGTTCACAGGCCAGCGCTCCATCCTCTGAGCCACACCAGCCAAGCAGGCTGGCCTTTTCATTCAGGTGTACCTATGGATACACCTTTGCAATATTGCTACAGCACTCAGGTTCTGATACCAATAAAACTGCTTTCACCACCTAACTAAGGAGACATAATAAACCACTCACTCTCTTTAGCAAACAGACTTATTCATACCAGAATTAAAAATAAGTAATTGAGTCTTCGCTTGAGTCAGAGACTGGCAGCCTGTGTGACGACTCTCCAAACCAGAGCTTGTCACTTTCCTGCTCAAAAACGGTCCTTCCTGGGTTGCCACAGCGCTCACACGTCAGCCTTCCCTGTCCCCTCGGGGTTGTTTCACTTTGTGCTGCAGGAACACGCCCCGAAACGTGCATCCTCGCTTTTCTGTACCTGGAGTGGCTGGAGACCAGGGGGTGTCAGAGCACATTGGACAGCCCCTTGCAACAGACAACTGTCCCCAGCGCTGAGGGTGACAGAAGGATGTCCCACAAACATCGCCAATGCTTTGCCTTCACTAACGTTGCAGGGAGGTCTGCGTATATTCATCCAAATAAAAATATTAGACCTAGGTATATGTATACTCCATATACTTACTTCGTTGCTGTTGTTCATTGTCTTGCCACAGAGTTGCATTAAGAATTCTTGCAAAGCCCTGACTGGTGTGACTCAGTGGGTTGGGCGTCAGCCCACAGAGCGAAAGGTCGCAGGTTCGACTCCCGATCGGGGACACTTGCCTGGGTTGTGGGATTGGGTCCTTGTCGGGAAACGTACAAGAAGCAACCGATCGACGTCTCTCTCTCACATCAGTGTTTCTCTCCTTCGCGTTCTGCCTCCCTTCCCCTCTCTCTAAAAATAAGTCAATAAAATCTTAGAAAAAAAAAAGAAAAGAAAAGAAAACAGAACAAATCCCCGCCAAGATGACTACTGGGAAGACGTCGTTCCAGGCAGAGCCGAGACTGACGTCATGCTGCTATTGTAGGCTCAGCTTTGCAGACGGCTGTGGAAAGGAGGTGCCCGGATACACACAGTTCCAGGTTCTGCACAGCACACGCTGACCCAGGTACGAGGCACGCAGAGATCGGCCCTGAGTGTCGCAGAGATCGGCCCTGAGTGTCCGACGGTCCTCACGGCACCACTGTGCTCACACGCCAGCCCGCCACACACGTTTCAATATAATTCCCTACAGATACACTTTATGACGAGTTGATCTTGGAGGTCTAGCCAATAGCGATATGAGTTTCTTGCCTGGGTTTCCTGATTTTTTTTTTTGCTCCTTTTTTCTAATGGCAGGAAAAAAGTACTGGCTTATATGTGGTCTCAAATGTTTTAGATCTGATTTTCTGAAGCTCTGGTTGTGACAGTTATTCATACGCTAAACCCTATATGTTTATATCCCTCATATAAATAGTCCTATAAATAAAACTATCGTTATTATTAGACAAATGTATATCTTGTTTACAGCTATCATATTATATAAAAAAATCTCTTGTCCCCCTGGCCGGTGGGGCTCAGTTTGTTGGAGTATATTCCTTACACCAAAAGGTTGGGGGTTCGATTCCCAGTCAGGGCACGTACCTAGGTTGTGGGTTTAGTCCTAGGTCGGGGCGCATATGGGAGGCAACCAGTCTCTCTCTGTCGCCTTCCTCCTCCTCCTCCTCTCTCAAATCAATCAACATATTTAAATTTTTAAAAACATCGGTCAGCATCAGCTTTACGCTCATTTAAATGCAGACTCTTGGGGACGAGCCCTAGCTCAGGGGAGTCAGGCAGGGCGTGCATGGAGGCTGGAAAAGTTCCCCATTACTCTGAGAACATGTACCGCATGCCCTGAAAAAGCTCTGGACGAGCTGCCGTTGGTGTGTGTGTGTCAAAGAGAAGACCCCGATGCCTTTGTGAATGCATTTGTGTAAATGCCTTTACGCCCAGGGCCAGCCGAGGTCTCCCGTACTGTGTCCTTTTCTGTACAGGACAAGGAAACAGACGTTTGAGACGCTGGGACCCACAGTCTCTTCCGCAGCTGTCGAAGTTTATCGTGCGAAGGCAGCCGCAGAAATGGGTACATAAATGTGACTGAGTTCTTTTCATCTCTGTTGCCAAAAGAGGCAGCAGCCCCATGAATCCGGCCCATGACTCACATCGTCCATTCCCGTGGAACATCCCTATCAGGAGGCAAGTCCCCCCGTGAGCTGGGCGCTTGTCCCAATTTTTGCAAGACCAAGTCCATCAGTGTTCTCTGGCGCTCAGAGGACGGTGGCAGCATGTGGCTGTGGGGCTCGGTGACTGTAAACAGTGCCCACACTTTGGACGCTTGGCTGAGCAAAGATGGCAAATCCCCTCACTCGGTCTCTTACGTGGCACTCGGCTGAGAAAATCAATATTCACGTCAGCCTCTGGGCTCCATCGCTGAGCCTGTCACATTCCGTCCTCCTGGAATGCCCCTCACCGCCCAGGCAATTCCGTCGGCTCCTGTCCTTCGCGTGGCACGGGGCTGCAGCCCTTCTGAGTGTGGACCGTGTGTCCGTGGGAAACGTGCCCAGATTTCTGCAACCTGCCACCTCATAGCACAGCTTACGCTCCACGCTGACTCTGGGCAACTGTGAATCCTACCCTGTGTGGTTTGCAAAGGGACAGATGGGTCCACTTTCCGCCAAGGTCCTGACCTTCAGCCCATGCTCGCTAAGTATTCGATGCAGGAGGGAATAAATGTATAAACCACGCTTTGGCTAAAGCCAGAGAATCTCAAAGATGGAAGGGCGTGGGTGACGCTTACTTGCACGTACGCAAGAATGCAAGAGATTTGCACCAGCAGCCTGGAAGTGCACCCATCGCCACCCCTCACAAAGAAGCCACGTGAGCAGAAGGCAGCTGAGTGTGAGTTCCCATTTCTTGGAGAATTCCCGGAGGGACGACAGCATGTCACCTGGCCAGCCATCTGCTCGTGCCCCACAATGCAACTCTCCCCAAGCCTGGTCCCCTACGAACGGCTCAGGGTGGAACCGACTCAAATTCCGTTTCACCTGTCCCAGATCAACTCCATCGGCGGACCACGCCTTCGGCACACCTAGCGCCTTGGCTGGAACTCTTCAAAGACACAGAGGCCTCAGCAGGCTTCACCCTGTTCACCGCAGCCTCACCCACTCCTGCTCGAGGGTGCCACCTGCAGGCACCCTACCCGTGAGGTGCCAAGAGCGAACGTATTCCGGTCTCATGCGTCTCTCCGACTGTCCAAATACAAAATTCCAGATCTGCTAAATTCCTGTCACTTTATCACACTATGTCACTCACATAATACGCCATGATGCTCAGAACACCAGCACAGTAACCACCTGTAAGCAAGTTCCCCTTCTTCCCGTTCCCAGGCATTTCCGTTTGGCTGAAAGGCAAGAAATAGCGTAGGGTATGGCTTTGCCTTCCGGGCTCATTTCTCTCTCCATGAAGCCACACCTTTCTTTCCGGCTAAATTACTCTCCCTAATACGAGAGATGAGAACAGATGGGTTTTGCTTGCCGAACGTTCCATTTTGCTTTGCCCAACTGCCTTTTCTGCATCTCTCCTCCGCTACTTCCTGTTCGACTCACCCCGCCTTGTCTGCATGCACAAGTGTGGAGCTCACCCCAGCCCACGCCAATCCACACGTCCCTTTATCTTAGATACAGACATGGGTTCACTGCCGGCCTGTGACCTCACTGGCCCCAAATCGCCATTCCCACCCCAACATGTTTCTCTGAGCTTAAATAGTGTCACTTGAGCAACAATAAAAATAGGAATAAAAACAGTAACCGATGTCTCTAGGATGCTACCACAGGGACATGCTGGGGACCGCTTTGTGTCACTATGTGGAGTCAGCCTCGTTGAGAAGAAAGCCAAGTCACCAGTGGACAGAAGGACCCAAAACAAGCCATGGTCCTTGGGACAATGCATTAGATATGAGAATATCGTTTCGGAAGTGGTAGCTCCTGCTGGCATTCTCGCGACACGGACCCAGCAGGTCCCTCTTCTCCCCCTTAAGTGAACTCAACGTGAGTTTCTTTCACTCGCTGTCAACTCTTTCCTACATAAAAACAGCTTGAAGAATCTCAGCATGTCTAGTTTTGCAACCAGAGACACGCTACCTGGGTGGTAGGCGAGTGATGACTTGGCCAGCTTTGGAAACGCATTCTCTACACGGCCACGTGGCTTTGCCTCCCGAGTGCTGTGTAGCGAACGGCCGCAAAGCTTATGGCTTTGAACAACCCAGTTCACAGCGGCTTGTGTGGATGAGCAGCCCAGGCCCAGGCTTCCGGGTTGTGGACCAGCATCTGCAACCAGGTGTCAGGGAAGGTGTCTACGGTATGAGCGACGGGGCAAGATCGCCTTCCAAGCTCCCGTGCTTCTTGGCAGAATTCACTTCCTTATGGTCCGTTGGGACTTTATGCCCCCATTCTACTGGAGAGGGCCCGCCCTCGGTTTCTGGTTTCAGGGGCGTCTGCAACGTGGCAGCTGGCTCCGTCAAAGCGTGGAAAGCAAGAAGGCCACACAAACACTGCGCTTGTACCAGGCCACTTCACCCCTTAAGGAATGTGGCTGTGGAAGTGATGGCCCATCACGACTGTCACAGTCCACTGATGGGGAGCAAGGGCCGCAAGCCCGCGAACAGCAGGAAGCGGCGATGTTCCAAGGCAGAGCCAGGCTACTATGTGTCCCTCCAGGAAAAGTCACGGTGCAGGTGCCTGGAACTTGCCCGAGGAAGATGCCGAGCATCCTTAGGCCCTAGCAGACGTGGATTCGGGTGTCTTAGAGAGAACAGGTCAGCCTAACGTCGATTCTCAAAGAAGGGACAGAAGTGAGACTGTGGCCCATTGAGGAACAAAGGTTCTGTAGAAGAAGGTGGACTTCACCTGCAGCTCCTGAATGCGTGGAGGGTTTCTGTGGGAAACCCCAAGGCTTGGGGGATGAGAAGCCAAGAAGTCCTCCTCTGCTGAGCAGACGGAGAAGAGAGCCGGCAGACCTCAAGGTGTCGGGAAGGCTTCCCCGAGGACAGAGCAGCGGGTGCTGACAGAGGACTTCAGGAATTAAGAACAGAAACCAGGTAGTTTGGCTTCTTCTGGCCAAGACAACAGGAATTCACTGTTCTGCTGGTCGCACACCCGGAAAGAAGGAGTCACAGGGCTGTTCCCGGAAAGAAGGAGTCACAGGGCTGTTCCCTTTGTAGGCTTGGAGGGGGGACCTGTTTCATGTCTCCCCTTCAGCTGTTAGTTTCTGGAGGGTGCCCACCCTCCTTGTTGTCCCTCGGTTTGTAGATGTGTCACTCCCGTCTTCACACAGTGTCCTCCTGTCTGTCTCTGTGTCTGTTCTTATGAGGACACCAGTCATCCTGGATTTTGGGTCCTTGCTAACACAGTAGGGACCTCCGCTTTCCTTAAGTGCATCTGCAGAAAACCTATTTCCAAGTAAGGGGATGCTCAAAGGGACCAAGGCTTAGGACTCTGACGTACGATTTGGGGGCACACGATTCATCCAGTAACGCAGGTGAGTCAAAGCTCTTGACCAGAGAAGAAGGTGGAAGGATTAAGAACCATCCCATAGTCTGCGAAAGTTTTTAAGAGATGCTAACAGATGGTCTGCCATCTTAGAATTACAATTTCAAACCTCAGAGACTCTCAGTTCTTTTTGGGATGAGACCTCATGGTTCCTCCTCATATGTGATTTAAACAGTGTCACTTAAGCAACAATGGAAACAGGAATAAAAACAGTAACCGACAACTACAGAACCTTAAGTTGAAGAAAATGCTCGGGGAAGCCTGGTTCCCTAGGTCTAGAGAAAAGCCTCTAAGACAATGAGCTCAAGGCTTTCCCCATCTGGGAACTTCCATTAATGGCTTGGAAATGACTCCACCTCCATTAAGTCAAATTATAGTCCATTGCACTTAGGAGCAGGCAACCCCCTGCTTTCGCAAAAGTACAAACTAATTATGCAGCTTATTCGCTGCTCCACGGCAACCGTACGCTGCTTTCCCGTGTCATCGCTCAGGGGACTGGCGTCGCAGGAAAACACACAGCGCACAGGCTGAAGTGCGTCCTGTGGGGACACCTGAGCCACAGCGGCGAACCGCTGCGTCCGGGTGTGTGCGAACAGCTTCCCACGAGAAACGGAGGGATCCTGTGTTCTTTGGCGTTCTAAATCATATTGTAACGTAGAATATTACTTTTTAAAAAACATGGAAACACCTGTCTTCAGGTTCAATATGAATGAGCCAAGAGCTTAATGCATCTGGCAAAAATAGTAACGGAAACCAGGATTGCTCCGGATGCCATCCCAGTACATGCTGTGACCCAGGAGGACCAATGCATGCCCATCACCCATCGGGAGACACCAGCAATGGACCGACACATCCGTGTAAGAATGTGGGACTGCGGAACGGGGCAGCCACTGTTGAAAAACATAGTGGGGTTCCTCACAAAACTACAAGGGGAACCGCCATATGGTCCAGCATGCCCACTGGGTGGTATTTATCCACAGGAAATGAAAGTGCTCATTCAAAAAGACATACCCAGTCCGTGCTCACTGCAGCCTTACGTAGCAAGCTGGGTGCCCAGTGAGGAATGCAGGGATCGCGCAAATGTGGCACACATACCGAACGGGAGTGTCGCTCGGCCACGGAAAAGAATCATTATGCCACGTGCAACAGCGTGGGTGGACCTGGAGGGTACTGTGCTCAGTGACATAAGTCACACAGAAAAAGGCAAATGCCGTATGATTTCACGGATACGTGGGGTGTAAAAAAAATAAAATGAAGGAAACAGAAAACAGACTCACAGGTACAAAAACAAACTGAAGATTGCTAGACAGGAGGAGGTGGGCAGGCTGGTGAAAGAGGGGAAGGGATTGAGCAGCACAGACTGGCAATGACGGAATACTCACGGGATGCAAAGTCCAGCAGAGGGAATACAGTGAGTAATATTGCAATTAACTTATGCGGTGACAGATGATTACTGGAATTAGCAGGGTACCCAGACTGGAAGGTATAAAATCTCAGATCTCTATACTGTGCACCTGAAACTAATATATCCAACAGAAGATTGTACACCAAGTATACGTCAACTAAACAAGAAGAATAAGAGAATCAACTTACAGCCTACCCACCGCAGGCCAGGAAGCAAGGTCAGAAGGTTTTAAATCCACGTGCCCGAGGAAAGTAAGCCCGCAGAATACGCTTGGAAAAGACCACAGGGCAGGAACATAGGTTACATTCAAAGATTTTCAAACCAATCGAGCAGGAGAAGAAGGAAACCCCCAGAACTGCTTCAGCTCCCTTGGGGCAGATGTCACATGACTACCTGGCCGGCAGTCTCCATCCAACAAGGAAATGAAGCCCCGACAACCTCACAAAGGTCTTTGCTGACCCAGTTCACGTCCAAGGACGGGGACTATCCCCTCACTCAGGTGCTCTGCATTCAAGGAAATGATTCACGTGTCAAGTTTCCCCAAGGCCGCCTGCCTTGATTGAGTCGACAGCCTACCATTATGAGGTGTACACTTGTAAAAGAACCATCACACCGAGACAGACGGCAGTTGCTTCCTGTCCGCTAGTGCTCAGGGGGTTCGGAACCGGGAAACGCTGCAACTGTGAGAAATCTGGGGAAGTGACCCCGGAAACGCTTTCCACAAGAAAAATGTTACAACTCCGAGATCGAGGTCCAAGTTGGCTCCATCACTAACCGTAGTTTGCTGTGTATGACGCACAAGCACGTTTTTGGCCCAAACTTTCAGGAGAAAAAAATCTTCTGTTTTACGTGTACACAGATATAGAATTAGTGCTACTCATGTATAATGCGCATCCTTATTTTTCCCTCAAAAGTTTAGGCAAAAAAGGGCGCATTATACACGGCAAAATACAGTACTTTCAAGTAACTCTGAGTATGATATGTAATAGACCGGACCCCCCTGTGAAATGCAAATACGCTTCTAAAGCATGCTATGGTGGGATTTGATCTCATCAGTATCTGATTTTCGCTCGAAAAGGCACTATCTAATCTAAGTTTATAGATTTTTAACATGTTAATGGTTTCACCAAAAGTGCAGTTTTCTCACGTTTCTTCTCTTCTTAAGCATTTTTGGAACGTGCAAAATTAATAGTATAACTTGATTTCGTATTTATTATCTGGAAGGACCCATGACGAAATGCAGTGTGAAAGTATTTTAGTGGGTAAAAACTTGTGGGCAGCCGGGCAGATTTTGATGAATGATGTGCTTCTCAAAGTTCCTGGGGATAGAAAGTACGAATTTGGGAACAACGGTACATTCTTTGATGGAGCCTGTATTGCACGGCCTGCTGACAAGGAAAGCATGCATTAGAACGCCCTTGCACGAAGGCACATTTGTGAATCGTGTGACGTCAAAGAGGTAACAATGCAGAAATACCCAAGCGAGTCCTTCGCATGTTAGATAACACGATCCAAACTCCTTCCTAGACGTCTGCCGTAGTTTTATCTTTCCCTTCTGCCCCACTGTGTACGTGTTATGTCCCGGGCCCTCTAGACAAGCACAAACGTGGAACTTGGTTGTAGGGAATCGCGAAATCATTTCCTCGTTGCTCCAAGGATGAAGGTCTCTCGAGTGCGGGGCACCTTCTCTATGTGGGATCTCCCCGGAAAACATCAACTTTCCGGTTCTCCTGCCTTTTTCTTCCTGAAGCCCTAAAACACCTCGGATTCTTGCACCCACAAATCAGTTGGCTCGTTGGCTTTCCCAGCCAAGGGCTTATATTTCTTTCTATCACCACGTGGAAACGCCCGGAGCTCTGTGCATATGGTGTGTGTACATAACGGTCTGTTGACCCGTAATTCTGAAATGAATCAACCTGTTCAAAGATCTCTAATGAGACTAAGGAATGGAAGCGAGAAGAAAATACACGAAGAATCCAAGCTGGGATGAGAACATCAATAAACTAACTGGCGTGAGCTGGGACGGTAGGCAATACGTCGTTAGCGAAACTGGATGCGCAACTTTTGAAGAGTTACGTTCCAAAGGAGATGGTCGGGATCTTATCTCGAAGCATCGATTAGTAGCTGAGGTCACTAAATATGAAGAAGGTCCAATGGCTTGGCTAACACCACGGGACAAATAAACGACAGACTCCAAACTAATGGTGCCACTCGGCAACAGATAAAAACACGGCATCTCCTGGTGGTAAGACTTTAATAATGAACTGGAGACCTATGTGATCTCATTAACCAAATGTCACCCCATTCAATTTGTTTTTAAAAAAGTAAATAATGACCAACGGGTGAACAGTCCAGCAGACTAATTGCACCTAAAATTTCTGTCCGAACCGGTTTGTATTACACGGCTTACGATCTGTGCCGTGTTTCACAGATGGGGTTTTTAATACATTCCAGGTGATTTGGACTCATCCTAATTGTGAAAGGAATTCTAAATTGCAAATGGAGTGGAGTGGAATTTTATGTAATGAAAAAATATAAGAAAAAATCCCTTTTTTAGGGAAAGTTTTTTTTCTAAATTTTCCAAACAAGTATAATTCATACTAATGAAATAGTTTTCTTCTAAACATACAGTTGCTAGATTATTATTAAGATTATTATTCTTCCAATAGGATCATTATTCTATGTTCAAATCGGTGAGATCTTTTACACCATGTTATCAGAAATTAACTCTGGTTTAACCATACACACGAAATTCTAAGTTATTTTCAGTTAATTGTTGTCAGGGAGAGATTTATTTAATAATCGGTCATAATTATCTTCACTTAAAACCTACGATCTACATGTCCAACCTCCAAATGACAGACAAAAATATGAATCATTCAATTATTTTCACATACATAGTGGTGTTTTTGGTTAAAACACCCTTCTTGCTGTGTTAACTTAGTCGACGTTTAGCTTTTCAGGTAGATTTTGCGACTATCCGCATACAATTTATTTGTGACTTCACGGGAAGAGAAAGAAAATTAATTTTCTCTTTATCTCAGGTAAAACAGAGTAGGCACCACTGTTTTCAGAGGTTCTACGGCATTCTTCCAAGAAACAAATGTTAATGCTTTCTTAACGATGATTTCTGTACGTCACATTCTACGCTAAAAATGCACAACAACTCAGTGCAAAAGATGACAAAGCCCCAAAAGGAAGCAGGGCCGATTGGTTCTTTGCTCTTTTCAAAGACGCTACTGGCTTTAAACACCCTTCAGCTAAAGCCACGCTCGGAACAGTAGGAAGTGAGGATCCGTTTATCTCTTCTACAGGAAATAATTGTGTTCCAAACAATACACATTCATTACGGGCTGGATTAATATATTCAACCCAATGCACACGAGCGAGCTAGCCCGAATGTCCTGTTGTTTCCTGTTCTACCATTAACTGTGTTCTGCCAACACCAGATTACAGCAGCCGTAAGCGCACCTTGCTGGCCTCAGAACTTGCCCTGGATGAATGCCTTAACCCTGCCACTGCAGCTTCGAGTTACACACAGGGAAACTGAGGCACGCCCCAGTCCAGGAGCTTGCCCATAACCACTCACCTGGGAGGGGGACAAGCGGGAATTTGGACCCAGGCTGCCAAGTTCTTGATCGTTTCTCTGAGCTTAGCCGGACCAGTGAACCAGAGTTACATTAAAAGGGTAGAGGGAAGATACCTGCCGCCATGGAGAGATAGATAGATATTCAATAGCAAGATAAAGACAGAGATACAATGGGGTATTCTTCAGCCACAGGCGAGGAGAAAATCTTGCTATTCCTGACCACATCGATAGCCCTTGAGGATATTTATGCTAAGAGAAATTAAGTCAGACAGAGAGAGACAAATGCCGTATGTTCTCTCTCATACGGGGACTCTTTAAAACATAAAGGCAAAAATCACCAAACCCCAGTAAAAACCAAACTCAGAGAAAAAGACCGAAACTCTTGTTGTCCGAGCAGGCGTGGGGGAAGGGGAGGAGGGAACTGGGCAACGGTGCTCAGGCGTCCACTTTGCAGCGGCGGGAAGACTCCATACTTGGGATCGATGGACAACATGATGGATGTGCTTAATTAACACTGACGGGCGAGATGCACGAAAGGTGCTAGCAGAACAAACCCTGAATGTGCCTCGCAAGCGGAAACAATGTTTGCTCATTGGATCTGCATGAGGACGAAAGCTAACTACACCTATCACGGTAACCGTTGGACAATACATGCAAGTCAGCCCATGATGCTGGGAATCTTCGACTCACACCGTGGTGGGACTCAGTTACATCTCAATAAAACGGGAAAAGAGAAAGACTTCACGGACGTTCTGTCAAGAAATCAACTCATCAAGAATTTTTGGACACGACAGAGAACCCCTTTGGGCAGAACAGATCAGAGCTTCAGGTCTACAGGGAAGAAGCCGGGCGCCCAGAAGATGGTGCTTAGCCGGTGTTCAGGAGGGCCAGAAAGGCATTTAGAGATATGACTCCCACCATCCATGAAATTTTGCGGACAGAGGACAATTTGGATGTTTTGCTCTATGTCATTCAATGACATCTACTCTGGAAACCTGCCCGGGGAAATGGAAATGCCCAATTCTTGCGTGTGCAAAATTGGGGTCTCCCTGTGAATACGACATTTAGGAGGATGAGTTCTGAGGCTATTGTTAGCACGGGGGCCAACAGGCTGGGTGTTTACCCCACAGAGGGGAAGCCTCAGCTACGCCTCCCGTCTGCCCGCCCGTGGGAACCGGTTTTTCTGTTCTTGATAAGAATGACGGGACTCAGCCCACTTTAACCACACGGTGCTGAGATGAGTGCTTCCTACCAGGAATCCTTGAGACAGAAAAGGAAGCAAATGCGTGAGAATCCCAGAATGGGGGTGGCTTCCCAATGCTCAAAACAAGTCTTCAGCACTGACTTTGCTCCCCAGGAGGAGATTCATGTTACTAGGAAATTCAAACACTGAATGGATGGCAAAACGCTGTAGGAGCTTTCTCTCGGCACAAAAGCCGTGGGGTCAGCATGGCTGGCTGACGCTGTCATACGGTTCAAAGGTCCGTGTTCCGCTGGGCTGAAGTTAAGGGGTCAGGTCAGCTGTGCTCTTCTGGGGGGAGGGAGCGCAAAGCAATCCATTTCCTTGGCTTCTCTAGCCCCTGAAGACTACCAGACTCCGTGACTCCTAGCTGCCTCCTGTCCTTGAAGCCAGCCATGGCCACCTCTGTCTTCCCACAGTGCTTCACTCCAGCCTGGTTCTCCTCCTCTGCTCTCTTCCACAGCTAAGAAGCTTTGTTATGATTTGTTATTATTAAGCCCACCCCGATAATCCAGGATATACTCCTCCCAGGTTAAGGCCAAGGGATCGGCAAATGTTAATTCATCTCCGGCTGTAATTCTGTGTCCTTCGCCATGAAAGATAATATTCACAGGCCCGGGGGTTTGGACGTGCGTATCTCTGGAAAGTCCCTATGGTGCCTGCCACCGGCGTCTTTCAAAATTAGGCACCCGTGTCCCTTGTGTGCCCCCCCACGCAGAGCACAGGACTGCCACACCCCAAGTGCTGGGAGTTATTTTTGGTAGTGAAGTCGTACCTGCCAGGACCCGCCCCCTCCAATCCACGCACAAACACCAATCTAGAGCAAAACGAGTCTCACCGTGGAATTCTGAACTTCAATCGTGCACCCATGCTGTCTCCTCTGTTAACTAAAGGCAACGATTTGAATTACGATACGCCCTAAGAGACGGCCTTTGGAGAAATCAGTACGATGCCATATGCTCGATGTTTATTGTTAGAACTGGGGCTGATCACTTAGTGGATAAGCAATAACTAACTATCTCCACTTCCACATTGATTCTCAAACTGGTGTCACAGGACAAAAGACAAACAAACAAACAAACAAACAAACTCGTGACCCAAAAGATTGCCTTGTGCTGTTAAGCAATAGGTAACGTCAAACCGTCACCAGGAAAATTCTAATATTTGCCTAAGATAGGGAGATTGGTTCTACCTTTTCAGTGACTCGCTCCCTTTCAAGACCCAGCGAGATCCCTGTGTGCAAAACTTGTTTAAAAAAGCAAAGAAGTAAACAAGTTGTGCTGGCTTCAGGCTTTCCCCATTTTTCTATTCTCGAATTCCTCTTCCACAGCAAGCCAGCCGCAGGAAAACGGCCACATGGCTCCTGGTTTCCACGCACCCACACGATTGCCCATCTACAGCCTTGTAATCAAGGAAAGTATTGATTTTCCTGCGTGGGGGGCCTCATCGGGTCCAACCTCCCTGGCAGGGGGAAGTCTATCTCACGGGCAGACATTGTCCGTGGGGTCAGCTGTGAAATGTCACTGGCTCGCAGCCTGAAAGCCGTTTTCACCGTTTATCCCACGCGGTGTCTCTCTTCCGTCTTTACGTCTTCCCTTCTTTGTCATTATTTTTTTATTGGAATAGCTCGTTAGGAGAAAGACCGCCCGCCAGGTGGCTTGCAAAATGGCAGCTCAAACAGCGTGTGGGGGCCGCTATTCATCTTTCCCCGCAAAGTCACCTGAGCCCCAGGCTGGAAGCACCGAGTGCAAATGTCACTTGCATTCCGTGAATCACACTGAGACCCAGGGGTCTACAGGATAATTGTGTGTTCTGTCGTCATGACGACACGGGACACTTGCCAGAAGCTACCAATATACAAGGAAGCGCGGCCGGTTCCTTCCTTTCTGGGGCTGGTGTTCTCTGTGAAGCCCAGAACAGGCGGCCCTGGCCCAGCTTTCCCAACACTCCACCCATGACGCCACCTTCGAGCCCCCACATGCAGAACGGGCGATGTGGCCGCCCAGGTCTGCTTTTGGAGATCACAGAACAATGCCATTGTTTCTTTCCTACTCAATCGCACTGAAAATCATTTTCCAAGGATTAAAGGAGACAAAAAAAAAAAAAAAGACACCCATCCATTACAGTCACAATGGACGCACGCTAGTGTCTCCCGAAGGTGAGGTCTGTCGTTCTTGTGAACTATTTCTCCGAATTTCAGTAAGATTCCGTCTACGCCTTCCCATCTCCGTGTCTAAAAACAGCATCTGCAAACGGTGAATGGGAAATGGGATGGCGTCGGCGGAGCATGACCGCTCCGATTCGACATCATAAAAATCGCTAATCTGAAGTCTGCGTGGAGAGGAGAGAGCCCGACGCCACCCGCATTGGGTTGCAGAGAAATACAGTGAACACAGTTTTCAGACAAGCTTTTCACTGGTGTGGCACTGAAAACAAAGGGGACATTTCGCTCCGACGAGCGCATTCTTTTCTCACGTAGCTACTGTGATCTCCCGACACACACTGGCCATCGGATAGCGCTGGATGTTGGAAGAAAAGAAAAAGCAAATTTGTGCTAAAACCATGGAGCCCCAACAACGAAGCTTGACCACTTTATGAAACACCCTTTGCTTGGCTGCTGCATACAGCCAGGGGCCCCTTTCAAGACTGAAACACACCCCAAAAGGGTGCTAGACTCCTACAAGAGCAAGGCAACTGGAACCAGTCCTGAAAATTTTCAGGTCACGGCCTTCAGCATCACGACGCTCTCCATTCTACTATTTTCGGTGGACTCGCCCGTTTACACAGGAGTCAGGTGTAGGAGGAAACACTATGTACTCACGCCTGTTACCGCCTGCCAGTCGACCCGTATCGGAGCTAAAAAGGCAAGATATAACCGTGAGGAAGCACTGACCCTCTTGCAGAGGCTCAGAAAACCCAGTGGAACGGACGCCAAGTGGCTCCAGAACTGTGTTCCAAGTATGAGGAGAAATGCACGGGTTAGAGAGGAGAGGAGGCACAGGGAGGGCGAGCCGAAGCCACACGAGACAGCGGGGCGGGCGTGTTTCCTGTGTGCGCCCGGTACTTACCGTCCTCGGTGGGCACGTAGATGTTGAGATAGAGGCAGTCCTCGTTTTGGTCTTGAACGTAGGTCATTAAAGTATCCAGGTTGGCAGTGAACCAAATGGGGAGCATGTCGTGCAAGAGCGACCTCTCGTCCAGGTGCTGGGGACACACAGCGGCGAACTGGGTGGCATTGCGAACCCCAGTCCACGAGGAGGGTGGCTCTGGGGGCTGAAACCGCCTCTCGCCCGTGGGGGGCGAGGCGTACGGGACCCCCAGGTACTGCTCCACTGGGCCCAAAATCTCATTGGGCAAGGGTGTTCTTAGGCCACGGATTTTGCCGTAATTGGTGTTGACGACAGGGTGCTGGGCCTGACCGTCAACGAGCGTGACCTTGAGGGCCAGGGCCGCGAGCCCCAGCAGGACGCTGGGGTTCAGCAGGAGGCAGACCGGGGGGAAGCACAGAGGAAGCCATGACCGTCCCGTGGGTCTCGACATTGTTCACTGCGACATCCGCCGGCGCCTGGGAGACACAACTCCGAGCAAGCGATGCTGAGACGCCAGCCGCAGGCAGAAAGGCCGGACCTGGGGGGCCGACGACCCGGCAGAGGCGAAGGGCTGGCCAGGGAGCCCCGCTGATGGCTCATAGACGGAGGTCAGTGTCCAGCGTGGGCCGAGCAGGTTTCCGAGCAGCCCATGGCCAGATGGTGGCCTTCCCTCGATGCTGCAGGTGAATCCCAGCAAGTGTGAGGCTCTGAGGAGGCGGTGACCCCAGACGTCTGCCAAGGGTGCCAGTTTCTTACAACAACACCAGGGCTGAGCCGTCAGCCTGTGGGAAGAGAAAGCAAACAAAGATGAGGAAGGGCAGGCGACAGCCACGTGTACTGTCTCTTCCACGCAGCCTTCGACCCCACGCTATGCAATTCTCCTCCACGGCTGAAGCTGTGCCTCGGTACAGCTGAGCAGGAAGATCTCCATGGAGTGCGACAAGTGACTCCGAATTCCTGCCGTGCCCTATGCCCTCAAACAACGCCTGGCATTGGGGAGATACACCCACCAAGGCTCTGTTGAATGAGCAAACAGATCCCCCAAAGTTATACACATCACATTGATAACTGTAACGACATCTCCTGATTTCACTATTATTGATACGACTGGCCCACAGACGAACAGGAACTCCCCAGAACATGGTTCTCAATGTTGAAGCCATCGCTCCCTACAGAGGTGTGGATGGAGCTCTAAGTTTCTACAGCAGGGATGAGAAAGGTGAGCCAAAGTGGCCTTCACTTTTAGTCAGCCCCCAGTCCCTCTCCCCTCTGACAACCGCCAGTTTCTTCTCTGTGTCTATTTTGTTTGGTTTCTTTTGGCTTCTGTGTTCCCCAGGTAAGTAACATTATATGGTGTTTGTCTGTCTGACTTCATTCACTTGAGGACAACTGTCCAGCTCGTCCATGCTGACGCAATCCTCACATTTCCTTCTCTCTAACGGCCGAGGACCGTTCCAGCGTCCTTCGGCTCACACACCCATTCGTAAAGACACCGGGGGTCTTCTGGAGTATTTCTGGACTGGAACCTAACTACCCATTTCATTTACCTGGACATGTGGAGCGGACTTCGTCCACATGGTCGCCGTTGTTTAAATGACACCTGTCGGGGCTGAATCTGTCATGGAAATGCAGTACCTTTACGGGAAATGCCACAGGCAACGATTTCCTGGGTCAAGTTCAGCAGAGCTGAACACAACTGCTCCAGAAGTCTGGTGGTAACGGGGAAATCTGATGAAAAACAGCCCTGACTGGGAGGCCTCATTGGCTGGAGCATCACCCCGTACAGAGAGGTTGGGGGTTCAGTCCTGGATAGGGGTGCATCTGGGAAGCAGATGATTAATAATATTTGTCTCGCATGTCGATGTCTCTCTCTGCCTCTCTCTCTCTCTCCTCTCTCTCTCTCTCTCTCTCTTTCTCTCTCATCAGTAAATACGTCCTCGGGTAAGGATTGCAAAAAAAAAAAGAAGAAAGTGAAAAACAGCACCGCACGCAGTGGCTGATTTACGTGTGCCTCTGTCTTTGAATTCCACCGCAGACATTTGGAGAGCTGCCACACTGTGATCCCATGTCTGAGGAGCCGAGAGACGGGCAACAGGCGAGGACACATTGGGACTCTTCTCTGTCCCTGAAAGCCACCCTGCTTTTGAGCCACCGTGCGTTCCTCCTTCTCTAGCCTCCCGCGTGGTGGTAGGAGACGCCGCGAATTTCTGGACCGGACAGATTTGGGACTGGGCAGAGGGGAGGAAAGTGGTCTGACATCCCCAGGCTTTGAGAAAATGGCCCTACCCGTGGGACTGTGGCGAAAAGGGAAGCAGGCGATACGCAGAGAAAATGCACACTCCCCGGAGGCGCCCTGCTGGGATTTTGCACACACGTGTGCTCCGCGCACGGGCTTTGAATCAGCAGAGCATGGGCGCTGAGCTGGAGTGGAGCAAGTCAGGCAAACGCTTTGAGGCCCTCGTTACTGCTCTGTCCAGGCACCAGCCTCCGGCCCGTCCCGTATCCACAAGGTGCATGTTCCAAGACCCCCGTGGACGCCTGAACCGAAGGACTGTACCAAACGTTACATTATGTCATGTTTGTTGCCCATCCAAATGCACCTATGGTAAAGATACGTGATGAATTGGGCAAAGGAAGATACTAACAGTAAGTAAGGATAAAATAGAACAACTGTAACAATATACTGTAATAAAAAGTCACACAAACATCACCTCTCTCATTCCAAATATGCTGTGCTACTCTCTTCTTGTGATAGTGTGATGTGATTTGAAGACTCAGTTGAGAACTTTCGACTTTTAACTTAAAGGAGGCACCTGACGGCGGGTCTCCAGCATGCAAACTGGCAGCATCTCTATTCCTGCCCCCGGGGGGCACCGTGAAGTAAACAAAGGGTGACGTGAACACAGGACTGGATCCAGGGCCTTCGATGGGTTCTGCCAGACAGATGCCAAGTGCCGAACAGGTGGGGAGGATCTCCAGTGCGGAGATGCCGGCAAAAGGGACGATCCAGATGTCCGGTGGTCGGAGGGGGCCTCGTGAGATTTCCTCACACTCCAACGAACAGCATGCAAGGTAAAACTTATCCATTGTGCGTTTCTGGAATTTTCCATGCAATGCTCTTGGACCATGGTGGAGTGAGGGCACCTGACTCCACAGAGAGGGAAACCACCAGTAGAAGAGAGAGCACACAGACATTGGTGCATGACCCGTGGGGTACAGTCATTCCAGGGGAGAAGTACCCATCTCAGTCACCAAATACGGAATGATGGGGGCCTGGGGAGGACCGGCGGGGACTCTGAAGATGACCGGTACTACGTATGTTTGCGTGTGTCTGAGTGTGCCCGAGTGTGTAAGGACCACCCAAACATTTGGCGACTCTAAAAGCATTGGCATCACAAGTAATGAAGACTTGGAAAATGAGCCTATTAAATATGCATCATCGTCATTAAAAGCAATCACTATACGTTTAACCAACCAATATATACTTGGGGACAAAAAAATAAAACCCCTGCCATATCAACGTCACACACTGTAAGGGATTATTGCACAAGGGGTGGCACACACATACACGTGTATATTTAATACACATTACACAATTTATCCATTATATTGTCATATAGTGTACACAGACAGGGTCTGGCGGGAGTTAACACCTCCCTGAGTGTGGTTGGTAGGATAACAATAGGAGTGTCATAATTTATAGCTTTAATTTGAACATTTCACCTACCATGTCCTACGGTGTGCTTGAGCGTGCTATGGCCCTATGACAGAATCCCATGCCTACGATCTTGCAACAAAAGGTTTTGTCATAAAAAAAGAGGCATCATTTGTGCCAGACCCTGTATATTAATTTTCTCACACATAAAAAGGGATACTACAAGAGAAATTATGTGAATAAAACTTTTAAGGAAAGCAAGTCAGAACCGCTAATTTGCTGAATGCATATAATTTGGGAGGTAAGAAGGACGCCGGAGCATGTCTTCTGTGCAAAGGTGGCGCACACAGCCGTCTCTCCGCGCGGCGTTTTGACATGATTTATAACCCGATCGGGCATTTCAGCCTCACTCTCTCCAGGGCGGTGGTTCTGTCTGAGGCGGTAATTAAGACGAGGCGCCAAGTACTCAGGACTCCCCGACGGTAAATCACTCAGAGTACAAACGGCAGTATTTCCCCCCCCAAAGCACACATTACCCAAATGCAGGTTGATTTCATTTTAAAAATACATATTTAAAGAAGGTGAGGCCTGATTGCGTCTCTGTTGCTATTTTGGCCTTGTAAGGAGTAAAATCACCATTGCTGGGTGTTTTCCTTTCCTCTGAAATACACTAGAAGACAGGGAACTAGAAAGAGAGAGAGGGAGGGAGAGAGGGAGAGAGAGAGAGAGAAGGAGGTGGAAGCAGCCAGCTCCTGGTGTTTGTTCTCCCCCACACAGAACAGCTGGCGCTCAGTGAGGTGCCCGCACCTGAAGTATTAGCTTGGACAACAAACCTTCTTCTCCACCATTTCCTGAGAAAGCCTAGAATATTCTGTACCCACCACCCTGTACTTCTCCAGCCTGTGCCCCTTTACAGTCGCCCCCCAAAACTGCTCCCCTCTGGCAAGTCTCAGCCTGTTCTCTGTGTCTACGACCCTGTTTCCGTTTTGCTTATTTATTTTGTTCTTTAGATTCCACATATCGGTGAAATCATACGCTATTCATCTTTTTCTGACTTATTTCACTGAGCACAATACCCACAATACCTACAATGCATATAAAATACTGAAAGTCAACTGTAATTAATGATTTTTTAAAAAAATTGTCTTTAGGATAGCTTTTAATTAATTCTATGTCATCTTAATGCAAATAAATGTCCAAAGCCTTGGTGGTTCTTTTTTTAAAAGCCTGTAACAGCTATTCCCAAACGGTGTGTAACCCATAAATAGCCGTACTTTTCCCTTTTTTTTTGTTTTTGTTGCTGGTGCAAACGGAACATTTCGTGCTCCACCTTTTGTCCAAAACCACAAGAACTCAGCCCTGGGTGGTCTCATGCACCTGTTACCTCCACACCCAGCCTGTGCTCCGCACCTGGGCCCATCTCACACACACACACACACACACACACACACACACACACACACACACACTACACAGTCCTTATCTTTGCAATAGAGCCCCTTCCACATGTGTATCAGAGGCGTCACCTGCAGCTATACTCATAACAGCAAAAAAAAAAAAAAGAAGGAACTAGCACGGATGTGCACTGATAAGAGAACAGATAAGAATATGTTGCATTATTAAAAGCACTACACAACACTGAGAGATGAATAAGCTACAGACGTGTGTTATCGAGAGGGGTAGCATTTCATGGAAGGACACATGTGGCATGATTTCACTTAGTATTAATAGTATATAAAACTAAGCAGCTCGTTGCCTAGCGCCGTATTTCCGCTGTCGTATGAAAATGGCGAAGGCATTCTTAAGACCCCAATGTGGGGATAGTGCTTCCCTGTGAGAAGCGGAGGAAAGTAACTCACGTGGGTATAAAAAAATATTAGCGATGCTCCACTTTGTTCTCCGGCAGTGGGTGTGTTCGCTTCAATGATATTTCTAAGTATTTACTTAATGCACACTTTATATGGTTACTCTACAGTGCAAGTTTTAATCAAGTGACCCATCCCTACGAAGGCTGAGCCAATGACTTTGCTTTCCCACACACCATCGAGACACCTCAGCTTTAAAAGGTGAGTAAAACCCATAAATTGCTCTTCCCGAGGTTATGCTACACGTCCAGCAGGAACGGACCGCCGTCCGCACATTCCATAAAAAGCGGCGGATTCCCAAAAGCATCGCTGACAAGGACAGAGAGGTCTCCTAAGACCACAGCTGGCCTGTCTGCTCATTAACCAGGTGACCTTTGTCTTGTCACTCAGCGCCCGGGACTTCTGGGTGGTGAGGAGCAGGCGGGAGGAGTCTTACACCCCTATTCGCAAAAAATGCATTTTCCAAGGCCACACGGCAGATAGTAGCAGGCGACCAAAACATCAGCAGGTTGTCACTGACCTGAGTTCCAGGACTCAAAATAAGTATTAATTGCCGTCCTCTTCCTATGCACTGACCCATTGCGCTAACTGTGCGGTACGCATCACGCACTCCATTCTCCTCAAGTTTGCACATGAGGTGTGCATGTGAGTGTTCTCCTATCCTGAGGTCCCCAAAGCCCACCTTCCACATTCTTTGTGAATCCCCGCAGGGCCTTCCGCACGCACGGGGCTTTCTGTTGCGGGTAATCACTAAACTCTGTTCACGCGGTATTGATTATCCATTTCCGGAGAGAGGGCTGGACGCATGAGCGACCTGAGGAACAACAGACCCGAGAACACACTGATGGGCAGGAAAAGAGGCGACTTTCAGGCTTCCAGCGTCAGCGGGCAGCGTCCCGGCTGGAGGGAGTAAACACCGGTCTGTGTAGAAATCCCACAGTCTGACCTGGAGGTCGCGGCGTAGACGGGGTGTGACCCCGTGTGATGCTGGGTCTGCAGGCACACGGTCAGACCCTGCCGTTCACGCAGACACCACAGAAAACACGGTCGGCCGAGATGCGATCATGTTCAGTGTGTGTCTGCAGGATTTTAGAACAGGTGCATCTTGGAACTGCCTTTCATTCTGCGCTAATGCATGAAGTACGCAGAGTCCAACAGGACGAGCGCCTTCAGAACATTTTCTGAGACACCATCCATGAATCAAGGACCCACTTTTTCCTCGAAGCGTGTATCCCATTTGCCTCTGGGACAGTCCACCTTAACGCACAGCCTGCCTCATTTTACAGGGAAGACGCCGTACTGGGGAAATTACACGGTCCCATCTCACGTGATTCTAGAGGTATACAGCCTCTTGGATGACAAGGTGGCGTGCTTGTAAGTGACAGGGTGACAGGTGATTAAGCAAACCTTTTTTACACCTTTCACGTCCCGAGCAGGACGCGGTACAAGCTCCCAGGAACAGAAGGATGTGCCTTCTTCCTTGACCCCCCCCACTCCCCACGAGGTTTCCTCTGCATTCCCCAAACCTAAATATGCTTCTGTGAAAACAGACTGCCCCCCACCCCAAGTCTCAGACCCTCCAGAGAGGCTGCCTGTGCTGCCTGACTAGCAAGCAGTACTGATGTATTTCCAACCCCAGATGCACAGAAAAAAATAGCTAGTGTCTATTTTCATGGGAAATACTGCAAACTAACCACAGACAAGACCGGGCATCTCCCACAAGCGGCCGGAGCTTCCACGACGTGGAACAGAGTCAAGAGCTTCCCTTGCACACCGGTGAGTCTCACGTAAGCACGGAAGGCAGAGGGAAAAGGAACGGTAGGTGGAGGAAAAGGAAGGGCAGCCGAGTCGAGAACACACTACAGGACTGGAAGCCTCGCCCTTTCCAATCTGTCTCCCCACCTGTACGAACACACGACAAAGTCATTGTCATTGAAATGAAGTGAATGTCACCAAGGAAGGCAGCCCGTGGCTTCAAGAGCATTCGCTCTGGAGCCCTTCACGTTTTTTCTCAATAAAAAACGATAGGAAGTTTCTAATCCACTTCATCCTTTCCTTTCCTTGTTGACGCCAAAGGAATTCTGACACCCAACCCACTACATCCCAATCTCGTTACTCCCGCAGACTCTGCCTCTGGCAGAACGGCTGTGTAGACGGGCGGGTTCTCGAAGGGAAGTCTGGATAAAGGAAATTTAGAAAACCTTCCTCCACCCAGTTCCAGAGTCGGAAGTTCTCTCCCCAGAGTCGGTGACACACACGTCCACACGGGTGTCTTTCAGCAGAACCCGTGGGTGCTGTAACCTCGAACAGACCACACAACATACACCACTGTTCCCTCACTAAATGTGAGCAGAGATGTAGCATTTGCTTCGATTATGAAGGCAGGCACTCACAGAGACACACACACCCGGTACTATTAGGGATTCCTGCACCTTTGCCCCCAAGAGAAATCTCACCCATCTTCCTATCCCATGAATGCTGGTACAGACATCTCAAAATACTGTTACAACCCCCACGACTGTGGCATTGTGACAATTACGAGCTTCTACCTGGACCTGGTTACTGAATACACAATAAAGATGCCCGTATGTCACCGTGGCCCATTTTAGAAATACCTCGATTACTATGCCAATAAAACCACTTCCCTTCGTTTATTACTGCAAGTATTATGCTGAGGAAGGCTGTGTGTTTTTCACCAAAGGGGCAATGGGAGCTACCCCTGACACACATGTGAGCACACACGAACCAAAGAATGCACATGCATGCACCGAGCATGCGCAGGTTCGACCCTCTGACTGCTCACGACACTAGCTCCACCCCCTGCGTCTGCAGTGGTAACGACCTGGGGGGCAGAGCAGAGCTTGCAGAATCGCTTTCTGCTGGTGGGCAAGACACACATGGTTGGGTGAACGAAGACGCACATGGTTGGGTGAACGAAGACCCCCAGGCTCAACTATCTCGTACAAGCAGAGGGTCCTTCCCTCTGTGAACCCAAGCCTCCTGACCTTCAGACCTAAAACCTGAACACAAAGGAGCATTAAACACGAATGCATTTCTCATCACAGGGGCACAGAAAACGAGAGCTCGTGTGTGTGTTTTCCTGGGAAACACCGCCAATTAATGGAGCAACAGGACAGCTCAGAGGACGTGGAGGTGACGGGTTTGTCACTGGACGCTGTGAGCCAGGAGGGAGCCTGCTCTCGGAACAAAGCAGACGAGCAAATAAAACAGGGGCTCATGGACACAGAGGGCAGACCGAGGGGTGCTGGAGCGGAGGGCGCTGGGGAGCTGGGGGAAAGAGGTGAAGGCTGGGAGTCACAAAACAGTCCCAGGGATGGAAAGCCCAGCACAGAGAATCCAGTTACTAACGTTGTGAGAAGTATGGATGCGGCCGGAGGGGTACGAGACCTATCGGGGGAATCAGTGTGCAAATTATGTAACTGTCTTAAGCACTATGGTGTACACCGGAAACTAATATAAAACAATACTAAATGCCGGTTGCAACTGAAAAAAAATAAAGTAAAAAGAACCAAGAGAAGCACAAATACAAGCCCCGGAGAATTTCAGGATGCACAGGGTCAGAGGTGTCAACAGCAGCTTGTCCGCGTTGCTGTGCCTGCATCGCCTACTCCCCACGCTCCATTGCCACGGGAAAACGCGGCAAAGCTCCCACGTTCTGTAAGCTCTTGAGTGTGTCGTAATTCACGGCAAGGTTCCCCAGACTCTACAAGGGCAGCTCTGCCTCTTGCCTGTCTTCTGTCTGGCACCTCCTTTTGAACCTCAAAGACTCCCTCCTGCTTTTCTCAAATATGTGTGTGCTACAGAGGAGGATATAAAAGGGTTGATCTTTTTTCCCTACACTAATCAGACGTCACCGATTCGTCTGCGGCGAATGCTTCCCTTGCTATTTTCAGCCCGCCGAGTAAGAGCTATTCTCTCACTCCGGCCGATCCCTCCTAACCCAATTAGACCCAATTACACCCTCTGCTACAGCCTTTCCAGCTCCTCTCTGCTTAATTATCTCTTAACCAGTCCGTTGCTGCGTGTTCTTTTCAACTAGTCCTCGCCTGGCGGTATCCCCGAGCAGACACACACACACACACACACACACACAGAATGCTGACACTGAAGTGTCACCTGACAAAGTGGCCACCACGGAAATCTAACCAGCAGCAGGAGGGTGTCACTGTAACATGGAGTTCCTAATGCCTCGTCAAACATCGGGGCCCCGTGGCTGATGGCCTCCAAGAGGTTTTATAAACAACAGATATAAAACGATTTGCCTGTCAGAAGTATGCCCTGTGAATTAATTAGGTCATTAGGAGCCCATAGTGAGTTATGGCAGCCCGGATAGCTGGCTGCAATGTGTACGGTTAGCGAAGAACTTATGTTCTCTCTCTCTATCACCCTCTGTCCTTCCGTCCCTCCCTCCCTGTGTCCCTCTGTCTCTCTGTGTGCATGCCCACCCAACATGTTTACAGATGACATTAAAATGACCAGCCTCCCAACGAGGCCATTTTGATGTTGGACTTCATGGCATACACCACGAGCTTGCAGAAATGCCCTAACAACATCAACAATTCATCAGCTTGAAGGATGCTCTACGAGAGGAAAGGAGGAAGCCGAAAGCCACAAAACGTAAGGAAGAGGCTGCGTGGACACTTCACTTCCTATCGGATGAGCCCTTGTACAAGTGGGAGGTTTTTGGTGCCTTGCAAAGAACCTCAGGCAGCCCAGAGAACAGGCATTTCAAGCAAAGCGGGGGGACAGACGATTAGGTGCTACCGCGATCTGTACTCAGAGACAGACTCAAGGGCAAGGTCGTGCCACCGAGCCAGCTCTCCAACTCATCCTGCAGAGAGTTCACGCATCAGCGTCTCTCAGATAATAAACAGTAAACACGTGTGTGTAAGCCACCAGCTTCTCACCCAGTAACACGGAGACCTCAGCCGGGTCTCCTGTGCAGCCGGTGGAAGGTACAGGGAGGAAAGGTGCACTCCCTACAAAAAACGAGAGCGGTCTATTAATACCCACGAGTGCTTATTGTGGAAGAACTTAGTCCTCCTTGGTGCAGCAGCGTGGGAAAAGCCTGATGATAACGAGAGGAAGTTTGGCTCCAGTACAACCGTCCTTGACCACGGAGCAAATCTCCGAGCAGGTACTCATGGCTCCGGCCCTTGAGTTAAAGGACCCCACAGAACTGCAGCCGCAGAACGCACGGGGCCCCTCCAAGGACCCACTTGCGGTGAGTGCCCACGCGATGCCAACTGAGAAAACGCCCTTGAAGCCAGCCTCGGGGGCCGTCGCGCAAACCGGAGAGTGCGCGACAATGGGATCGGAATGGCACCTTTGACCTCCCACAAGGGGCTTCCGGAGCCACAAAGCATTCCGAAAGGAGAACATTCCGTGACTTCAGTGAGCACAAGGAGGACGAGAAAATGGGCAGCTTTGTGAGAGAAGCATTAGGTCATCGGTAAGCAATTGCTGGCTTTGTACAAAGAGCGCGTCCGATAATAAAGGGAAAAACAGCCGCGCGATGAAGACTGCCAATCTGCATCCTTACTCTTTTTTAACTTTTTAATGGAAAGTGCTGTCTGCAGGCACACAGAACTCGAGAAGGGGTTTTAAGGGAAAGCAATAATCCACAGGGCCCCAGGTCCCTCGCTCCGCAAGGCTGCTGTGTACTGGAACCCAGGGAGAACTCCACACTCGCACGGCCCCGGCTGCACCCTGAACCCAGTCATCGGGATGCCTGGGGAAACGAGGGCCGGCCACTGGTACTTAGAAACTCTCCAGGCGAACCAAAGGGCAGCCACACGTGAACACAGGACCTTCACACGAGCGCCACGTCCACACAGCGTGCCGTTTTGGCAGGGGGTTTCCTTCTTTTCCTTTGAGAAAAATGGTGTTTTGAGAAGGAAAAGCCTAGCGTGCAGGCTTGACAGCCAGCCCACACAGAGTACGCAACAGCAAGAGGAACAGGCAACAGCAACCCTGGCCCAAGGCACGTCCCTGGGGCTCCCCCTGCCTCCAGGGGCAGACAGTGGGAGGTCAGGTAGACTTCCTTCTCCAAACAGGCGGCATCGCAGTCCCAAACCATGTTCTGTGGCCCTTTTCCTTGACATATTATTTTTAGATCTTATCTAAAAACTGTGGGTGGGCGGCCACTGCCCTGTTTGCTTCTTCCTTTTCAAGTTCTCCGTATCACGGCTGTTCTGTGGCGACTGCATCACTCTCGAGGGCTCCCATTACTGGAACCAGGCAGCGAACGGGGACGCCTCCATGCAGCGCTGGGCCCCGCGCATCTTCCGCGTGCAGCAGACACACCATACAAAGGGGACTCTGAGAACTGCCCCAGAGAAATTATTGAGTAGCGCTGCCTATCGAAGCAGAAGAGGGTATTCCAGCCCCCTGCCCCGGGTTTATTGGGAAGCGCAGGCACTCTCCGGCCCTTCCGTCTCTCATAGCAAATGTATCCACAAGACACGACCATTTCCACTTGCTCGCCTCTGCAAACAGGAATGGGACAGCTCGTCCACACAGCGTGCTGGGATCAAGGTTCCACTAACAGGATTACACGTACCGCAAACGAAACCCCACGCATTCTTCCCACGTGGGAAGCTTAGGCAGAAAAGAATCGCAAAGATGTGGAAAACATTTACATCCAGAGAGAAGAAGGGAGATGATAGGGGAGCGGGTGTAATTTTCTGTAACCTCAATGGTTTATCACCTTGGTCTGGTGTTTGAAGCGTCCAGATGTAAGGATTTGCTGCCCACCCACGTGTGCTGCCCGCATGCAGCTGTGAAGAAATCTCCCACCCTCATTACCCAAGGAGGGGATGCTGTGGGCCGCTGTGCAAGCAGGCGGGCGTTTCCCTAAACCTCCTCCCATTCGGTTGTTTTCACGCTAAAAACACTCTCCTAAAAACAGGTGTCATAAATCCCGCTGGCCTTTGCTGGATGATTTGACCAAGTGCATTCTCATTCCCAAGACTTCCAGGGACGAGGCAGCTTCTTCCCTTTTCTAGGATGTGACAGACTCTACGCCAGCCACCGAGCGAGCACCTTGCCGTTCACCGAAAACAGGTAGAAACTTATCTGCACGTAAAAACCTGCATGCAGAGAGTTAGAGCCGCTCTACCTATCACCGTCCAACGTGGAAGCCACCGAGACGTCCTGCGATGGGGGACGGATAAATAAGCTGTGTTACAGCCAGACAATATGGTATTATTCAGCATGAAAAAGAAATGAGGTGGCGAGCCGTGAGAACAGAAGGAGGAACACGAAGTGCACCAGACTACGTGAGGGAAGCCGGTGTGAAAAGGCTACGCGTGGTGTGGTCCCAACTCTACAATATTCAGGAAAAGGCCACACTATGGAGACAGTCAAAAGGTCAGTGGTCGCCAGGGGGTGGCAGGGAAAAGGAGGAGGAGAACAGAGTGAAATGCAGGGCAGCGACATGATCGCATGGGACACCGTAACGTTGGACGGCATGTCATTTATGCACACACACAGTCTACACCACCAGGAATGAACCCTAATGTCGACTCCGAGCTCTGGGTGATTATGTGTCAATATAAGTTCGTCCACCGTAACAGAGGTGACGTCCGGTGGGGTGTTGTTGGTGGGAGAGACTGTACGTGGGCGGAGCGTGGGGGGAATATGGAAAATCTCTCTACCTTCCTCTCAATCTTGCTGTAAACCTAAACTGGTCTTAAAAAAAAGTGTTAATTAAAAAATAAAACAACAAGTGTCCCGGCCAGTGTGGCTCAGTGGGTTGGGTGTCACCCCACAAAAAAAAAAAGATCGTCAGTTGGATTCCCAGTCAGGGCAGGTGCCTGGGCTGCAGGCCAGGTCCCCTGTGGGGTGTGTGTGTGAGAGCCAACGGATCGATGTCTCTCTCTCTCTCCCCTAGATATCTCTCTCCCTCTCTTTCTCCCTCTCTCCTTCTCTCTCTCTCTAAAAATAAGTAAGTACTATCTTTAAAAAATCAGCCCTGACTGGGTACCTTCATTGGTTAAAGAGTTGTCCCAATAGACCCAGGTTGTGGGTTCAGTCCCTCCCGGGTTTCCGTTTTTCTCGGGAGTGACCGCTCGCTCCCCCGGAAGCCCGAGCTCTCAAGTTCACCAGGTAGACGAAGGAGCAAATGCTTCTCTCCAATGTCAGAGCACAGGCATGCCACCCAACTGCGCCCTCCAGACGGGTGCGGAAAAGAAACGGGCCCCAAGGCGGGTCATTCGTTGAGTGATGCGGGGCCCTTACTGCTTTCTCCCTCTCGAGGGACGATGGCATATCATTCCCAACATCTAATACTACTGACCACACTGAGGACACTCGGTAACTGTGGCTTCCGATCACAGAGCAAATGCCTGGCGAGTTAATGTGTGACCCCTGAGATCTTGTCAAGCTCTTGTCAACTTAGCTCATGTTGTCTTCGGAGAATGAATGTGTCGCTTCAGGAACTATGTCCCAGTTGCAAAGCAAGCAACGCACGGGAGAACAGACACATGAACAGCACTTCTGAGAGGGCCCTACGCTAAATCGGCCAGTGTGAGGACACACCCAAGCACCCACTAAGAGGAATGCACGCAAAGCAACGTCGGACGGGTCCGTTTGCCGTAGGTAACACTCACTATATCCGTGTGTTGTTCGATATCACAGAAGGTAACCGCAGAACTTTCGTTATGAAAACAGTATCTCTGGGCAGACCATTCCTCAAAGAAAAAGACAAAAAAATCAGAGTTGCTGTGAATTCTGATTAGCCACATGACCTTCAGAAGGTACACGGGCAACAGCATGTTTTCTGTTTTTTCTGTTTTTTTTTTAAATTTTTATTGTTATTCAGTTACAGTTGTGTGCCTTTTCTCCCCATCCCTCCACCCCACCCCAGCTGATCCCCCCTCCATTCTCCACCTCCACCCTCCCCCTTGATTTGGTCCATGTGTCCTTTATAGTAGTTCCTGTAATCCCCTCCTCTCCTCACTGTCCCCTCCCCACTCCCCTCTGGCTATTGTTACATTGTTCTTAACTTCAATGTCTCTGGTTATATTTTGTTTGCTTTTTTCTTCTTCTGAGCATGTTTTTTAACGTTCACTTCCCTTCCGTGATGTTATTTTGAAAGTGTTACGTTTTTGTATCTTCCCTGGAGCAGAGTCCTGCCCATCAGCCGGAAGTTACCAGCTCATTTCTTCCGTTCTGGTCTAGAGTTTTATTTAAACCCAGTGGAAGCCAAGTTTTCTTGGGGGAAAGCAATAGTGCATTCATTCGGAGGCATCCATACTGAGCTTCTCCCCCTCAGAGTGGCAGCAAAGACATTTGGGATGGAATTCCATTCCCACCGTCCTGGGTACAATCCACGGCCCCGGGGAACAGGAGGATGGACCCACATACAATGACAACAGTCCAAGTCACTTGGAACACGTCCTCTTTTTGACAACTCTACGTAGATGTTAATGAATTTTAGCGGATGGTACCAAAAATCCTCAAGGGTGTCGTGTGACTTCTTTAGTAATCTAAAGTACCCTCCGCCGGGGAGCTCAGTTGGTGAGAGCGTCATCCCGATAGGCCAAGGTTGTGGGTTTGATCTCGTCAGGGCGCGTAACAAAAAAAGAATCCACCAATGATTGCATCAATAAGTGGAACAGCAAATCTATGTTTCTCTCTCTGTCTCTAAAATCAATCTATTAAAAAAAAGCTACCATGTGCCTAGACACACAGGCACACATTCTAGGAAACGAGCACAAATAAATACACGTACGGAATGGATGACAAAGAGCTGAAGCTATGCCTACATTCAGTCGGAGTCACGACTCCGTTCTTGTAAGATTAACTCAGCCGGTGATGTTTGAAGGTGCCGGGCACGCTGTCGGGTGGGTTGGGGGTCACAGAGACCCCGAACATCTCCCACAGGTAAGGGATATTTTAATGTAGGGGGCAAGTCCAACGTTTCAGTAAACGGGCAGGAGAGTGTCACGGTGGAGGTGCCTTCTTCAGGAAATCGTAAGGAACCACCGGGATCCTTTGCTGAGAACACTCATGCAGGTGAGCGGGCGCCCTAAGATTGGAACAGGGCTTTTCAGGAACCCGGCCCCAGGAAGGAAGTTCCGCCACGAAAGGAGAGAGGGGTGGTATTGAAAGACAACTGGACTCTCCTCGTTCTGGAAGGCTCGGAGCGGTTCCACGGGCTGCGACCGTGTCTGAGAAGAGGCATCCAAAGTTGCACAGAATGGGGAGCGCGCAGCCCAGTGACCAAAGAGCATTACAGCGGCCCCTGCCTGTGTTCACTCGTGGGAGGGTCTTGCACACACGCTCACCATCGAGGACAGACGGTGAGACTCCCAAGAGGGCAGAGCAAAGATGGATCCAAGAGAGAGGCAGCGGGGAGGACCCTGGGGAGGGGATGGAGAGGCAGACCCCGGGCAGAAGGAGAAAGAAAAGTGCTTTTCGGGGAACACAGAAGGCAGCAGGGCCAGGAGGGAAGCGGATGTATTAACTGAGAGCCGGCAGCTGCTGGCTGTCACAACCATAAAACCGCAGCGTCGTACCTGTGGTGGGTGGAGTCACGCCGGCCTCCCAGCCAAGCACTTCCAAACCCCCTAGTTCCCCGGGGGACTCTATGAGCTTCCATGGCCAAGGACGCTGACGATGAGATGAAATGAAAGGTCTAGAGATGAATGTCATTCTGGAAGGTCCTCAAAGACCAAGGTAAAAGACAGAGAAAGGGAAGGGACAGTTGGAAACAGGGAGAGAAGAGGACAAGCGCGGGGACTGGGAGCCAGGACGTGAGGGCACCTGTGGACGCTGGAAAAGGCCAGGGAAGGGGGTCCCCTCCCCCGGGCCGCCATGAGGAAGCACCCTGGGGCTTTGGGTTTCTGCCCCAGACCTGTGCCCTGCAGAACGGTGTTTATTCACGCATGCTGTTCAAACCATGACATCTGTCACCGTTGCCACCACAGCAGTAGGAAATTAATACCTTCCAGGAAAACGTGGAAAGTGAGGGAAATGAACTGTGAACACTCCATCAAGAACCCAGCAGAGAAACTAAACGCATTAATGTTGTAATTCGTGTGTGTGATGTGAGGTGGGTGCTAGACACTTGGGGGGGACACTTGGTAAGTTGCACAAATGTCCGATCGCCGTGCTGTAAAACCAAAGTAACGCACGACTATAGGTCAGCGGAGATTTGTAAAAATTGTTCGATGTTTCAAAGGCTGAGTAAGAATGAGGGAGCAGAGGCAAGCCCGGGCTGCAGGGGGGTGCCTTGCAATGGGGGAAGACTGACATCTCATTGGCAGAGGCAAGGGCCCGAAGAAAGGCTTCCAAGACTCCCGACAACGACCGTGTGGAAACCAAGGGTGGGAAAGCAGGTCCTGATCGAGCGACAGTTTGCTTCCTCAGCCCCGAAATGTCACAAGTCGTCACGCAATGTCCTTCCAAAGCAGGGTGGCCTTTCCGAAGCAAAAACAGAGTGATTCCCCCTTCTCCTCAAGACAGAAGATGAACTGATCGATTTTCTACAACGCCCAAACAGGGCTGGCGCCGGGGACAGGACCTCAAGTGTTGTGTGCGTACTTTGAGAGGCAAGGAGAAGAAATTGGCTTCACCCCGGGATCCGTCCAGCTTGGCTCGCACTTTCTGGAGTTCCAACTCGTTTGGCGCCATTCTACTCCCTTAAATGGTCGATGCCATGTTATTTCAGGGACCCATTGTACCAAGTAACCAGAAGAGTGGTACTAATTTAAAAATACCTGTGAAACTTGATCGGTTCTGTGTCTGCGCTGAAGGAAAATATTTAAAGTATAACCTGATAAGTCCCAGCAGAAAATAAAAATGACAATTATCGCCTCTCCCATCTAGTTCCCCCACTGACTGAATGTTGATCAGGTATTTCGTTTACATATTCTTAAAATGCAACTTACAATACCCCATGAAGAGGACTAAATGAGTTCCTCCGTGTCGTTCACTAAGGGTCACACAGGGTCCAGCACTAATAACACCCCTTTTATTACGAAATCTTTCATCGCGGAATCATAAGCACGTACTTCTGCAACAGAACAGTGTCACACTCAAGCACACCCTGTGACATTTTAGGTGAAATGTCCAAATTAAACTATAAATTGTCGTGCCCATACTATTATTTTTTAAAGATTTTATTGACTTATTTTTAGTGAGAGGGGAAGGCAGAGAGAAAGGGAGAGAAACACCAATGTGTGGTTGCCTCTCATGCACCCCTTCCGGGGACCTGGCCCAAAACCCAGGCATGTGCCCTGACTGGGAATCGAACCGGCGACCCTTTGGGTCACAGGCCTGCGCTCAATCCACTGAGCCACCCCAGCCAGGGTGTTACACCCATATTATTACCCTACCAACCACACTCAAGCAGGCCTTACTGCTGCCAGACCCTGTATCATAAAAAGCTAAAGGTCAACACTAACAATGAAAGAGACCACATGAACACCTGTTAGGAAAGTTTAAATCTATAGCTGAGAAACTTCCTGTATTTTCAAGTTCACCTTCTTTACAAATCTGCAGCTTTTGAAAGGTAAGAAATTAACCCAGACACGCATCCTGGATTGTAGAATGTTCTTCCTTCCTCAGATGCCATTCCCTTATCACCTGGCCACATTTCTCCCCAGAAGAGCAGAATTTGAACAAACCGATCCATTTACCACTAAAAGGAACGGTGAAAAACTACGCATTTCCCCCGAAGGTTTAAATTTTCCAGGTAATGGAAGAAGAAAATGCAGCAGCTCAAACGGCCACCCATATGGAAGACGTCATTACAGGTTAAGTCCTTGCTAAATAATTCACATTCTTTGTTGCGTAGACAGGAGACCAGAAAGAATACTGGGGGGGTGGGGGAGAAGAATCTGTATTTTTCTGTGCATATATCGGAGACCAGAAAAAAAACTGGGAAAACATCTCTAGAATGGACATTCCATTGCTTCTAAGTTACTATTATCCATAGAAAAACATCATATGAAACAATATTTATCGTCAGGGCTCGCTGCCTTCCCTTGTCAGCTGGAGGGATGGCAGAAGGTAAGTGGACTCACCCAATGTCACCTGGCCCCTTGGGCAGCCCAGCCACGACCAGCCCTGTAGGCTACTGCTTTCCCACGCGTACCCGCTCCACCTGCTGTGAAATGCCAGAGCCGTTCACAGGAACCTGCACTCGGCCACCACTGCCTGCGTCTCTCCCACCGGCCCTGCACAGTGACAGGTCCTGGGGAAGGTGACATTGCTTCTCTGGAAATCACCAACTGCCTACAAAGATCGCTGCGAAAGTTCCGATGAGCCTGGTACGAGTCTGGGGTTCAGTTTTCATGTGGATTAGGGTGCGGGCTGCCTCAGGGAAGCTCTGTAACAAGCCCCCCCACCCCACGGGACGCTTCAATAAACTAACACTTAGAACACGACGGGTAATGCGGTCTGCAATCTCCGTACAAAGGGAAGGAAGGAGGGCGTATCCAAGGAACATCTGGAGACAGAACATCCTCAGTGGAAACTGAAAGACAGTTTGCTGATATTTACCCCAGGCCCACAGCACGCAGAGCTGACGTCCAGCAAGCCGGCAGAGGGAGACAGAACAGTTCCGTCCCCACGGACACTGATTACCTACTTCGGGAGGGCCTGCTGAGTCACAATTACCTGGCGCTGAAACTCTCACACGTGCACGAGTGTGATGCCTGAGCTCCCGGGTTTTCAATGCAAAAAAACGCACCTCACTAAAGGGGGGAAGGACTAAAGGTGGGAGGTGGGGGTGGGTGGGGCAGGGGGAAGGGGGTGGCGGGAAAATGGAGACAACTGTACTTGAACAACAATAAAAAAAGTGCAAAAAAAAAAAGGAAAATTTTTTAAAAAATTCAGTGAGCAGGCTAAAAATGGCAACGATTGCTTGTGCCAAATCGAGCATTCCCGTCTTCTGGGCCATGAAACGCATGAGTGGGCGTGAGAGAGCCTGTCAAGAGGGTCAGTCCCCGAGGTCAGCCCGGCTAATGATGAAGCAGATCCCTAACAATCAGAGAGTAATTGTAATCTGTCACGGGGACCGGTGGCGGTGACCCACGCGCATCTGTGGGTGGGCCACACCCCCTTTGTTTTACGGGGTCGGTCACTGGATGTCTCCCCGGTGCACATCATTTCCCGTGGGAAATTCTGGGGTTCTCCCGGACCCCGTTCCCCCGTGCATCCTAGATTTCAGCTCAGAGGCACCTGCCCTGTGTTTCGGAGATTGGACAGAACGCATTACTGGAATGCCTGATGGGAAAGCATGCATCTCGGTTACAAATAGTCATTTGCTATATATTAACATGCATCGCGATTTTGCAGACCCGGGATGTTTACTGTGAACTGCCTTCCCAGTTCCTCTCAAAGAACCGAGTCCCGCCCTAACGCAGGGATGGCCAAACCTGTTGTAAAGGGTCAAATAATCCACATTTTAGGCCGTCCCAGGCACACGGTGTCCGGTGCAAACACTGAAATGTGAATGACCCCCTATAAAAAGGAACGGCGAGCATCAGGCTGTTTCAATAAAACTTTATCTGTAAGAGCAACGGACTCGCCTGCAAACCGCAGCTGGCTCACCTGAGCCTGTATCGTGGGATTTACCCACAGGTGAGTTGTTACGCCATCCCAACAGCCGACAAAATCAGCGGACGCAGGCCCCTTGTAAATAGTGTACGGTGATTTGATCTAACGACCCTTACCCCTTTCTCCACTCTTGAAATACATCCTTTTGGTGGCAAAGAAGCATTACATGAGGGGAAAAAGGCGGTACAGTGTTTTTTCCTTTTTATGGAGTTCATTTGGGTGGCGTTGGTTAATAAATTTGCGCAGGCTTCAGGTGTATGCTTCCGTACGTAACCCATCCTCTGTATGGGGCACCATGTGTTCAGCACCCAGATCGGGTCCTCTCCCATCGCCGTTGGCCCCCCTTCACCCTCCGCTGCCTCCCCCACCCCCTTCCCTCCGGTCGTCCCCACACGGCTGGTCATCAGTTCTGAAGCAAACTAAGCCGCCCTTGGGATAGACTGAATTCGTTTCCAATGTCAGCTCCCCGACGCCCTCCCGGACAGATGCAACACTGAAGTGTGAATAGCTTGTTTCAACAATGGTAGCAAAGCCAGAAAGGGTTCAGTCCACCGTGCGGAGAAAATCTGAGTCAACTGGCATTCGAGATTCACCAGACGTAATGAGTTATTCGTATCTCCTCAGCCCCTGCTTTTCTTCATTTATCATCATGGACTCTTCCCTGGGAAAAGGGTTGCCTGCCTCTCTTCTCTGAACACACCAGAAGCCTGACCATCGGAAAGCAGCTACAATGAGGGGGTAGGCTGGGTGCAGGAGGGCGAAGGGGGAAAATTGGGATGACCGTAATAGAATAGCAATAAAATATGTTTTTATGATGCTCAAGTACACGTGTCTCCATGTTGCCCCCACCCCAATATTTCTTAAACAAAGAAACCAGCTACGTGGCCACAGACCCAGATTATAACAAACACGCCCCGATTCACAAATTCACACGTTTTTCCCCTAAACCCTGCACCTCTCGACAATGACAACAGCCAGGGAGCTCAGCAGGTGACAGCGTGTCACCCCGATGCACCAAGGTCACAGGTACGATCCCCAGTCAGGACATGGACAAGAAACAGCCAATGAATATGACAATAAGCAGAACAACAAATTGACATCTGTCTGTCTGTCTCCTTCTGTCTCAAATCAATAAAGAAAAAAAAATTAAGGGAAGTGATAACACCTCCAATTAAGGAGTCAAAGTCCTTTTAGTTCTCAAAGTCTTGAGACTGCAGGGGAAGACTCTTTGGTTATTAGCTTTTCATCTGGACAAGCCATCTGGGAGAGACAGTAAGGGACACTGCATTGCAGGGCCACCACTCATGGAGGGCCCTGGGCCCTCATGTCACCCCAAAGCCTGCCCCCGCTCTGAGAGGCAGGGAGATGGACTCTCGCACGAACATGCTGAGACCCGCCTGCAGGTAGGCGCAGATGCCAAAGACAACCAGGCAGCTTTCGAAAGTCGGAGGGTCTCACGTCCCTTCCCCGATTGGGCACTTTGTACCTCGTTCCCTGCGGGTCTCATCACGGGAGCTCTCGTATTAGGGGCGTGAGCCCCCCTCCACCGAACGGAGCCTCGGGCCCACCCGAGGAAGGCCTCATCTCCTTGCACTTTGGCGACTGAAATCGTCACCACCCACCAAGCTGCCCGGCGTGGCTGTTCCAAAGGCCGGCGGGCGAGAAGGAAGACGAGAGCTTCCGAGACGTCACGCCTCGGCTGTATATGCACACTCCTCCAGACGGGGAAGAAAACAAAATTGTTTAAAAGTGCCATACGGTCAATGATATTGTGATAACCATGTAGGGGGCCGGGGGGCACTGGAGATATTGAGAGGACCACTCTGTAAAGTATGCGTTTGTCTAACCACTGGGCTGTGCACCCGAACCCAGCACAAAATAAAACTGAAAAAAAACTAAAAGTGCATCAAGTAGGAAAAAGTCTCGCAACTCAGAAGACACGAGTCATTACTGACTGTTTAGCGGCAGGGGCGGATAGCGTGTGGGTGCATTAAATGCCTTCGATAACACCGACCAATCGCTGTACGGTAAAAACAGCAAACATCATTTTTTCAACCACAATCTTTTCATTTTGCATGTGAATAACAAAAAAGGGGACCGCATTGGATTTTATTAATTACAAATGATCTCTGGAAAAAAAAACGAGTATTTTTTTTTTAATGGAAGGAAATAGAGAGGAGAACTTGGAAATCACGTTTGTTGAAAAGGATTTCCATACAGGGCATGTTCTGGAATCCAGGAAAGCTCCAGAAGCTGGTTACCCAGGAAATACATATGAGCATATGACGGAGTCCGCTGGAAAGAAATGCTCAAAAGTGCTACGAATTTTGGTGACTGGTAGGAAGCCGTGGCACTGACATTGATAAGAAAACTGGTCAATAACCAGCATTTAACCGATATATGGTGATAAAGACTGCCTCGGCAGGGCCTGCATGGACCGCTGAACCATGAGAAGACACAACCGTTGACTGGAAACACCCAAAAACACACCCGCTGAGAAATTCCAGCAGAGGGTGAAAAGGTCCAGATTTGGGATGGCGACATATCTCCGTTAGCATGCGCTCCCAACCGCAGACCATAAAAGTACTCTTTCTACCCATTTCTCCTTCCCTAGTCTATGCTCGGTTTCCGGTGTCCAGAGGCAGAGAAGGACCCTGTGTCCTCAGTGGACCCCCAGCCTGCACTAGCAGCATGGGTCCGCTATGTTGGATTGCATGCTGCGGGCACCACAAAGCAACAGGGTCAAATGAGACGCTGACGCGGCTGAAACACCCCGATAGCCGAGACACTTACTCTAGAATAGAGTGGGCTTCCAGGGACCCACAGGGACAAGGGTGAACTTCGGAGGGTTTTCCAGACAGCTGACTCTAATTATGAGACATACTCTGCACTGGGAGTCACTGGAAGAACAAACAATTTCCACACAATCCTAAATTTCCTACGCACGCCATGACGGGCATTCCAGTTACGCTGGAAAACACTGCTTTGTCCTTTCATTCCCAATATTCTTTTCTTACAAGAAAACCATTTTCACCGCCAGAGTCGTGCGAACACACTGCTGGATTTCACTGGCGCAAACTCAGCCAGACAATCAGTGTGCAGAGGTCAAGAATCCTTGTTGGCACTTACCATCGCTTTGTCCCCCTAAGAAGATGCCTTCAAGAGTGCCTCCACGGGAGTCTGCTGGGTTGCTTTCCCATCTCAGCCCCTTTTCCCCTGTGGAAATAAAACAGAGCAAGACGTACGGTAGGTACTCGGTCACAGAAACGGTGGCACTGCTTCAAAACCAAGGTCACGTTCCTCGTAAGCTTCCTTCTGGGTAGTTGCAGGCAGTAGCTGGTGGTGGCGGCATAATGTAACTCTCCGCCGGCTCCTTCATAACTCAAGCAACGAATCGGGAGAAGACACACACAAAAGTGGATTCTGTAACCAAAGGGTTCAGCCCACATGCCGCTGGAGGTCAACAGAGATAGCTTGCAGAAGCCTCACGGGCTTCACCTGGGCACTGTTAATGTTCATCAGAGATAATCAATTTAGAGCATGTCTCTGTTCGATCTAGCTGCTTTACATTAAGAATTTAAAGTCTCTGCAAAGTTACTTTGGGCCAAGAAGCAATGCACGTGTTACCGAGCATTTGCAAGAACAAACCCTGAGCCGGCAGAATTTTTTTTCCCTCCTGCAGTCCTGAGTCAGCATACAGCAAACGTTGATACCGCCCTGTTCTCCGGGCTCCGCCGCCGTCACAACACGCGTCTGTGTTCGCTCCGTAATTATTCTAGGACCACGTCACAGTCTGCCTGCCACCTTGGAACCTTCTCTTTCCAGGACGACCCATAGGCAACACTGCTCTTTCTACTCAGAGGACAGACAGACGTGGCACTGGCAAAGCGACTCCCTGCGAGGTGTCTGGCAGAACCCCCGGGTGCCCTTGACACTGACGGCCGTCCATCCCTCGCACGGACACTAAGCGGGAAAAGAGGACAAGCAGCTCTCACTGGGCAGAACCGCGCTCAGGGCTCCCAGCTGTGTGTGGAGGACCCCACGTGGAGCTGGGGGCGTCTGGGACGGGCAGGTCTGCCCCCATCGTGGCCGGTCCACCTCTCTCTACCTCCTGCTCTGACCGTAGTGAGCCGTCGTCTCTACATCCCCGACACACGGCCCCCTCTTTCCGCCTAGGCAAGGCTACATGCATTCTGCAGCCGAGTGACTGCTTCTTAGAGGGTCACCCCCCACGTGTGCACTCACAGCGGAGCGTGCTTCGGGCGGCTTTCCGGGCCAGCAGCCCCCAGACACGGGGGCGCCGGAGCAAGGCAGGGGCCTCCCGTGACAGCCGCGGGTCTCGCCGAGTCGGTGCTAACCGGGCACATTCGGGGGCAGGGGAGGGACACAGAACAGCACCCCTGCACTCAGACCAGCACTGTGTTGGTGCCGTGGTCTCTGCGGCCTGACTCACTACGGGCCGTGAGCTGGGAGGCAGCATCGGTTCCTGTAATGCCCTCGTGGGGTTAATAAGATATTTCAAAGGACACACACATTCTCCACGTTAACAATACTTCCTGATTTCACGATGACATTCAGACCGCGAGGTCTATTGTTCGAAGCCTTAAGACGGATAAATACGTCTACAAAGAGCTGATTATGTTGAAATGAGGACAACTTTGTATTTTATAATCTGTTTTCCCATATAACCACCCTCTACAATGCACTTCTCATTTGTAAAGACTGGTGCTACACTTATTGATGCATCGACAAAGCTCCTTTACATTTTCTTTTCCAGTTACAGTGGACGATTAATATGAGTTTCAGGTGTACAGCGTAGTGGTTGGACATTTCTCCACCTTAGGACGGGATTCCCTGATAAAGCTAGAAAACACCTGACGTGATATATAGATACTTATTATCTACGATGATTAGGTGTTCAATACTCAAGGCAAATCTAGGTTGCTGAGCTACTCGTGTGTTAACAAATGTTACCATAAGAACCTTGTATTATTCAATGGAACCTGGGCACACAGAATACATCAGTCGAAGCGAACGAACCTTTGAAGGAGTTAGACGAGGACGCTGAGGGTGCTATACCCCACACTACGATAACGTCTCAAGTGAGCCTCGCCGTATAATTTCATCTCCACCCTGGAAGATTTGGGGGCGCGTGGAGACCCTCACAGCCATTCCACGTCGTCCGGGGGAGTAGATCCAGAAGGCACCTGGAACACAAGATGTCAGGAAATGAACGTTTTCCTAAGACATGGCATCGACGAGCTCTTGGTTTTTCAATATGGGATTTTTACGTCCTCACTCCTAGATCGTCCCCCAACAAACGCTGCCTGTAGACCCTGCAGGACTTCATTTCAGGAGGGTTGGCTCAGCACAGACCCCGAATGGGATGGAACAGGGGAGGCTCTGTAAAGATACAGTGGCCCAACCCCTCCCTCGAGGGCTTGAGGTGGAAGAGCATCACCAAAGCAAGAGCTCATAGGTCATCGAAGACAAGGAAGCAAAGCGTCGTGCTCGGGAAAGTGACAGCCCCGAGAGGGTCTCCGGAGACAGCCTGAAGGGGGTACTGAAGGAGGAGAGCAGGGTCTCGGCGTTCAGAACGCAGCTGATGAAAACACGCGGAGGGAAAAGCAGGAGACTCGCCAGCCTGTCAGGAGGTCTGTGCCCTGAATCCAATGCAGGGACCCTCGCCTCTGACTCAGCCACGGCTCATGCCCGCGTGCGGACCTGCACCGACATGCACGAACCACCGGTCCGTGTGGACTTGGTTTGCTAAGCCTAAAGATATTTCAGGGGTGTTTTTAAATTTGAAAACCAGCCCCAGGGTCACGCATCAGGGACTGAGTTTTCTTCTGAGTCGCAGGGGCCTGCTGTATTTCTAATGGGGAAAAAAAATAGGAGGAACAAGTTTAATTTGGGTGGATTTGTTGAGAAGGTTAAAAAAAAGTCACGCTCGAGAGAGAAAAGAACTTATCTCTACCTTTCCGTGGGGTTATCGGGATATTTCAAATTGTGTATGTAAATGTGCGAATGGGCAGAAACGACCTTAATTTTCACCCTAATTTATAAAACCCACATTTTATCTCCATCTCCCAAATAGAACAATCTTTCAGACTATATCCATTTTTAAGAAGATGCATATTTAATAAAACATCTGCTTCTGTCTTGGATATGCTTCCAATTTTTAATGCAATGTTGAAGTAGTTTCATTTTTAGCATTATGAAGGTCAAAAAAAAACCACGAAGACAAATTTCAATTTGGAATTTAACAAGACTAAAGTAAAAATATATATAATGAATTTTACAATTCTAGTCCTCCCAAATCACTCTGCAAGTCTCATAATTCAAAATAAATTCATTTCTTGCCCACGTGGGTCGTTTTGACCGAAATCTTTAGAAGCAAACTCAAAGTGCAGTGCCATCCACACCCCAAACAGGGGGAATAGGAGCGCACACAGTAGGTTTACAACTTTAAGGAAAGACTGGAAATGATTAAGCTCCCAAAATCCTTAACATTCCCCAAATCTGTCAGTCCCACTTGTCTGGGATGGACGAGAATGGGAAAAAGTTGACAAAGCCTTTCTATGATACCATCTTTAAGAAAATACCCCCCACATTGTGAAAACTTTGGGGGCACCAATCCTGGCAAAGACGATTTGTGAAGGGTGCGTAGTGTTTAAGGACTAAATCACGTAAGAATATTCAAGGATGCATACATTCTCAGTAAATCCTGCCAGCCGATGAAGACCAAACTAAGCAACCAAGGAAAACCCTTCGCTCGGGTGAAAGAGGATGTTCGTCCTACAGCAAATGTTTTAAGGAACAAAGGTGGGCTGTCCCGGTCTCCCGGGGTGGCCTAGCCCTCCCTGAAAACTGTGATCAGTGCACGGTTAGCCCTTGTCCTCAACACGCCACGTCTGAGTTCTCGTTTGCTCCATACGTATCAATGGAGCGTCTTCCAACGACTCATTTCTTCAACAAGCAGCCAATGAGAACTAGGACAGATGGTTGAAACTCAACATTTATGCTCACAAAAATGCCCTTACGTCTGCGTGCTCAGCGGCACAAAACCAAAGACAACTGGTATACCAGCAATGCAGTCCTCAGTCAAAGGTGGCGGGGGTGGGGGGTACAGGCACACAGGGACTCATGGTACCTGAGCATCACCTGAAGCCCTCCTTCCTAAAACACGCAGACTAAGGAAAAGGATCATTAGCTCAGAGACGCACGCAAAGAGTCTGCCTTCGATGCCCGCGGTGAGTCTATCTTTGCAAGTCCTGTCCGTGCTTCAGGAACGCATCCACTCTGCAAACACGTGATGAGGTGCGTCCCCTCGTCCTAACTCTCTTACAGAAGATAAACGTGGAACACGGAAACCAGCGACTAAAACTCACGTTGCTGGGAGGCACGAGGGGGCCTGGCCGACGAGGACCGAAGGCGCATGTGGACGGTGCTTGTCAAGGGCAGAGGAGGCAGCGGGTGGATCAAGCCACAGGCAGAGTGGGGACACGTGGCAAGGAAGAGAAAATATATATATTGGTCTCTGCCTCCCACGCCCTGCCTTCCACGCCACAGGGCTTCTGCAACCCTTATCATTTCTTAAGCGATAAGAGAACTAGAAGCCAATGTTTGGGCTTCGACCCTGGTTCTGGACAGAGTCCCTAGACCCCTTGGCATTTCCTGCACCCTAGGAGTATGTTTTGTTCCAAGGACAAGGCTCTTGGTGGGGTGCTGGACAGCTGCAGGATGGGGGGCTGGCTGCCAGAAAGCCGTGGTTGGAAACTCGGAACATTGGTGCCCACCCCGATCCTCCAGGAAGGCGAGAGGGGCTGCAGGTGGAGTTAGTGAGGGAACATGCCCACGTGACAAAGCTTCCCGGAAAATCTCACACGCACAGAGCTGAGGAAGCGTCTGGCTGTCTGAGCGCACCCACGTGCCAAGACGGGATGCACCCCAAGTTCACAGGGGCAGACCTCCTGTCTCAGGTCCCTTCCAGAGCTTGCCTTATGTTCCTCTTCACCTGGCTGTTCACCGGGACCTGCCATCACGCCCTTTGTAAGATAATAAGCTGCTAAATGTAAATAACCATTCCCCTGAGTTTTGTCTGCTGTTCTAGAAAATTCTGGAACCCATGAAGGGGAACCTGAGCCTGGTAGCCACGGGGAAGAAGAGCCCTGGGCAACCTGGGGAGCCGCAGCTTGCAATTAACACGTGAAGTAGGTGGGGCTGGGGGAGCTCTGGCGCACCCAGTCTTTCACCTGTGAGGTCTGTTCGAACACCAGTTGCCGTCAGAACTGAACTGAGTTTTGGGACACCCAGCTGCTGTGACAGAGCATGGCTCGCTGGAGGGGGAAAACACACACACACACACCTGGTGACAGAAAGTATCGTTGAGATGTGAGCACAGGACAAACACCTGTTCCCAAACGACACGGGAGAGGGGAAGACCATGGTACCCCAGAGCCCCGGACGAGTCCGGGAGGAAGAAAGCAAGGGTGAGCGCCGGGGGTCCAGGGCAGCTCCCTTTGCTTGGGACGCACAGCACCCAGAGACCTGAAGGCTGGAAAAGCTGATGAAGGACCCGGCGCACTTCCTGATGGGCTTTGGACAGGACAGTCACCTCCTACAACCTATTACTTAGAAGACGAAGCAGGAAGAGTCTTCAAAGTCGCACCTGCCCCAACGTTTAGTTTTAGCACCTTTTAGATTTTCGAACGTCAGTACCGCCAGGCGCCCAAACTTTTGTCAGTGTTGAGGTGCCACGGTACGTCAATCTCCAGAACTTGCTTAAAATTATGCAGCTTCGTGTGGCGAACCTCCGTTCCCATCTGCGACAGCTCCCCGGGGCCACAATGAAGTTTATGCAGAAAATACAGGCCCCGCCGTTGCTAATCATAGCTGTAAACGAGCAGCATTCGAGTCAAGAGTCTTAATTATAAGGATCGTGGCTCTCGAATCATGTGCAATTGGAGTTGGAAAGGACGGGGAGGTGGGGCAGGCCCACTCGCTTTGCAGTGGAGGGATGTGGAGCCCGCCGCTCTGCTTCCGAGCCCTGTCACTGAACAGGGGCGCCCAGCCCCATTCCGGGGCACGCGGGCGCTGTGCTGTCTCTCGGGCCTGATAACACGGAGGGGGTGCTCCCAAGGAAGACACTGGTCCCATGCTGCTGGAACATGTTGGAGAACCCACCAGAAGTGCAGGTATCGGGATGCCCTTCCCCCACTCCCACCCTTTGGGTCAGTGCCTCAGACAGCTCTTGGTCCAGGGGCTTGTTAGGGCTGGGCTGAGAAAGGGCCGCCAGTGGACGGTTCAGGCTACAGGAAGGTAGTCTCTTAAGGTACCGGAGAGCAGAAGGCATCGCTGAAGGTGTCGGCAGGCCGCGCTGCCTTCCCCGGCCCCCGGGGGGTGGGGAGTCCTTCCTCCTGTTCTAAACTCAGGTGGCTGGGGCAGTCCTTGGCGTTCCTGGGCTCGCAGCTCCGTCACTCGGAGGCCTGCATCCACCTGCTACCTGAGGGTCTCTGTCCCAACTTTGTCTTCCCAGGAGCTGAGTCTCCACAGGGCATGCCCCCCCTTACACGGGCACCAGTCCCACTGGACTACGGCCCACTTTAAGAACTCCCCTTCGTGACTGGTGCAGGGGCCTATTTCCACATAAGAGCACTTGGTATGGGGTGCGGGTTTCGGACCTCATTATATCTTTGGGAAGAACAATTAACCCACGTCGTTCGGCTTATTTGTAACACACAACGGTCAGACTCGTGGTGTTTCTGCCTCGGGTTCTACTGGTGAAGCTGCAAACAGAATGTGAGAAAATTGCAGTGGGTCTCTCTCTCTCTCACGTACACGTATCAACATATAAAAACTGGGATTTGGCACTGTGGACACGGAACATTTGGGTGGACGACTTGCCCGGAAGGGTTTACTTTCAAGCAGGTATTTTATGCGCGTACCAAAGGCACCTGGATGCTCCTGTCCGCGGGCATCGGGCATCGCAGAGACGAGACCCACAATCCAGCCTCACAGAATCAAACTGCTAATACTGAGTTACTAAGTATCATCCAGGGTGTTAAAAACCTACTGGAGACTTCCTGTCGACACTTATGTGAACCAGGGCAATTGCTGCTTTATTGCCATCCGAATAAAAAATAACTGGTTTTGCATAATCCCTTTATCATAAAAAATGACAAAGATGCCTATTTATCACAGAAATTAAAAACGATAATACAAAATAACCTATTACAAAGTCGTTTGTGACAAATGTTACATCGCACTCTTTGGGGCGTGTGGTATTAATTCCCGCTCTCCGAGGTTGATAATACGTCTCTCCAAAACACATTTTCCTCCCCCGAGAAATCCGTCTTGCAGTCACTCGCAGAATATTAAAACTTCTTATTTTGTTGAAGAACCTAATTGTCATCCATCAAGGCAACAGTTCAGAAAATACAACACCATTTCCGATGAGTCTTAAACATAATTTTGTGTGCAGAGAGCACTTGTACGGCTTCCACGGACGTTAATAGCTTCGAAAGCACTGAGGGCGCTCGGCAACCTGTGCGCACCGGGAGGACGGACTTCGTATTCTGCGTATCCCACACGAGGCCGCTGTCTTCCCATGTACCCCTTTCAGCGATTTTCCCCAGTTTTAGACTGTCAACCCAAGGAGTCTCTTCTTTCCTTTCATTTCTATCTCAAGCTCTCATTGTATAAATCAATCTCATCTTTGTTTTCAGTCAACTGCGGGATGTGCTCTATATCCCCCAAAAGCCACCAAATCCTCAGTCCAAGGGATTTATGATTCATCCCGCCGATGCCTGTTGTTGCACAGAGGAGCTTGGAAAATGAGGGGGTTCCTATCTCGCACCCCCCGTTTTTCTGGGCAGGCCCAGCACACGTAACGTCCCAAAGACAGGGAAGGTGCCTGTGTCAAGGCCGGCACAAGCACACCTCATTTTATAACAAAGATTCTTAGCTGACGCGGGTGGCACCCCCGGGGGACAGCTGGCAACCTCAAAAGACATTTCTGGTTGTAACCCCCGGGCACAGACATGCTCCTGGCTTCTTCGGGCGTGAGACCCTAGATCAGGGGTGTCAAACGCACTTTCACGGGGCGGGGGCCACATGAGCCTCACGGTTGCCTTCCAAGGGCCATGTGTAATTTGAGGACTGTATACAGGTAACTACTCCTTAACTAGGGGCAAGGAGCTCTACATTCGGCCCTCTGAAGGCAACCGCGAGGCCGATGTGGCCCCCCGGTGAAAATGACCTTGACACCCCTGCCCTGGATATTGCCGAGTACCCGCCACGCACAGGGCAGCCACCAACAAGGAAAGGAATCTTCAGCTTGGGATCAGCAGAAGGTTGGGAAAGCCCGTGCTGGGAGGAAGACACGTTCCCGCAAACCATCGGAGGAGATCAAATAGGACTCCCAGTATTATCCAGCGCTTCCCAGCTTGCAAAGTGTCGTAATGCGACTTCCTATAGGAAATTTCAATGATCTTCTACCCATGACAGTTTAATAGCCTTAATCTACGTTATGGAAACTCGTATTTGTCACTATACACACACAGACCCACAGATACACACTTAAAGGGCATTCCTTACTATTTCCCGCAAGATCTTTCTTTTTGAGAGGTGCCTAGCTCCTTCTTTTACTTCGCTCTTCACGTTAAATGTCAAGCGTGCGTTGGGTTTTCGGTTACGCAGCCCTGTACGCAAAGGATGCGTGACTCTCTTGCTGAAGGATGAACCAAACTCAGATGCAGAATAGGTCCGCGTTACCTGGGGCGGGGGCTGGGGGGAGAAGGGCAATGTTGCCCCAGGGGCACACAGTGCCAGCTATGAGACAGATAAGTTCTAGGCATTACGGTAGCTAATAAACTCTGTGTGGCAGACTTGAAAGTGCTAAGAGAACAGACCTCAAATGTTCTCGCCACAGAAAAGAAATGATCACTATGTAGCAAGATGAAGATGTTAGCTAAGACCACAGCTTTGTAACACAGACGTGTATGCAACCAGCATGCTGCACAGCCTAAAGGTACACAAAGTTATATGTCAACTGCATCTCGGTAAAGCTAGAGGGTGCAATGACCAGTCAGCGGCGACAAACCATTAGCCACCTGTCCATCAACGGTCTTCGGTTGGGTCATGCTTATTGGCACGAGAACAATGTCCAAGCATCCCTGGGTAGGTTCGGTGGCTAAGCTTTCATCTGTATCTTTCTAAACATCCTTCGCAGGATGGGCTTCCGCCAAACGGACACAATTGGCTGAAGTGTGAGGGGGTCAAGGGACAGCATTTGCAGAGTGAGTGGGTGACCAAGTGCGCTGAGACACAGGCTAGCTGCCAGCCTGCTTTCTGCTTGCGCCTGCTCGGTAGTGTGTGTCTGTCGGGTACCAGATTGCGTGAGGTTCAGGAACCCCGGAGAGCACCCCACACACACACCTGGCTGTATTTGCTAAGCTTTCCTTCTGGGCCGTGCAGCGCCTCCAGTCCCAACCCCACTCCCTGGGGAGCTGGCAACCTCACACTATCAGGGAAGCCACGCCTCTTCCTTCAGAAATAACCGGAGCACCCCGCGTTTTGCTGATTCTGTAACCTACTTTCGCACGGGATGAAAGGAACAGCAGTGTCTTCCACCAGAATCTGCATGGGGAGACGATGAAGAGGGAGACAGAGCAACGGAAAGCAACTCAACAGGCAAATGAAGTTATTGCCACGCACGGACGTGGCGGGATTCGGTCAGCGGCTGGAGGATGACTGTAGACGTGCACAGGGTCGAAGCTGAACAGGCGGAGGCATGGCGGACAATTTTAGCTGTGGTGAAGATGGAGTGCCTATGTAAAAAAAAAATGGCCCATATGGTTCAAAGCAACACCAGGATGGACCTTCGGTGGGATTCCGTGAGGCTCCGATGAGAACAGGGGAAAGGTGAGGGTCCATCCCGGACACAACTCCCGCAGGCACCCCTAGGTGCTGCCCCTGAGTGATGGTCCCCACGTTCCTTCCTCCGCGTCTGTATTTTTTGCATGTACTGGAAATGCTTGATAGTCACACACACCATAAAGCTCCCAAAGTACATACAAAGGCATTTCTGAAGAGGGCACAATAAAGCGTTACAAATCAAAACGATACGAAAAAGAGACAGGAAATGAGGAACGCCGCCAGAACGAAGAACACGGAATTTACACGGAAGGATCTGGAACTATGTTGTAGGGTCAAAACTGTAGAAATACTCTAAAGGTCAGAAAAGTAAAGAGTGATTATTAAGTCCTGACCTTCTGAGAGAATTAATCATGAAAAACGGATGCTTGTGAGGATTCGTAATAATCCTAAGTGACTTCTGCTGTAACGTTCTGGAAAACATCATTCTCAAAACGGTATCACTATAGGTAGATACAGAAATAAATATACTATTGATACATAAAAATACGAATGTAGTGATATAAATATGGGCATAGTTCATGTATAAACACGGGTAGGTACATAGGTATAGGCATACTCCTAGGTATCAGTTATGATACTGACAGCTAGTTATCATAAATTCAGTGTCTAATAGTCGATGTGATTTGTACGGATATATACATACATTATGCATAATATAGATACAAAAAGTGTTGATATATATAGATAACTACCATCTTTATTTAAAATAGTCACAAAGTTGGTACCAGAAGTTATATACATTGTATAGTGTTGAATGATGACTTGTGGAATGATAATGGTTTTCAAAATTTCGATAGTTCCTTTAATACACATTTTTACCCTGCAAGGGAAAGAAAAAAAACCCAGTGTCTCCTAAAAGCTCCTTGAAAAGCTACCACATCCTTCAATGATTTATTCATAAGGACCCAGTTCCCAGAACCGAGGAGAAGAACACTTCTGCAGGTCTATTTCAGTGATACCTGCCTGGGTGCATATTAAAGTTTTATATTAAAACCCGTAATAAGGGAATGAGATCACTTTCAAAGCATCCATCACAAGGGAAAATGCCCGTGGCCGTGCATACGGGCGTTCCAAAATCTTTCCTCACCCATGGGGTTTGGCTGGTCTGTAATATGTTCCTCCTCCTTTTAGGGCACCTTCGGGGAGGGAAGGACACCAGGCCACCCTGCAACTGGGGGCCCTGGGTGATTTCTGCCCAGGAAGACTGCAGGGTGATTCCATGAAGCACTAAGACGTGAGCTTTGCCGGTCCACAGAGGTTTCCGGGCGGACGGCACTATTTCTGTAAGCTCGACACCCCTGGACCTGAGGGAGGAGGAGAGCTGACCTACACAGGTAGGATTACTATGAAAAGAATCCCAGCATCCATTCGGAAGGACGTCCTGGGACAGAGTAAAATGAGTGAGCAAGCAGGACCAGTACCTAGTCTGGGACGACACTACCGTGTAGCACTGGCAGTGGCCTCTGAGCACCCAGGGGCCAGCAGGCTCACTGTAGTTAAGGTGCATCCCTCGGGGCGGGGGAGAGGTGCAGGCGCAGGTGGAAGAGGGTACAGGAGGGATTAACGGTAATGCCACAAAATTAAAAATGAGGTGAAAAAACAGGAAAAATGGAAGGAAAGAAGGAAAGGAGGGAGGGAGGACGGAAGGAAGGAGGGAAGGAAAGAAGGAACTCAAACTTCAGAGTCCTTCCCACCAATTGCTATTTTTTATTCCTGAGACGACGCCACCTCCACTGTGTATTTAAGCAACCCGAGTATAAGTGACATTGTCTGTGCCCCAGGTTCCATCATGAGGCCAAAGCACCTTACAGGGTTGGAAAAAATCCACCCTGTCAGGCGTGGTCAAGTCCGAGACGGCCATCTGGGATCTTACAGTATTTGACACTTCAAGGTATTGCCAGTGCCTTCAAAGTGCAGCAATGTTGAGAAACTTTTGCTTATTGATGTTAACTAGAGACCGTGGGCAATGGCTGCCTACTACCTTATGTTAAATATACATGTTTGCGTCTGTGTGTGTGTGTGTATGTATGGAACTCAATTGTTTGTTGAATCAAAGGACTGTTTTACGTATTTATTTACTCATAGGGTTTCCTAAACTGAAAATCCATGTTTTGCAAACACAGACTTTGACAACTATTTCAAAGTATATTCAGCTACATAGATGGGACATGTGAAGAATTCTATTCGATTGCCACAGAAATGCTTCTTTAGCATTCCACAAGCCTTCTCTCTCTCTCTTTTTTTTTATTCCTCTCTCCTCATGGGCTGGTCCCTCCCTCTATCTACAACAGTTTACCTTCCTCTCCCCTTTGAGATTTGCAGGACCTCTGAGCCTTCGCCACGCCTCCAACTCGAAGCAAGCCAAGCAGGGAGACAGGAAGGAAGGGAGGAGGGGGCGACAGGGGAAAGGATGAAGCAGCGAAAAGCCCACGATGCCCACCTCACAGGAAGGGGTGATATACACAAGAACTAAACACCCTCAGAATGTTCTGATGAACATTCACCTGGGTGGGGATTCTCGAGAACAGGGAAATGCCCCTTTCCTGTTTCTATTTGCACCACTCGATCCACCTGCCAGCTTATCACGAACATACAGAATAAGGTGAACTAAAGCACGGAGTGAGCTCTAGCCAGTGTGGCTCAGTTGGTTGGAGCATCATCCTGAAAACCGAAAGGTCAGTGGGTCAATCCATAGTCAGAGCACCTATCTGGGCTGTGGGTTCAATCCCCAGTCCGGACACGTAGGGGAGGCAACTAGTCCATGTTTCTCTCCTTCTGTTTCTCCCTTCCTTCCCTTCTCTGCACAAATAAACAAACAATCTTTGTAAAAAACGTTTCTTCAAAAAAGTGAACAACTTCCTGCTGGAGGAAGACGCTCGTTTCCAGAAAAAAAGGTAAATATATCTTAGCGAAGTTTCCTTCTCCCCAACACGAAGGAGCTGCACCCCTGGCCCTGCCATGTCAGTGGTGCGCGCTGACCCCCTCCACAGAGGTGCTTAGAGAAGTTCCGTGGGCCGCGCCTCGATGCCCCCACGGGCTGCCGCAGCGTCTTCCCTGTGGAGCTGCACGCCCCTGGGAGAGATTCCGCCTTGTACTCCAGCGGCCGAAGATGCCTCCCCATTTGGGCAGGACACACACGTGGCCCCACGTCGGTCCCCACGGATGGGAGAGTCCCCCGGCAGCTCCTAAAAGCTCGCTAAGGATCCATTCATTGTTTCCCCGAGTTTTCCCTGGCACGTGGATGTCAGATGGTAGCGTCTATGGGCCGTTAAGTGCAGACACCGGGGACCAGCCTGGAAACTCGAACCACGCACGATAGTTTCTTCTGTGAAAGGCCCATCAAACTCCCTACCTATCAGCTTGTCTCATTATGTATCTGGATACAATTACATGCAATGTTACAATTCATAATTGTATTTATGTAACAATTATAGGGCTGAGCAAACTGTATTTGTGACATAAGAAAAGTCTTCCAAGGAACTTTGAAACCGACTCCGTTTCGATAATAAAGGCTTTCTCACCCATTCCATAAGTTGTACATAAATGCAATCACAGAAATGTGCAGGGCATCAATGTAAATATCAAAAATATACATTTATGATAATACAGACATAATGACGTCTATTTAAATGAAACGGAGCCGGTTTAGAGGCTGAAGGTTATCTAGCCCTAATCTGCCAATGAAACCATTTGGTGGAAGACACGGGTCTTTGTGATGAGCCCCCCACTGCCGCCTGAGGCCGGGGCTCCACAGGTCGGCGTCTGCACACGCCCGACACCTCATTCTGTCTGCACACTGGGGATGTGTGACCCTGTTTCTGAGGAGTCCACTCTCCCCTCACATACCCCTGGGGGTCAGCCGGGACAAGGCAGGTCCTGGGGTGCCCTGCACCTCAGCAGCGCAGGTGGCTTTAGAAGGCAAAGGCCCCCCACGGGAATGAGGGAGGCCAAGACTGTGAAGGGGCTATTGTGCGTTTCTCAGCTTTTGTGGCTCAAGCTTCTGGTGTTTACTGCTATGAATGCCGGGTTTGTCTCCCAGGCTGGCCCAGGTGCCAGCAGGTTCGAGGGGAGCACTCCCCCCGACCCCCGTGGAGCCCTTGGGCTCAGACAGGAAGGCTGGCCTCTCTGCTACCAGGCACACGAAAGGGTTACGAGTTTACCAAAGACAGCAGTCTGTTCCTCCAACCACTGGCCGACGGTCCTCCCTGGTACAGAGGCACGGCCCCTGCCGGCGTGCAAGGGGGACCGTAGTGTATCACCCCTGCCCTGTTCATTATTCCACCATCCACGCAGGTGGCAGGACCTTGTCAGACACTACCGCTCCCATGAGAAAAGGGAGCGTCCAGGAAATGCACCCTTACTCCAAAACACGCACACTCTCTATTCAATCTCGTTGTTGACGGAGGTGTTCGCCTTCCCGGGAGGGGAGCTGCAGGGGCACCCCAGGTAACTCCCACGCCACACGTGTCAACGGCAGATGGGTTTGGTTAAGGGATGGCCAGAAATAAACGAGAATGGCAAAGGCAAAGTTGCATTTTTCCTGCTGACAGTTGGGAGGTTTTCTGCTTTGCTGTGACGCAGGGCCAAGGATGAGAAGAACATTTTATCGAAGAAATCGGTTTGACCTGTGTGGTACATAAACTTCCGCAGACACACGGACAGATGCCCAGTCTCACCACGGGGCTCAAGGGCATCCCTGAGTGACCCACAGAGACGGGGTAACAGTGACATTTTATTTCTTCCAAGGCACTTATTTTTCTGTTTAGCCGCCCACCCCATTCGGGGAGGGACAGTTATTTTAAGGAGGGAAAAGTAAGAACAATGATTTGATCGCCAGAGGTTCTGCTCTCCACCACCGCCCGATCCATGTCTATGAGACACGAACTCTTGCACCCAAGCTGGCTTACCGTCAAAGTCTCCGCCACGGTCCTGAGCCTGGTGCTGAAATACGAGACACAGGAAGGGACCCCTTCTGCACACCCCACCCCAGCTGGAAGGACAGAACAAAATGAAGTACAGGCACGGATGCACCACAGCTCTTCTAAGCAGAGCCGAGCGCGCTTTCACGAAACGTGGCTCTCTCCGGAAAGATCCGAAACCCATACCAACCGCTGCATCTTTAAGCACGCCGATGTTCTTTTTAATGCAGAAAAACAAGAGGCAAAATTGCACGCTCAAAAGATGTGTATTTTGCAACGTGTGCCTCCTCTCCCATCACTCAAAAAAAAAAGCAAAAAAGCAAAACCAGCACCACAAGAGCAAATCCATAAGCAAGCAAAAATACAAATGGAACCTGACCCTGGATGATGGGGGTGATGCCTGAAGATATCTAAAACAGTCAAATATTTTATTCACGGAATCCATGAGTGCAAGGGTGGTTGGCGGGGGCGGGAGTGGGAGGAAATGAGAGACAAGAATCAAGGGCTATTGAGTTTCAATTAAGGAAGAGGAGAAGTTGCAGAGATGTGCTTCCAACATCGTCCTTACACTCGACAGCTCTGTCCGGGATGCTTAAAAATAGGTTACGAGGTGTATGTCCTGGCTGCTGTGGCTCTGCAGATTGACCACTGACTGGCCTGTGAAGCAAACAGTTGCCGGTTCGATTCCCAGTCAGGGCACATGGCTGGGTTTCAGGCCAGGTCCCCAGTAGGGGGCGCACGAGAGGCTACCACACATTGATGTGTCTCTTCCTCCCTTTCCCCTCTCTAAAAATACATAAAATCTTTAAAAATAATGTGTTAAGAGGACAGATCATCTGTCAAGTGCTCTTATGACAAAGAACCAAATAAAAATTTACATTTTGGATGACGAGTTCACAACCCTGGTCCCCCTCATCCAATCAGGGCTTATTAGCCTCTGGATACTCATAGGATCACCGATTATCAATTCGCAGAAGCAAGTAGGTCTGATTCTGTAACACAGAAGCAGCACCCCGGCACTATGACAAAGCACTATTTTTGTAACATACTTTTAAATAAAACCACCCACACAAAGCTCCGTGTTATCGCCCACATTTCCAAAGAGCTGTGGACACGGTCTCGTTTTGTGAGCACCGCGCCGACAGCCAGCTTTCTCTCCTTGAGACTGATTCCAAGGAGGCCTGAACAGTTCATTCTTCCTCATTTCCTTCCTCAATTATACTGGAATCGATTCAAAGCAACCTCGCCTTACTATAGATTTTGTTTTTGTTGGGGTTCGGTTGGCTCATTCAGGGAGAAGGGAAGGTGGGCTAGATCGGACCAGCGTCGAGGATCCGTCTGGAAAGCGACTGCCCATTACCACAGGTCAGTGGCTCTCGGGTGTCTCACAGGCACTTGGGACAGGTGAGCTCGACACCAAACCCCTGAAGTTTGAAATCACAGCCTCAGGTGGGCTTCCTCCTTTGTACCACCCACCCCCATTCACGTGCTGCTGACCTGACCAGTTTTTAATTCACGTTTTGTTTAATAAACCATCACAGAGAGAATCCTTCTCATATACATTCACTGAAAGAGGTCCAAGGTCTGGGCGGTCCCTCCTTCTTTTTCTTGTTCGTTTGTGCTATTCGGCCCCACCCCCAAACAGGAGGCGGGGTTTCCTGTCCTGCCATTCTCTCAGCAAAGCACAGTGACAGCTTTGAAAGACCCAGTGGAGGTTGTTTGGAGAAAGATGACAACGCCGGAAAATATTCACGGCGTGAATGGCCCGTGGGCGGGTGATTAGACTGGGCCACGTGACCTCACCCACTGGCCAGGCCACGTGGCCCGTGGTGGATGCAGGGGTAACACGTCCCTTTCTCCTACAGGGAAGGCAACGCCTGTCTCCGAATTCTGTACCCTAGTCAAACAGCAGATGAAGTCTCTCTTCTGAAAAGAGAGTTTCCACAAAGGAAAAAAAAAAGGAAAGAAAGAAACAAGAGCAACTGATTTAAACCAAACCCTGAACATACTTTTCCCCCCTCCTTCTAGAAAAAACTAAAGCCTGATTTCCGTATTCCAAATGGGCTCCTGCCACCAGACTTCCACACGCCTGCAGTCAGCTGTCACCAAGTTTGGAACGTGAGTATGTTTTACCCAGATCGGTGTGGGAAGGAGTGAGGGGACTCATAATATTGTCACAGCATTTTCAAATGTGCCGCTTCGTCTGAAGAAAATAAACTCGATCGGCAAGTGGCATTATTGACGAGGCTGGAAATACAGGTTTCGGACGCAGGCAAGCTAAGCCAGGAGCCTCTCCCCAGGGGCGGAGCGGGGCCCCCTGATCTCGCTCAGGGTTCTGCGTGGTCCAGGCATGGATTGGGACGAGTTCCCGGAAGAGAGACCCCCCCCCCCCCCCGCGGCGCATTCCGAGAGCAATGCAACTAACAAGCGCTGAGTAGTCATCTCCGCGGAGCAGAGAACAGAGACTTCCCCCAGATGACGACAAAACAAATAATGTGAAAAGGCCAAGTTCAGAAATTAAATCTCAAGTCTACGTTCGAAGCCAACAATAAGCAATACATAACTAAACACACTTTGAGGATGCTCAAGTGTGTTCACTTGTGAATGTAACACAGGGTCACTTCGCAAGGACCTTACACTCGGGGCGCAATCAGCTGGAGGTGGCTGTTGCCGGTAGGGCCAAATGTACGTCCACCCTGATTATCTTCAGGAGGAAGGAAACAGAAAGGATGGGAACAATTCTTCCGCCTGAGAACGTGTCCACACACCCGACAGGGAGCGTCACAGGCCCGACAAGACGTTCAGAAACCGATTGCCTTGAAATCCTCGCTCGAAACCGTCCAGTCTCCAAAACACAAAAATACAAATACTTCAACAGCATGCCGTTCATTTAAAACCGACGGAGCGATTTCCCCCTTCCTTCAGTGGGCCCTGATCATTTCCTGAAATACCGAGGAAGACGCCCTTGAACTTGGCCACACCGGCACACACAGGGTGGGCAACACCAGGGCTGCAGGTGGTCATATGGAAAACAATATGGCAATTAATAAATCCATAAATAATAATAGGAGAGTCAACTCTGGGTTTTGCAGGCTGACTACTGTACACCTACTTTTGCCCACCCCGGTGTGTATGTAGCCACCTACGTTTTCTTGGGTAATAGAACACTGAGCTTGTAACCTGAAAAATATATCTATACACACTCACACACACACACACACACACATATATATATGTATATGTGTATATATATACAGGCAGAGGCCTCAGCGAGATTCTTATGTTCTTAAATTGAGGGCGGATTTTAAATACGAGCATTTTTTTTTTCCTGGAATAAAGGCGTGCACATTGGCACGGGCCACCAGCCCACCCCATCCCCAACCTCCTGCCCTGTCTGCAGAGACACGAGGTATCCTGACCGCTGGTAGGACGGCTGGCCACTTCTGCCCACAGCCAGCTAAAGGCACGGAATAATTCTCCACTCCCCAGGGCCTGCCCACGCCAAAAAATGCAAACCTCGGAAAACTGCACGGAAAAATGCAGGCTTTGAGATCCCGTCTCCCGGCTCCGCACCCTTCAGGAACACGCGAAGCATCTTCCCTGGCACCAGGCAGCTCTCCGAGCCGCTGACGTTGCTTTTGTCGTGATTGAAAGTCAGGATTTTTGCGCGCTGGTGGGTCCTATTCTTTGCGGCTGAGGAAGGTACCTGCCCCAAATGTCTCAGGCACGCTCTTCTACGGTGCCTGCAGAACGCCTGCACAAACAGGAAATTCTGCTTCCTCGGGGTACCCGGGTCGCCCCAAACTTTTTTTTCTTTTCTCCCTCTTTTTCCACCATCCCCCTGTGCGTCCCCTCAAATCATGGCGAGTGCTCACCCGGAGGAGGAAGCTGGCTCGCACCCCCTCCCGTTAGAAAACAGTTGAATGCAACGCGCTCTGGGGGGTGGATCCCCTTCAGAAAGCAGACGATAAGAGCCCAGGAACCAGCCCCCTCCCCCCCGCAAACTGACCAAATACAAAAAAAAATCAAATCACATCAAATGAAGAATCCATACTACCACCTTGTGGATTCTGCTCGCAAAAACAGCACCTGCTTATTAGTTCGGTAGCCCCCGCACCCACCAACCCTCACCCCCAATTGAAGTTCCACCCAAAGGACATACTGGGATCAGCCATCGCCGCGCGCCCCAGACTCGCGCAGGCACCGGGTTTCGGGCCTTACGCGCGCACTCCTTGCTGGCGCCAGCTGCAAGCCAGGGCGCATGGCGGGGCCACCCCACCGCCACCCACTGGACACCCCCCCACCGGCTGCCTCCTGCACCCCCTCCGTCGCCAGTCCCGAAATAGCAGCCTAGTGGCTCCAAGTATAAAGAAAAGCCCGCACCTGCGGGTCGGTTTCAGAAGAAGGAGTCAGAGAAAAGGAAACCCGCAGCCAGAAAAAAAAAAAAAAAAAGGGGGAAAAAAAAGGCACCGAGAAAGGGGCCGGCTAGATGCACAGCACGTCCTCCCGGGCCCTCACCCTCCAGGCGGGACATCCGTTCCCACGGTGGTCTCGGCCAGGCCACAAGGCTGCGGGGGCCGGAGGGACCCCCGGCGGCCGCCCCCGTCGCTCCGGGAAGAAAGGGCGCTGTGTCTGGCGGCGAGCAGGCGCGGGAATGGAGCGCCGGGGCCCAGGACTGCGCGCGGCGCGGGGCCCCGAGCAGGGGGCGCAAACCCCGGGGGCCGGCTCCAGACCCCCGCGGGGAGAACCCAGCTTACCGCTTCTCTGCGGGGTGAAGCAGCCGGGACCGGTCGGGGGCGCGAGCGGAGAGGCCGGGGGCGTCCAGGGGACTGGGAAGCGAGTGCGCCGGGGGAGGCGGCTGGCGTCCCGGCGAGCGCAGGGGGAGGAAACAGCTGCGGGGCGCAGGCGGGGACCTCGGCCCCTCCTCCCGCCGCTGGCCCCGGACCCCCGCATCCTCTGCCGGGCGGCACCTCCCACTCCACCCGCACCCCACTCGCGCTTCCGCAGGTCAGGCCGCGCGAGCACGGGCGCAGGCTGGGGTGGGGGGGCGCGGGGGCCGCCGGCGCCGCCGCGGCCTTGGGGAGAGGGCGGGACTCAAGTTCACTCGCTTTTTTTTTTTTTTTTTTTGGCCTCAAAGCCCCTCGCCCACCCCCACGGCCCCCCGCCCGCGCGCTGCGGGCTTGGCCGCTTCTCGCTCTAGGATCTTCCCGCTGGAATAAGAGGCGGCCGAGACCAGCCGCGCAGAAAGGCGGGGGGTCGGGGGGTCGAGGATGCAATCGGCCGGGGAAAGCGTGGGAGAGGGGCGGGGGTCCTTAGAAGCGCGGGACAGCGCACAGCTTGGGGGTGGGAGGTATGTGTTACGTCGCCCAAGGCCCTGGCGCTGGTCCACAGACTGGAACTGAGTACCCAGCCCCCAGCCTCCAGCCCCCCAGCCCCCACCACAGGCAGGGGACCGGCCGGTCGTGCGGTCCGCAGGCTCTGCTCTCCTGCACCGGGGCCCTCTGTGGGCGCCAGCTGGGGGCCCGCATCCCCTGAGGAGCCGGGCTAGCCCGCAGCCTGCAACTTTGTGGTCGGCCAGAAACGCGGGCAGGTCGAGACGGTGCCGCGCGCCCGCTGGAAAGCTCCAGGCCAGACCCTAAGGCTTCCAAAAAAGGAAAGCCACTACCCCCCACCCCCGCGCCTTCTGCCGCCGGCCTCTCCCCCAACCCACACGCACGAGGAAAGGGGGGCAGGCAGCCCGCTCCCCAGCTTTGCGGGAATAACGCTAAGCTACGGAGATGTCGTCTGTCCCCCCACCCCCACCCCCAACCCCCGCCCGGGGGTCTCCGGCGTGCCCGGGTCCCCAGCAAAGCCCAGCCGGGTCCCAAATCAATCACGTGCGTAATTCCGTGCTTCACACAAGCCCTCCTCTTATCCCAGGCACCAGCGGAAGGGGGGCTGGTGGGGGGATGGCTTGGTGCAACCCCAGCCAAGCCTGTTTTCCTTGTTCCTCCGTGGTTAACCCCCAAAAAGCACACCGGGAGGTAGGAGCCGGCAGTTGCCTTCAAGCAGAAGGAGGGGGAGCCCCCGGCCGCTCACAGTTTGCAGAAGTCGTCCTGCCTCGTCCACCTGCGGCCCGGGCTTTGCAGGGACCTGGTCCCTGCTCCGTCTCTCCCGCACACTGCGGAGGTCTGTTTGCCGTCCCCTGCCCCGCGCACTCGTCTGTTTATTTGTATGGAAGGCAGCGCCGCTCTGTAAACACCCCGCACACGGCCCCGGAGCCTCGCAGAGAGCTGATTGCAGCAAAAGGCTACCGAGCCGCGGTGGTCCCTGATTTTATTTTTTTAAGTCCAAACAAACAAAAAAACCTGAACATTTCTGTCGAGATGTGCAGAAGCTTGCACAGACACGCCGTCCATCTCCGTAGGTCCACACTCCCTCCCACACCTAAGAAATGCAGCGACAGATGGGGGAACATGCTGTCCAAATTTTCACAAGAAAAGGGAGGAAAAAAAAAAATATGTCTGATGAATTCAAGCGCAAACGTTTGCAGAGAGATTGATCGCCTGTGGCCGGGCAGCGCCTTCGAGTCCCACCGTTCCAAAGGCTTCCGAAAATAACTAAATAACCCAGAGACGCATGCGAAAACGGCACCTACCTTAGCCCTGGAGGAGCTGCGTCGGCGGACTGCTCTTTCTACGCATCCAGATTGTCCTCGGAGACCCGACAAGGTGCGAACGGGGAGGATGGATTCCGTTCCAGCTCCTTGGCTGTGGCCAATCCCAGCTAGACTCGCGTCTCCAAAGGAATGCGGGGACCCCCGACACGGCCTGGGGCAGGAAATTCGTGGTTTGGGTCGTCCGCAGGCGTGGGGTCAGGAATTAAAAGCAGCCCAGTGGGGAGAGGACGGGCAGAGCGAGGTCTCAATGAGACCTCTGTGCTGGAGGCACTCGGTCCGGGCGGCGAGGGAAGGCGAGATGGCAGCGAGCGGTCCCGAAGCCTCCCTGCTCCCCCTGCGCTATTGGACCAAACTGAATGAAATTCAGGAACCTAGCAGCCAATAGATGTCCGCACTCGCCTTAGCGCCGGAGAAACCACCGCCACAGCCACCAGTCCGGGGAAAGAGCAGCTCCTCCCGGCGCGAACCTGCTGGAACCCAGAGGTCCCGCTGCCCGGGTGGCGGGACAGGTGAGCGTCACGCGGGGCCACCAGGCGGGGGGCGCGCAGGCGAGTCTCCGCGCTCTGCACCGAGCGCGCCGCGATACTTGCAAACATCTTTAACTGTTTCGGGCCGCCTCCGCAGCACGGCCCTGGCTGGTCAGGCTGACGGATCCTGCTCCTCCCGGGGGCTACTGTGATATATTTTTTTCTAAGTACTCGAAGCAATGATATGCATGGAGGGGGGCGGCGAAATGAGAATAAAGATTTGCAAAGGACAAACACCTACCTCTCTTATGCCCAGCTGATGAGTGAGTGTGTCTGTGTGTGTTTTAAATACTCACCCGAGAACATTTTTTCATAGCTTTTAGAGAGAGGGGAAGGGAGGGAGAAAGAGAAGCAGAGACACTCATCCTTGTGAGAGAGAAACATCCATCACTTGCCTTTCCTGGGGACCAAACTCGCAGAGCAGCCGTGTACCCGCAGGGCGGAACAGTCCCAGCTGACCTGCACCAGCCGGGGCTCAGCTCCTGCCTTTGGGTTGTTTTTTTTTTCTTACTCAGTAATGGCTTTTTGATCAATCCAATATAGGCCATGAGGCCATCTGTGATCGGCCACTTCTTTGTCAACAGCCCTCTTGATTCTCGGGGTCCGGGAGGTGACCCTTCCCACTGGACATCAAGTGTGCTCAGACGGCCTCGTACTTGTCGTCAGGTTTGAGAGAAACCACACCACGTGGACAATGTGTGAAGTCCCTGGTCCATCAACAAGCGGACACCGTGTAGGGTGGTGGCAGTGGGAACACAGGCTCTGAACCAAGACGGCTGGGGCTTGGATAGCGTCGGGCGGGCCACGGGCGTGCGTGGAAATGCTTTGCCCCACGGCTGCTTCGGGGAGGTGGAGAAACCAAAATTAACCCCCCCCCCATGTCGTTCTGCAACGAGCTTAAAACAGGACTCGACGGGCAAGAAGCTCCCAATTCCTGCTTCCTTTCCTTACAATTACAGAAAGGAAATTTCCTTCTCATCTCAGGCCTACGCAGTCACTCACGGAAGGGCGGACGGTCACGTCCCCTTCCTGCAGGACCTTCCCACGGTGGCTTCTGCATGCAGGACACACGCGTAGGCCCCCAAGCTGGTGTCATCATCATTCACTGTGATTGGCAGCTTGTCAGGCGTTTGAAGAGAAGGAATCTTGGGGGCCGTGGCGACTAAGGGGGCGGGGGAGCTCTTTCATACCACACGTCTGCCCTCGCCACTTTGGACCTTTTGGGCAGTCTGTGGTGCCGCGGGTACCTTAGGGAACAGTGCTTGAAACCGTGATGCCCTGTAGCGCTCTTGGGGGCTTCCTGGGACGATCGAATGAGATAATATGTATAAACACACCCTTTACCAAAAAGACGCATACCCAGAAAATGTCTACATGATGTAGAAGAAATGCTTTCCTCTACAGCTGGATAAATATTTAAGATAGATAATATCGCAGCAGTATTGGTAACAAATACTGTCTCCCACAATGTGTCCCCAGTCAGTGGCACACATGAGCACAGACGCAAAAGTGTCGACGTAAACATATGTATCCCCCAGCGCATCGTTTAGCAACAGGGACCCCACGTGAACGCCAGCACACTGGTATGCTCTCTTCCTACGGACGGTGCCTCATTAGGGGCAGATTTGATCCCACGCGGGTACGGCCGCCTTGAAGACCGTACGTTCGCCCAGGTGATGAGCCCAATCGTCGCGTCGTCCGCCTTCTGGTCTGAGATGAAGGGACGGACGAGGTTTTTACTAAGAGCAGAAAGGGGCGGGAGTCCCACAGAACACGCAGGAGCCCCATGCCCAGGGTGTGGCCCATCTCGGGCACCACGCATGTAGCTGCTGAAGCCTTGGGTCTGTACGGCCCCGACCGTGACCCTAACGAGGCTTCTTGGTTGGCTCTCTGGGATCCGTGGTCCTTCAGGAAAGCACGTGGGGGTCCAGACCGCCAAGGAATATTGATTTCACGTTGGCCACTTGGAGGAAAATATATTTAGTTACAGGTCATGTTTTTAAATTCACATTGAAACTGGCTTTCATTATACTTAAAAAAAATAACTAAAACAACGTCCTTTCTCTCTTTTCTGCCCCCTCTCTTTTCCTCTGTTTTCCTCTTTCTCTTCAATTTGTTTTTGTGCTCTCTTGTCAGCCCCACATACGGGATGATACACAGGCAGGTGACCTAAGCAGGAAGGCCCGTGCACACTTGAGGAAGGTGGACGTTTTCTGGAAACTGTATTATATCAAGTTCTAGGAGCCACGGAGCACGATAACGCAGCGACTCCTGCACTCTGTGTCTCTGAGAATCATCTTCATCCTTCCTTCCTAAGCCTCATGGGCCTCTGTCAGTCCTACAACATAGCACACCCCCCATTCTAAAAGGCAGCTCATTGCAGCGCCAGAGAAAACAGTTATGTTGTCCCCAGCTGGTGGGGCTCAGTGGACTGAGTGCCGGCCTGCGAACCAAAGTGTCGCCGGTTCGATCCCCAGTCAGGGCACATGCCTGGGTTGCAGGCCAGGTCCCCAGTAGGGGGCGCACGAGAGGCAACCACACATGGATGTTTCTCTCCCTCTCTTCCCCAGCTAAAAACATAAATAAATAGATAAAATCTTCAAAAGAAAACAGTATTCTGTGTGCTGAAAGTGCAGGGGAGGCCCGTCAGCGGCGCGGTTCCCCACACGCAGCATGCCACCGAGTTTGCTCTTGTCTTTTTGCCAATGGGCGAAGCTGGTATTTCCTCTCCATAGCACGGATGAGGGACGCAACCCTTGGACTGTGCACAAAGCACGCTTTGCCTTTACGTAGCGGACAGCTCGGGTCACCCGTTCCAGTGGGTGCGTTTCCCCCCACACCACCAAGCACTTCTGAGACACCCACGGGGGGTCCTACCGTTCAATTCACTTGGGACCGTCCCTACCGGATGCAGCAGCTGATTTCTCGACTTAAAGCCTCCGTCCCGGAAGACCATCCTCCATGTCAATGCTAATGGCAGGCACAGGTTGTCATCTGTGCTTCTAAGTACCTGTGTGTCCGCTGTCCCCTCCATGGTATGTGACAAAGGACCGTTAGTCCATAACCACCAGATGTGAATGTATATATGGGTCCCCCATTCTGGAAACTGTGTCCCCCCATTTTGGGAATATATGCATGACAGTGATGGATGAAAACCCTTGGCCACTGGGGATGAATTCAATCTCCAGCCCCTGTCCCCACCTCCGAGACCACTGGGCAAATTTGAGCGTCCCACCCCCTGTTCCTGCTTGGGTCTCCTGGGAGTTTGTCCCCACCATGGGTACTTGCCCAGTATCATCTCAGTCACACACACAGGTGTGGTTGAAAGGGTCGTACTGCACACACAGGAAGACACCTACTTCCCCTTTGTGTCTTTGAAGTGGTTTCAGGCTCGGAGCAGAGGGGACCCAACCGCTGTACCACACGATGCTGCGGTTGCTCCCATTGCTGAGGAGACTCCCAGGGTCCGGGGAGCTGGGAGCCAGGAAGCAGACATGCCATCGAAATACAAGCTGCTTATAAATCACGGCATCACGTTAGTTGATAAAACTAGGAGCAGGCTTTAAAGAAATTCCTGTTTTCTACACCGAAGCAGAGACAAGAAAAGACATCCGTAAACCACTGAAAAAGAATTTCACGTAATAGGGCTTTACTTGCAAAGAATGACAAGTTACAGTGACAAGTGCCAATCACCCACATACGTCCTCCACGGCGGTGAGTCCGCGTTCAACGGGAATTTTCCATATTCATGGAAAAAACAGGAATGTGGGATGAAGAGCGACGCGTTGATAAATACCGATCCAAGTCACGGAATCGATGCGTTAAGGGACACATTGTACAATATTACAATTTCGTCAAAATGCATCCAGACCTCCTCACCAAAAGTGAGGGAAATAAGAATTATTCAACGTGCACCGACCCAGTGGAAGGAACGATCCTTTAATAAATGCAAAAGTTGGTATGTGTGATGGTATATGTGAATACACAAATGTGTATTTATGCCGTGGACAAAATGTACATGAAACGTGGCTTTGTACTGAAGACTATCTGCGGATTGGGTCTCTGGTTTCTGGGATGAAACGCTTGGATGCTGGCCAGTATCCCATATAATGTGGTTTCCTGAGACACGAACCTGGAAATATGCTGTGTCCTAGGATGATACAGGATTCCCGGCGTGAAGGTCCATCCGACTTAGATAACCTCAGAATATCCATCATGGCAAAATGGAGTGAAATGATTAGTCAGTGATAGGTTTCAAGCATTTTATCACCTTTTTATAGTGTGTGTTTAATTTTAAGAGGGTACGATTAGGTTTTTAATAGAGGCTGTGCTTAACTACCATGTTTTGAAATTCCTAGAAAGGGAGCTGTTGGTGGTTCTGCGGGCTGGGTCCAGAGTAGCACGGCAGCAGCTGGACGGAATCAGGAGGTGGGACGTTCCTATAAGTCCTCTTCATCAGGGCTCTGTGTCCTTTCCAGATGGATCCACAACTCTTAAAACCAACCGTGATTTCTGGTAACTGAGTTTTCATATTTAAAAAAAAAAGAAAAAAGGAACAGCTCTCAGTAATGCCTCCAAATGCAAATCCCCCCAAACCTGCCGCGGGAAAACGCCAACGTAGGTTTAAAAACTCAAACTGGGCCATTGGTTCCATCCGTGCACAGGAGACGGAGTCGGGTTCTCAGGGTTTGGGGGCGGGGTGGGGGTGAGGACGGGCTGGGGAAAGAGAAACCGAGGCAGGGGGTTGTATGAACAGATTCAGGAGACAGGCAGTAAAGCTGGCCGCACTGATGACTCTGACGTACAAGATAGTATCTTTCTACAAGTTACAGATGGCATTGGTTCCTTTCTTCTGCTAATGTGTGGGGATTTTATAAGAATTTCTGAACAGAGTGGATGAGGGACGGAAAGCACGCAGTACATGTTCTCGGCACGCGGGACTCCTCCAGGGCGAAGGAGCCCAGCTAGAGCCCTGTGCCCCAGTGTGCCGCCGCCGCCGGAGGAATCGGAGAGTCGCCCGCCCTTTCTCCCCATGAGGATGAGCGGGCGCATCTCGCCACGTCTCCGGGTTCAGCTCAAGACGCCAAGGAGCATTCTACCGTCCATCTCCGCCCAAAGTTGGCCAGCTTCGTTCCTCATGAGCCGATGACATGTGGCACTATAGTTAAAGGGCGTGACATTAAAGAGCCTTCTTTCCTGTGAGGTGAGGCATGGTTTGTTTTGTTTTTTCCGTGAACACAGAGAAATATAAACGTTTATGTTGCACTTTCTACGGAAAAGGCATCGCAACATGTCAGTGGGTTGTCGTCCGACCTTTTCTAAGATTCCTTTCTTCCTACATCTATCTCCTCACTTTCCGTTATTGGAGTAGGCATGTCCGTGAAGCTCACACCACGGCTGAACTTGAGCACTTGCAGGGGATGAATATTCTATCCTGCGGGGGGGAAAGAGCGGCAGGAAGCAGCGGGCGCAGCTAACCGCGGAGAGGTGCTCATTTCCACTCCTTGCAGGCAGCTGCGGGAAGGCTGAAGGCAGGAAGCTCGCCCCTAGCACTCCGTGGTGCTTGTCATACAGGCTGAGCACGGTCCCTGCCACCAGGGCCTTCACATGTGCTGACACCGAGCCACAGCCGAAAGGTTCTGTCGGTCAAGTCTGAGGTGTGAAAACCACGCGTGGAAACGTTACGTTTAAAAGAACAATTTTTAACGACACGTTTTCCCCCTGGTCGACGCTCTGTGCACGCTGGGTTACATTTTTACTTTTAAAGATGCACAAAAGCCCTTGGTCTTCCAACTCAGGGTATGCCCGGGGAGGCAAGTCACTGACAGCAGAGAACCTTCTGTCGCTTTTAGTGGCGAGCTTTTCCTCTCTTTGACTGTATTGTCATGTCGATGGCATTCAGATGGCATGAATAGCACTTTTACTGGGAACCCAAATCAGAGAGTCACAGTTAAAATCCTATGTGTAGAAAAGAAAAAAATGTGTTCGGGAATACTTGGCCGTGTTTCCCAAACACTGTGGAACCACAGTGAATGGCGGTTTCCACGCGGATGGTGCTGAAGCCAATGAGTTGTCGGTGGCCCGTGGCGTGTGTTGAGCACAGGGACCTCAGGTGCCGTACAGGTGGGTGTTTCAGGGTGTGGCTAATTTTTATGGAACAGACTTTTTCCAGCAAGAGACCAAAATTCGCTGCATATTCCAACAGCTCCCGAAACGCTAAGGCCAGGAACCCACTTGAAATAATGAGCTCCTCATGGTGGAGAAATTGTCTCCCTCCTCACAGATTGCCTTTGTAGCAGATGTGAAGTTTGAGAAATGCCCACAAACGTTACGTGGGTAAGTCTGAGTCGTTAACAGCTAGGTTTTCCCAATCTGTTCTGCTCGTTGCCGATTCGGTGGAGGGCGCTGAGTCTTCCGGAGCACCTCGCTGAGAACTACGTCTTTGAAGGTAGTGCGGGGACAAACAGCCAGGGAGAAATTCGATAAGGAAAACGGCGGCATGTGAATCCTGAAGAGCCCCCAGGGACCCGGCTTCCTGTGCCGGTTTGCACCGCTAAGAAGACTCGGCCACAGGGCTTTTGGCATTTCTGTGAGACGTTTCCCGGTCAAGATACACAAATACATAACTCTTTGGGAGAATGTCTTCCCGTGGGACGTCTTCCTTTCGGGAAACAAGGAGCAAAGGACACATTCTTCCTTCTATTTCCGTCCTGGGCGCACTGAGTCTTCTTGCTCCCCCACGTGTTGCAACACTCCCGTGTTTCTCTGCAAACAAGTTCATGTCCTGCCAAAGAAACGCTGCAAGAGAAAAGACCGTGGACAGCAGACCTTGAAACCAGAGACAGGCAATTCTGTCGGTGGGTGAGGCAGAAGGAACCCCGCGCTGAAATTGAAGGGTATTTTTTTTTAATTTTTATTTGTTGTTGTTCTTGTTCTCGTTTCAGAAGTGGAATGGCTGTTCTAACAGGCCTGCCGTCCTCTGAATGAGAAAGTATGGTCAATTTGCTGTGGTGGACCCTGAAATCGCACATCCAATTTGCTCTGGCCGTTACGTCAGTCTTGATTTGCTCTGGCCACTAAGACAAGTTTCAACAGGTTTGAGTGATTTTCTTTCCTTTTCTTTAAGCTTTTAAAGTCACCATGTGGCATCGCTTAGGAAACATTCTGATTTCAGGACTAGAGAAAGAATAAGAAAAAGCACGTGACCACCTTTCTCCCCAGAAACGGAAATATGGAAGTCTACATGCAGAATTCAATTTAAAAAAGTTCCTCTCTCCCCTGGCCGGGCGGCCCAATTGTTTGGGACGTCATCCCGTACACCACAGGGGTGTGGGTTCAATCCCTCCGTACGTAGGTTGCCGGTTTGATCCCCGGTCAAGTGCATACGGGAGGCAACCGATTTTTATATTGGGTGAAACCTGTCAGTTGCAATATAAATGACCCTGACTTAGGTCTTCAATGTACCTTTTCTGACTCAATTGATGCCCCTGTTGGTGTGGTCAACTTTTTACATGCAAACTTAAAAATGAACCTGCGTCCATTCTCACATACCAGGTGAGAGAAGCAACATAGCGAAGGACAGTCTTATCTTTAATGCCAGGGTTTCAAACACGACCCTCTCTAGGCCAAGGCCAGCCACCACCTGGATGCACACGGCGAGCCCACGAGGAAAGCATTGCCCACTTTCCATGCTGAGAAGCAAACCAAAGGAGCATCTCTGTCGACACCTGAGAACTGTATGAAATTTAAATCCCCAGCCTCCAGGGATAAGGTTTTACTGGCTCACAGCCACGCCCACGTCTCCCCGTACCGTCTGGAAATACCGTCCCGCTTCGGGCTGCCCTGGAAGAGTCCCGAATTTGCACCGTGAACCGCCAGGCCCCCAAAGGCTAAACCCGCCACCTTGTGCCTTTGTGGGATACGTTCGCCCCGTTGGGGAAAGGAGGCTCCTGGAAGTGCCTCTCTGGGTGTGCAGGGCGCGTCTCTGCCCCTGAGCTGCGGGAAGAGACTCAACGCAGGACGCAGGGCAGTTGTTGGGCCGCGCTGAGGAATGCGGGACTGCAGAGGCCCGTCTGCGGAAAATGCTCTGGGATTCAAAGTGTTCTAAACAAGACTGAGGCGCGGTGGCCCGTATCAGAGCGTTCTATGGACTTGCGGGAAGTGAAGGAGACACGGGACCCCCCCAAAGCTGTGTGTCCCCCAAGGGAGGCTTGCTGGTGGTTTATGCACAGCGTTGGGTCAGTTCTTCTCGATTCCTTCTTTGCACGTGGCTGCTCTTATCTGGCCGAACGCCGTCCAGTTCCAGCTGTGTCTGCAGAACGGCGTCCTGCAGGATCTCATGGCGCAAGAGTCGCGTTTGGTAAGAACCAGTCAGCCCCTGAGCCCTTGTGCTAGCTGACAAGGCGGCGGGGGCTGGGAAGACACAGATGTCAGGCGTGAGGGTGGGGGGGAGCGAGAGAAGTAGAGAGGATCCCCCGAAGTTACATCAGGGGCTCATCTTAGCATCGCATGGTGCAGGGGGCCAGAGCCTGCCTCTCACAGTGGGCCCTTTGGGCCACTGACGATGTTGAACGCAGTTACTTTTAAGGTGCCAAAGACTCTGGAAAAACCACGGGTGTCCGTTAGAGCTGCCTGAAAGAATTAAGCAGACCCAGCCCAGGAAGGGCCGATGTCATCACAGAAAACTGTCGTGTACTACAAATTACGTGTGACGGACAGGCAGGGACCTAGCAAGGTCTGCTTGATCTAAGTCCCCTCTGTGTCCCGTGGGTGGTCACAGATGCCTCAGCGCAGCTACGTTTTCCAGCCCCCCGCGATTCCATCTCCGTGGGAATCGCCTTCCTGCCCTTTGAAGCTGCAAACCACAGCGCCCTTCTCCTTAGCTGCAGATAAGTCCTCACTGCCTGGCCTGTCCCCAGTTTCACGTTCTGAGGGTCCCCTGTACGCACACATAATAAAAGTGGTCATTTCCTCCTCCTCACCTGTCTCGCGTTAACGTGGTATCGATCCAGCCGGAAGAACTTAGCAGGGTAGAAGGAAAATTAATATTTGCATCCTTGCGATGGTCGGCAGGACGTTCCTGGGGTCCCCAGGGGGTGACCAAGCATTGTGACAAGGAGAACGTGCAAGGTTTATCTTGAAAAGAATTGGTCGTGCGGTCTCTCTGTCGTCCCCCCTGAACGCTCCAGACTTCCCGTGGTTTGCGGAGGGTCTGTTGCAGCCGGGAGGTGGCAGGTGGTGGAGGAGACGCGGAAAGTACTGAGATGAACCCTCAAACTTGAGTGGTTACAGTTTGCAAACCCTCTGAATCCCCTGTGAACGGTGACGGGCCAGCACCTCAGGATACTGCATGAACCGTTTCTCCTCTGATAGGTGCCTGTGATAATACCAGGGGACCTGCAAAGACAGAAGGACTTAGGGGCACCCCTATGGCTGCCACTGGGGTTACGCCCTGTCATTATAAAGAAGAAAATGTTTCCGTAGAATGAGCACCCAACATCTTTGCAATTGTGAACTTCCATTTGCCCTGTTCCCTGAGCTATTAAAGGTTGAGAACATCACTCTCCAAATATATATTTGGAGGCAGGAAAGAGCGAGAAAAATAATAATGTTTTTGGAAAGTGCCAAGTGGATGCAGAAGATAATCTTATTGTAGATAAAATAATTAAACGAGTTTTGTGTTGCCTCTAATTGCTTCACGCTTAAAATCAAGTGTGCTCGGGTTAATAGTCTCCTGCATCTAATTGAATTTTCACAGTTCCTTTTTATTATAAGGCTACGTTCTGTGGCGAGGTGATGAGCGCAGTGTGATTACTGCGTAGTTATACAAAGTTACACCATCAGAGAGTGTGCAGCCACACTGCTGTTTTCTGTCCTGCTCCGTGGAGAAGTCCGCCCAGTGTTACAATGACCTCCGATGTGAGCTGGTTGACTCAATGCGTATTTGTCAGTTACACACAGCTCTTGAAAGCGTTAAACTGTAGCTACCATGTTAAAGAAAAATACAGTCAGAAATGTATCTTCCATGTGTACCTAAGGTGTACTTTTCCCAAGAAGGACACTTCTCACATAACTCTGTATAATGTTCCATCTTTTGCTTGACTGCATCAACCATAGTTTGTTTGTTTTTTTCTTTCTGATAAATGGCTTTTTTTTCCTTCCCGGACACTGAATGGGATCCAGTGCCCTAGCAAAGGAACTTCATAGCTGCTGTCGCACGAGAACAGCTTTAGAAAACCTGCCCCTGAAATTTCAACTACACCATAAAAAAAATCATACTTAGCGATCTCACCCTATTTCCACCTTTCTGGTAGGTGTTTTTTTTTTTTTTTCTTTCGTGTTTCACCTTCTGCCTGGATGCTTCAGGGAGATTGTAAACCAATGCATTTCCAGGTACCATACGGTCGGTCTCTGGTATGATCAGGCCACGTCGGACAGGCACAAAGGTGCGTCTCGGGCAAACGCTCGCGTGGAAAGGGGAGGCTAGGGATGTGTACTGTTCCCACCACAGCGGAAAAGAAGAAGTGGCCAACCCGTGTGATTTCCACATGAGAGCCCAGGGAAGCAGGCCGCGGGGGCTGACCACGCTCCGCTCGCCTCACCGGGGGCCGTCTCGTTCCCCTAACTGCTGCCTCAGCTGAGGAAAATCGACGCTTATGAGCAATTGCAGAAGCTTCGTGCCGGGATGAACAGTAAGAGTAGGTCATGACTATAATTAAGCTCCAACAATGGAGACAGTTACTTGAACAACAATAAAAAAATTAAAATATGGGAAAAAATCAGTCAATTTAACAATGGCAGGAGGTCTGTCTTGGAGAGAGAGAGAGAGAGAGAGAGAGGAAGAAATATCCCCCACCCTCTAGGTCCTTCTGGTTGGTCTGGCAATCTAGCAGCCACGAGACAGATCAGCGACACAGCCCAGGGGAGTACAGGCGTGCTCATGGGAACCTGCATGCACGAGACTCGCACACGCCACGTGCCTAAGAGACTCGGAGACAGAAGGCAGACGTGAGCCTGGAAGACGTCCTGTGCTAAGGCTTCAAAGGGTCCTTGCAGGACAATAAGAAGGGCAGATGCTAGGAAACAGAAGTGTGTCCTTCCCTACAGAGAGGACAGGAAAGGTTCTCCCTAATATTGTCTCACTGTGAGCGAGGCCCCTAGTTCACGTTCTTCCAGGGAGTGAAGGGAAGGGCAGATGTTTCCATGGAGCCCCCCGCTAAAGTTGCCCTTAGTTTAAATGAGGGGTGTCCAACCCGCGGCCCATGGGCTGCATGGAGCCCAGGATGGCTGTGAGTGCGGCCCAACACAAAATCGTAACTTTACTTAAACCAGGATGAGATGTTTTTGTGATTGCGTGTCACAGTGTGTTTACTGTGTGGCCCAAGACAACTCTTCTTCTCCCGGTACGGCCCAGGGACGCCGAAAGGTTGGACACCCCTGGCTTAAAACAAGCCACAGAGCCACATCTTGGAGTGACTAGCTGTGAACTCCCCCAGTCCTAACCCAAGGGTTTAAACTCATGCTGCCATGTTTTCTCATATTGGCTCATTTTTTTTCAATGTAGTCTTTTATTCAAGGCACACTTGCATTTTTCCACATGTAGCAGTTGTATTATTATAGATTTAGATTCCGTGTGTGTGTTTTACATCGTCTTCCGCCTGGTATCTCATACACGTGCAGATTGGGGCGTGAACAGTGTCTTGATGATTTCGACGCTTCGCCTGTCCTTCTGAGATTGCCTTTGCAGCACACGTGAAACTCTGTAGACGATGGACACGCCTTGCGAAAATAATGCCTCCTGCTTTCTTCTTATACGTAGTTCACAGCCTTTTTAACATACGTCCGTTCGATCCGGCTTGTTCGTGACCGCCTCCCAGGAATCATCCTTGTTCTGTTTGTTTCTCTTTGTTTGGGTTCCTTGTTTCCTTTTACAATACTCGACAGGGG